>NC_089880.1:3156071-3460000 GCF_040182565.1 Anser cygnoides | reverse complement strand
CCAAATGCAAGGAGGTAACTTCTAAGGCAACATTCAGTCTATCAATGTAGTAGGGAGTAAAACGTCTGCATGCTTCCCTGACTATAGAGATTCTGGTTATAAAAGATTTATTGGTGTAGCATATTTAAATCCTATTGTGTGAATGTCCAAGAGCCGTCACAACCTTGCTTCTAATGTATGGTCCTAAGTAAATCACATAAATTTTTGTCCATCTGTAAAGAACAGGGAAAAATGTTTATCTGTTATCTGGATATTTTGAGGACTGATTGTTAGTGTAGCACCTTGAAAATAGAAAGCGCTACAAGCAGTAAGTGCTATTTGTTACTATTGGTATTGAAATAACTCAGGCAGCGGAGCCTAGACTATAGCTTGCTGTCTGCCTAACTGATTTGCATTTCTACATGCAATGAAAACGAGAAGGTATTGCTGTAATATCACCACCTTCATTTTGTAAATGTTATGCGTTTGCAGTACAGCCAGGAATTCTGCATGCTGAATTTGTTATACATTTAATTGCAAGGCTTCAGAAACTTTAAATATTCTGTTTATTCCTTTCTTCTTCAATGTCACAGTAACGTTGCATTTATGGTATCTTTTGATGTCTCCATTTGTTGGGTGTATCATTCCGTTCATTTTTTTCCAGATTTTTAAGTAATCTTATTTGGACTTATCAATTACTTTTCATCAATTAGTATTCCTCTACTTAGTAAAATCTATGTAATTGGGAATTTTGGTTTCAGCATAGTATTATAAACTGTTTGTGTAAATGATCAAGTGAGTAAGTATGAAAATAGACATGTCCCTGAAACTTCCTCTGTGGTGCCTCAATTGTAATCTCTTTATGTTAGAAAGAATTCATTTAGAAACAGTTTTGTTTCTTGCCTCTTCAACAGTTTGTTCATTCAAATATTATGAAATTTAGTTTAATTTGTTCCTGGGTTATGCGTCTTTGAAAGTGGCTTTTTATTTTGTCTTAAATTGATTATAGAGATGACCATGAGCAAAGTGACTGATGTATAAATACTTATCTGCTGAGCATTTGATTGCAGATTTAAGAGATTTTATAATCAATCCCTCCCTTCAAAAATATGAGGGTATGAGCTCTTGGAAATATCTGTACTTACAGCAAGGGAGCTGAATCTGTGCATATGCTTGTTGATATGATTGTCAGTGCAGAGTTATCAAGCTGATAACTTTCAGTGTACATGCTATACCTTTAACATACAGAGCTGATTTTGTATGTGAGTGCTATACCTTTAACATACAGAGCTGATTTTGTATGTGAGTACATAAGTGAATTCTTGTTTTCTACTTACATGTGTACTATAATCAGAAATAAAGTGGCAGTTATCAGAAGGCAGAGGTAAGGTTGTTGTGCTGCTTTGTTTTGGTTTTAGTAGAGGATTCTGTTTATCCCAGTCTCTTCAGTCTCATACAACTGTTGTTGCTAAAGTTAACTGAAGTCATTCTATGGCAAGTGTTCAAGCAGGCATAGTCTGATTTTATATGTGGAGCAAAACTAATAAAAATTATCATTAAAGCACTGGTATGAAAAGCTTGGTTTGGTACAACAGAGTTGATGAATTTCTGAAAGACAGTTTTGTCATTAGGACAATAAATGTGCAATGTAGGATTTTGCATCTGCATGGTGAGAATTTTACAAGGACTTTATGGAAGCTCCAGTATCAAGCAATATCACTTGGGACTTGTTAGAAAATGATATCGGAGGTATAGTCTGATTTACATTGAGAATTACTGTTCTTACGTGTTGCAAATATCAATGACAATAGGTAATGATATTTCAGAATATACTTTTAAATACTAATAACTTAAATCATCTGAGAATATAATTATAATCAGTTTTTGATTTAAAGTCCTTGGCCATTTCATACACTCCTGTCTCAAAAGATTAGTGAGTGTTTTTGTTGCATAAGGCAAAGCGCAGCTCCATCAGTTACTGGGAAGGGGACTGTGAGTGGCAAAATGTGATTTCTGCAAGCAAACCTGTATGGTACTAAATGGAAGCATGGAAGGGTGTTTGGAATGAAAAAGTTTCAAAAATTAACTTTCCAGAGTTTTACTTTCTATCTTACCTTCCCTGAGCTTTGTTTCTTTGTAGCATGAGTAGATGAAGAAAGGGTCTGATTCCTGGTATGCTGCCACTGGCTACAGGATCTCTGTAATTGATAGAAACATATAAGGCCTGTGGAAATGAATACTTGTACATACCTGTGAATTTCTCGAAATTTTCTGTGAATGTCTGGCACATATTCCCTGGTACGGAATACTTTTCTTTTACTGAAGTGTAGTAGTGGATTTTTCCAATCCCAGATAAAAATTTCAGAAATCTTTCCATGGCTTAGGACCTCAGCAGGGAGTATTTCATAGAATCATGAATAGTTGAGGTTGGAAGGGACCTTTGGAAATCATTGAGTCTAACCCTGCAGCTCCAAGCAGGGTCAGGTAGAGCAGGTTGCCTAGGACCATATCCAGTCAGGTTTTGAACATCCTTGAATATGTAAGAAGGCTTGCTCTGAAAATCTCCTCATGCCCCTGAGGTCCTTTGCCTCCAAGGCAGTGTCTCTGCTGAGTAGCATGTCAGTAATCTAAAGCCAGACAGATCTTTTGGTAGGCAAGTTATGGACTCCCAAAGATACTTAAGCCCAAAACAGGTATCCAGGTGCATGCTCAGGAAGGAGTTTGTTTCAAGTGCTGTATATGGTTTGGTCCATAATACGATTAACTGTTTTACAGTTAACATTAGATCTTTGCAGGGAAAGTTTTTTCAAACTTAATTTAGTTTTGAATGTTTTCACAAATGTTTCTGACTTTCAGTACCCAACTTGCCTAAATATCCCAGCTGGATTCTTTTTCTGGCACACAGGTACAGCCAAAAACCTGCCAAGTATGTTTCTGAACAAGCTGCCATGTTCAAAGTTTGGTGTATTAACTATGCAAGTGATCGTGTTTATTATCATTTAATTTCCAGATAATTTTAAAATCTAAAAAATGTTATCAATTTCATAGTTATGTAATGTATTTTATAGTTACATAAAGCTTATAATATGATTATTAACCATTGCCCCTTGTGAAACAAGCTTGTTTAAAAAAAGAAAAAAATGTTTTACTATTATAGTACTACCCTGAACAATTGGTTGCAATCAGTCCGTCTTCATGATGTGCACAGGCAATATTTATGCTAAAAAAGACACAGAATGCAGCAGGTTTTATAGCGTAAAGGAATTGAAAATCTCTGTGCTTTCCTGATTTATCGATTAGCCTGAGAAAGCCTGGTAGCTTGTAGGGTTTCCAAACAAAATATTCAATGGCAAGTTCGTGTTGACGTGAGTGAAGTTGGCTGCATTAATTTCTCCTTTGTGCTACAGAAATCAACACATATTTATACTGACTTTGGTCTGGGTTTGATCCAAAGCATAGTGAAGGGCCTAATTTGACAGCTTGGCGTTTTTAGATCTCGGCCAGCACATCAAACATCTAATACTGGACAGAGCAAAAGTTATCTTGACAATACATAGAGATTACTTTCTATAAAAAGACAGAATATTTAAAATTAGCTTAGTTGGAATTTACTTAAAATTAGCTTACTTGTTGGAATTATAGTCTATCCTCAAAGCCCTTGACGGTTTTGAACCAAATTTTCTTCTAGCTCAGAATAGAACAGTGATATAATGAAATACGGTAGATCCCCAAATTGCCTTTATTTCAACGAGACTGACTTTGGGACCCCCACAGAAAGCTATCTCAAGTTTACCTCCTGAGAATTAGTAGAAAACTAGAAGTTTGTTTATTTACTGTATGTACTAGAACTGCAAATTTGTACAATTGATACAAATTCTGTTTTAAAAAGAAAGAATAACACAAATGGCTTCTTAAATTTATGCTAGTGGCATTGGATTTAGGCACTTGAAATCAATTTCAGGAGCAGATTTGCATACAACAGAAACCTGTAAGCAAATTGAAAGTGCTGTTTAGGATTCATAGAGGAACAAAATGCATACTCCATCTCTGACATAATTTGTCTTGAGGTTTATGAAATAATTTTTCATTGGATTATAATATTTAAAGTAATTAAAGATGCAATTTTCTATTTAATAAACAATGTATTTTGTAACTTCATTAGGGATGCTGCCTTTCTTAATTGTAATGGTCCAAAAGGTTGTCAGTGAACTGTACATTAACTGCAGAGATAATAATGATTTTATATGCTAATAATTTTTAAATGAATAACTCATGTAGTTTTTCAGCCACACAGGGAAAATAATTTACATTCCTAAAGCTTACTTGGTATTAACCCCTTTACTTGGGGAGAGTGGATATCCTTGTATAAAATGTTCATTTGCTTTACATTAGCACTAATGCAAGCATGTAGGACCCACTGGTGTGAAAGGATTAAAAACAGCAGCATTAGACAAGCATGAACATTTCAGAAAGAAGTCCTTGTTAGAGGGACCTATGGGGACAACGTAACTTGATTTTCTGTTTATTGATCAGATGCTTCTTGTTTTTGTTACCACTTGAAACTCCACTGGGAGAGAATCTTCCTGCTGTAGTATTGCAAACACAAAAATATGCACCAAGACATTAAGGGCTCATGCTCGCTCCTTGATACGTTTGTGTGCCTGGCCTAACGTTAGCATGGGTCAAATGCCCATGTCAGTGGAAGCATGCACTCTCTTGGGAGTATTCACAGCATTGCCTGCAGGCTATTTTAAGCATGTAGTTTTAATTTTCTGTAACAGTAGTCTCTCTGGATCTGGCCACCATAGCCTAAAATGGGACATACCTCATGTCTCATGCCTCTTTGGTGCTTCAAGTATCACCAAATTAGTTGCTTAATATAAGAAATATAGATTTCCCATTTTCAAGTTTTTACTTAGTCACAAAAAGAATGGGTTTAAGAGGAAGGTACTTGTGTGCATGCCTGTGCAGAGTTCTGCACTGACAAGCCAAGTACCTGATCCATCATCTTTGGTGTGACAAAGTTTCACTTCATGTTCTTTCCTGTTGGGCACTGAGGAGGCATTTGGAGATATTTTTCATTTCTCTGTTTGTTTTCCAGATGGTAGCCTAACAGCGTCTAGGATTCAACAGCATTATGTTTTCTGGCCCAAAGCTTTGGATTTAGTGCTCTGTCAGCAGTGTGTGAAACACCAAGGAAAATATAGGCACTTGACCAGAGTGGTGTAATTAGCTAATAAAGACTGTCTTGTATTCTAGGTGCAATTTTATTCTAAAACATGCTGATGTTGGGGAAGGATTTCAGATTTAGTTAATGGTTTAAAAAAAAAAAAAGCACACCCTTGCTTAGTTATTTCCAATATAATAGCACAGGGCTACTTATACAGTTGGCTAATGTTTCTCAGATGATCTTCTTGCGTAGGAGAATATCGTGTTAAAACTCCCTGCTACAGCTGCTTTTAAAAGGAAAGGCAGATACATATATACTTAATGATAAGGACATTGATGTGAAGTGGGTTAGTGACCTGAGTGAGAAAGCTCATTGACCCTCCAGCCTGTTACAAGAATGTCATATTTGTTGCAGCGTACTACGTACTGATACACAGCATGTGACAATCGGAGAAGATAAAGCCTCTGACAACGCGTACTTACTATTCACCTGCAATTATGAAACTGTATGCTATTTTTCTTAATTGATAGTGAACACTAGAACATAATAACGTTAAAAGTGTCTCTTCAGAAGGTTGCTTTAAAGAAATGAGTAAGAAAGTCTTCTCAAATGTTTTGATAGATGATTCATTGCATTGGAGCTGCTGTCAAGGAGCCAATGTAGCCAAGCCTATAAATATGCAGTTACGAGAACTCTGGAAATGTATTCTGATAGTGTGACAGACTCAAAAAGCACTTTTTCTACTGCAGTAGCTTTCTGAAGTTGCTTTTTTCCTGTTCTGCATTCAGATACGTTTGTCTAATTAGACTAATTGGTTGGCAAATTTTCCTCCTTTTAAATAAAATTAGTTTGGAGGTGAGAGAACAAATATCATCAGAACCCTGAATTGCTCTTTCTTTCCATAATAATTGTTTCTTTTTAACAGAGCAGAACTAGGCTTTATTACTTCTAGGAGGTTTCTGTTTAATTTACTCTATACGACATCTATCCAGAAGGAAAGAATATTGATAGTTTATTTATAAACTTTAACCAAAGTAATCATAATGGAATCACTGACCCACACCTTACCCACAGTGGCAATAATGGATACAGCTGCAACAAATAACTGTTACCTGGTGGCATTTTAACACAGAGCTCTCTTTAAGTCAGTACACGTGTATTTTCTGTTTTGTATTGTCTTCTGAAGACCCAAAATAAACTGAGGATAGTGAGAATGAATGATAGCTTAGATGTGTTCTTTCCTTGAACTGCTGATTGTATTAAATCCACTACTCCAGTGCAGACCTACAAATCTATAACATCCTTTTCAGATGAATTTGGAAACAAGAGGCTGAATTCTTTTATTCCTGGTCCAGAGATTAAAATTGATCACGCGAGACACGAGGGAGCAGATTGTAGTATCACAGCTCAATGTGGTTAACTAGGATAGTGCATGGCTTCTGTTCTACTTAACTGTGCGCATACAGGTTACAAATATTATTGATTGCAAGGGTCAGCGAAGGCTGGAGGGAGGTTGTGTTGCTTGATGCTATTAGGTAATTTTTAAAGGACAAGAGATATGAACCCTCATAGCAGCTGGGACAGGTACAGTTTAAATCTGACAAATGGAGATTTATGTTTGTGTGAGCTGGCAAAGCCCTTCAGGTAGAAATAATAAATGGAAATTTGATAGGTTGTTTTATCATAGGTCAAATAATGTGCTGTAGAAGAGGAAAAAAAAGATTTAATTATTACCTTTTCATCAGAATGCACTGATGATAGGTTTTCAGTTGTAGATCTGTGCTGTGGAAAAAATGAATAGTGTTTAGCAGTCTCTTTACAAGGCATCATTTTAAAATATATGTAGAGATGGTTTACCTGAAGTGATTCAAAAATGCAGCGTAGGTGGAACGATATGGGAGTAATTACTGAATAAGCTTTATAGCATCTTTTTGTTCTTCCATGTGGAAAAAACACTGTATTAATATTCTGAGATTTAAGATAAGACAATATAATATATTAAAAAAGAGAGCTAGGAAACAATATTTATTTCCTATATTGAAATTTCAGATAGAGTACTAATTATTCAGTAGCATTTGGAAGACATTGCTGTTTTACAGTGAAGACGAGTTCATTAAAAAAGAAAGAAAAAAAAAGTAAAATGAAAAACTTTGGACGAATCCTTATTGCATTTTAAAAATAAGAATAACCAGAAAGTCCTATATTTTGAAACTGATATTTAGCATGTGGGATTTTCTGCCTAGATAAGTAGAATTTCACAAGTATTTCATATAGATGTAGTTACTACATAGGGTACAAAGCTGTAATTGATCCAGCCTATTGTTTCATAGTCACTACATTCAAATAGTGTGGATGCTATGGAAGTAGCATGCAATAAAGTAATAGCAGAGAAATAACTTTTTTTTTTTTTTTTTAGGAGAAATAACTATAGTTAGATATTTCTGTGATTCGTACCTGCTCTATTTTTTCAGCTTCAGGAAACAATATTATAGAAATCAATCTTTATATTTGTAACACTTCAAGACCAATTGGCTATTATATTAGTATTATATCAAAAGTAGAGGACAAGATTTTATCTAGTACATCGGTGGTGTCTCACTCAACTCGCTGCAAGTTCTTTGCTGTATAGTGTCTGAGATCTGACCAAAGGTGTAACTCCAGGTTATTAATGTGACTTAATTATTCCTCATATATTACCAAAGGATTAATGTGCTGCCTGTGACGGATTTTCAACTGTTGCTTTGCAACAGCATGGAGGCCTAGTATTTATTTTTCTTTCTGATGCCAGCTAAGCATTTGTGGCTTTTTCTTTGTGGATGTTTTCCATCAGATTTGTTCTCATTTTACTCTTTCCCTGCATACTTACCATATGTAGCTTCTACTGATTTGGCTTTTCAAGATCTTTTTTCAATTTTTTTTTTTTTTAAATCAAAACTTAACATGAAGAATACTTTTCTATGTTAACATTTGATTTTTCCCTTTGTAAATTTGCTTTGCATTTGATTATTAATCCAATGTCCCAGCATGATTGCTTGTAAACCTGACATGTTATGTGAATTTGCATGGGGAAAAATACAATTTGTACTACCAAAAGCTATTGTAATATTTTCTATTTTCTTTAATTTTTAGGAGTCTGCTGCTCCCAAATCCTTTTTCCATCCATTTTGTTTTGCTTTCACTTGTGCATCTACACGTTTTCTATACTGTGCAAAAATGCCTTTACTGTGACACGTGGTTTCTGAAACAGTTGTCTTTTTTGTATCCTTCAAGTTTACTGATAGTCCCCAAGGAGATGAGCTTCTTGCTATCGTGGCCAGTTCTCTTCAGCATCATTTACTGAACAAGAGGAACCTTTGGGGCCAGGTTTTTTTTTTTTTTCTGTGTGGTGCAGCGCATCACATTGACAAATAGTATCTGGCTGATGGCTGGAGGAAACACAGCCCCCTGTGTCTTTCCTTTGGCATGTTAGTGCTAGGAACATGCTTGTAGAAGGAAGAGAGAAAGGAACTGACAACATTAGCATGTCAAATCTCAAACTTCAGAATCCATGCTATGCCAGTTCAAGGATGCTCCTGAATAGTGACAGCTTGTCCCAGTGGCCTGAAGTGACCAAATTCCAGTCGGGTCTAAAAATCAAATTCAGCTATATTGTAAGCAGACTGGAGTAAGCTCTTTTCCTGAGTGGAATGGCACATTCTTATGTTAGAGATGGATTTGACTGAGACTACTAAATGCATTTTAGCTAGTGACCTTTTCAGATTTGTGGCTGCTATAATAAATGTTACCAGGATGACATAAGGAAGGTTTGCAGCAATATTCCACTTTATTTTTTTTACAGCAGATGTTTCTTCAGTTACTTTGTATTACAATTTACAGAACTCTTATGTTCTGTAAATCAAGATTCATAGCAAACTGTTTCAGTGCTTTAAGTCCTACTATAAACAGTATCAGGCAGAACAGAACCAGAGGGCAGGTAAGCAGACTTCTGCATTTGTCCTTCTCTGCGATGAGGCTTACTTCATAATAATCTTCACATTTCATCAAGTCCTTTCACCAGGACTACCATTTAACTTGCTAGCATCCTCAGTGTGACTATTATTTCAAATATGGGCAATATTAAATATCAGTTTCCAACCTGAGAAGAAATGCTACAATTACCATCTGTTCCTTAATTTAGGAAACTGTATATCTTTGTCCAACTTACTGTCACTTCTTCTAGAGTGTCCTTTAAAGAATTATGTTTTAAAAACACTTAATGGTACTGAATGCTTCGGTTCTGAGGTATGCATTTTAAAAGAATGCTTTTAGAGGATAAGTGCTCCAGTCAAAGTAAGTTGAAAATCTCTGTGATGCTTAGCCAGATATTGATGATTGCAAAATCACCGCGTTGTTTTTTTCAGGTCTTTGTTTAATCATCTGGAAACGTTGATTTTCACTAGAACATATTAACACTTGAGTGTTGCCCCAATAATATTCCAAGTGCAAGTACATAATAAAATAAAGAAGAGCAATTAAGACTGGAAGTAGGCTGTGGAAGGTAGGCTAAATCCGTGAGAAAAGCTGCTGCTGATAAAAACCGAATTAGGAGTGGACTTTATATTTGATGGGGCTAAAGTGTTATGAATCACCTTTGAACATTTGTTTGATGTTAGATGTCAAGCTATTCTAATCATGGGACTCCTAAATGCTGTGAGGACAGACCATGAGGCTGCAGTGTATTGTAATCAAAGCTCAGACATACGACACTGATTGCACGGTCGTAATTCTAGTTTCCATCACTCAGGTGGATTGATTCTAGACTTTGTCTGCTCTTCCTGTATGCAGTTTCTGATACCTAGGTCTTGTGAAATTTTGGGTATGTCTAACTGAGACAGGACAACTGGCTTCAAAGACAAATGAGATTATAAGAACAGTTTTGGTTCTTGCTGGCCTGGCTAGTTCATTCTTGTATTTTCAGTACTGCTTGCAAGAGCTCATATCTTTGTCTCTGTGTCTAATTTAGCAATAAAATAAGGTATGAGACCTATAGACTGCATTACTTGCAGGTTCAGCTACTTATTCATTTATACATTTGTAGAAGATATTGTGGTGTGGACATTGCTGTTCAACTTAGAATGCACTGCAGCGATTGTATAGGGCTCTTGCTGATAGATGTGAAGG
This sequence comes from Anser cygnoides, assembly GCF_040182565.1. NCBI lineage: Eukaryota > Metazoa > Chordata > Aves > Anseriformes > Anatidae > Anser > Anser cygnoides. The sequence continues at coordinate 3,449,691 of NC_089880.1, read as the reverse complement.
GTCTTCTTTCACATTTACTGTATGCAGTGCTCATTCTAACTTGAGGATAAGAAAACGATAACTCAAGTGTCTTGTAGTTCTTTTCCTTTTCTCCCCTTACTTTTTTTTTTTTTTTTTATGAACAAGGCCTTTACCCATCGTTAGGGAATTGCTCTTACAGACCTTGCAAGTGTACCTATTCCAAAGCAAAGAAATCATTAATAAAAAAAAAAACAGTAAAAAGGAGCAGTTATATTACAAAATAAATCTACCAGGCTTACAAGGAAAACAAATTTGAAAGAGCCACCTGCTGTGTAGATGAGGCAGTAATCTCAGCAGCAGGAAATAAACTGAGAGAGAAAGAAAATACAAAAGCATAGACATTAAAAAAGTAATTAAAACACTTATCTCCATCAACATACATAGCAAACAAAAAAAAATCAACCACCTAGAAAACATACTCTATTGAACCTCACAATAGGAAGTAACAAAGCTGCCACCATTAAAAAAAAAAAAAATCTTTCATCAAAACGAGAGAGATCCTTTAAAAATACAAGCCTTGAACATATTTACTAATGTGTTAATGACTAATGGACTGACCTTGAGAGAAGCTGAGCACCTGCAGAGCATTTGCAACTTCACTGGTTGTTTAGTCTTTCAGAATAAAACCTTTAAAAATGTACAGAGTAGCTCTTTAGATACCAATGGCTTTCTGTTCCATTTCTGATGAATGTTATAGCATGAATTTTAATGGTGTGTTTAATATAATCAGGTATGTGGCATAGCTTAAGTACCGTGTTTGTATAGTGTCTTTCAGTATAGTTAACATCTAAATTATTGTTTAATATTGATCCATGGACAGTAATTTTATCAGTATTGATATGAATACATGTGACTTCTTAAAAACAAGTAGGTAGAGTGTATAGCACTGAATATGAATAGGTTCTATCATGTGATGGGAAAATTGTGAATTTGACAATTATGTGAATCTATCATTTCAATATTATCTTTCAAAACAAAACAAAAACAAACAAACAAAAAACACTTTAATGTACATAAAACTCCTGGTTCAATTTATACAATTCACGAATTGTGGGACATAAAATAAAACTGCTTTACGTACACAATTTTGATCTTCATTTCCCCAGACCACAAATAAGACTTGTTGAAGAAGAACAGAGCATTCAGAAGTGTAAAAGGATGCTTATCTGCTTGGAATTTACTGTGTGTTCTTCTCCGTTGTGCACCTTTGTAGTCATACTCTGACCCTGATACCTGTAGCTGCAAGTCTCGGGGCAAGTGTGAAATGATGTCAGAAGTGTTATGCCTAGAATATTTTTATATGGGAACAGAAGGAGCAAGTTGGAATACTCAGTGCATAAAAGGTCAGGGAGATGGGATAAAATGTGTACCTAAGACTTTATTGTTAATTCAAAAGGTCTTGTTCAGAAGGGAAGTTGCGATTTAGAAATTTGCCTTCAGAGAGCATTTGTTAGGCTTGTATCTGCTTTAGTGCATCTTTTAAAGAATATAACAAAAATATATAAACAACTGTAATTAATGAAAACTTATCAGACCATGTTAGTTCTTATCTTTGTATCAGTCTCTCTCCACCAGCCTTCCATAGCTCCTTTTCTTAGCCCACATGAATGGGCACTACTTATTCCTATTTCTGTCTGCCAAAGGTGAGCTATTGCTGTTGCAGAACCTGTGATGCCTCATTACTGGGCTGTGTTCAAGTTTCTTATGCTGATTAACAGGCTCAGTCTCAGTTTGTCTAGGCTTGGCCTCTGAGATATTATTTCAGCAGACTTGCATCTCCACTACAGCAGATGCACAATTTATTATACGTTTCTTCTGCCTGCATCCAGTTTCTTATACGATTCATGTGTTTTTCTCCTCGTGCTCAGATTCCAACAGCTCAGCTTTCTGCCGGGTCCTAGGATCTCCTGGGCCCCTCTTCCTCAGCAGATCCCTGTTGTGGAGGGTGGGAAGGACAGAACATGAGTAGTGAAGAGGAATCTTTGTTATTTTTTGTTTTTCTGTCTAGCAGAGTCTTCCTTGTAAATGTGAATTCTCAGAATTGTATTTAACTCTGAAACACATGAGCAGCTTTTCATACATATGGCAAAAGGTGGAAAAACCTCCCTCCCTAATCCTATAAATTTCTATCTAATGCTCCATATTTGTATGACATGAAGACACTTACAAAGAAGTTACATAAGTTGGTGAATTGGGTTTGATGATGTTTTTGCTTTGCTAGTTTAAAAAGGAAGAAAAAGGGATATGCATAGCAAGTGAAATTTATTTTCTTTGTTTTCTTTCAAATTCAGTTTAGATAAATTTGTAAATGTAATGCCCTTTTGAAACAAAGTGGAAAGTTTCATTATAAAAATGTTAAAATTGAGAGTCTTGGATTTTAAAAAATAGTTTTTAGTATATTCCAACACAAATTGCTTTAGCCAAACTGCATTTACATTTTACCAGTTAGGTAAAAACAATTCAGCCACCTCTCTACTTGAAAAGTCTCCGCTCTCAAGACAGTAACAGCAAAGAATGCAAAGAGGGGTAATATTGCTTGAAAGATCTCAGCTGCTCATTTGTTTACCTATTCCAGCTTAAATTTTTCCAGAATGCTGTAGTAACATAACTGAAAATGAGCAAATGAAATTTTTTGGTGTCTGGTGTGGGGAAAAAAGAAAGTCTCACAATGCTCTAGTAAGTTTTCTCCCCCCTAGGCTCTAGGCTTCAGTATATTTACACTTCAACGTCAGCTCCTTTTTTTTTTCCTTTTGGAGATTCGTTTTCAGTCAGCTGCCAATGAAAACTACATTTGACCCTTACCAGGGAACATGGCTTATTTTGTATGTCAGTTATTAAGACTGGCTGAGAAGTTCATATGAAACTGCAAATCTGCCCAAACTTGTCAGATTTAAGTAATTCAAACAATGATTTCAGGTTCAGAAGGCATTCCTGTTTTGGGGGAGAGGGGATTTGATCAAAATAGGAAAGAGATGCATGCTGTGCTGCTACTCCCACTTCAGTTTTCCTTTCCAGACCAGGCTAATAGTTACAGTAGTAGCATCAGTATATATTTCCTTTTCTGACTTAGCTGATTGATGTGTTGACATGCCTTGATTTGTTTGGTGCAGCAACCAGGTGGACTAGCTGCATTGCTCTGCATGCCAATCCATTACATTGTGTATGCATCACTCTTCTATATTGCCATGTGTATCTAACAGATTGACTCTAATCGTTTTGCAATTCATATTTCATTTGGACTAGGGGATTGTAAGAGGATCTACAAGAGTATCTCTTTAAATGGAGATGATGAACTTGACACCTCCAGTTAAGAAAATTAACATATATCAGTATTATGAGAATGAAGAGTAAAGGGATAGGAAGCAGATGTTTCTTCTAATATGTATTTTCATGTTTATATGTATGCACATACATAAAGAATTAAAAAAAAAAAAAGGTTAAAGCTTGTGTTTTCCAAAGCCACTAGTATAACTTTGGAAAGTATGTAATAGGCCAGACTTGAGAGATTGGTGCTGAGGTATGGTTCACTGGAGAAAGGATTGTGGTGATCCAAGGAAGGAAAGAAAGAGGGAGGTCTTCATACTAAGAGTGTGATGCTTACTGAGAGAGCTGGAGCATCTGGAGACAAAAGGCAGGGCCTAGAAAATCAGAGGGCCAGGAATGGAGATGAGTTGCTTTCAGTTCTGTACCTGACCCAGTCTGGGACTATCTAGATTAGCTTTTGCAAAGTTAAACTAGATCTGTCTTGCAAGCTGTTACTTTCACAGTATTTCTTCTTTCTCTGTTCTTAGTATGTGCCATTGTCCTCCAGCCCGTGTGTGGTTTGGTATCAGCCGCTTCACAAGCTGCTTCCCTGGAATCGGCACATAAAGGGTCTGAGGCTCCAGGAGGTCCAGGGTTTTGGCTGCAGAAGGCCGGTAGTCGGGTAGTAGCCCACTGCTTGACTACATTTGCAGAGTCCATCCAGCCACACCAGCAGTGGACTTGTATTTCTAGACTGCCTCCTTTTGGTTGCCCAAAAGTTGTTCTTTAGCGCTAGTGAAGGAAATGATTGTTATCACTAGATTTTGGTATAAGTTATCTAAAGACAGGAGACATGGAATAGTGAAAGATTATTTTAGGACAAGAAAAATCAAGTAATAAATAAATAAATCCTTTAAGATGGCTAGCAGGTGGATTTGGAGAGCAGAGAATTTTAGCCTGAAACCTAGGGGACCTCATGTTTTTGTAAGTATATATATATATATAAAAATATATTTTATATATATGTGTTTTTTTTTTTTGAGGTGGCTCCTGGCTAATTTGTATTAGTGTGTGAACTCCCTTTTGCTAAAGGTTCTCTCTGATTCTTCTTCAAAGGGTATTTCTCTTGGTTCACTATTTTGACCTAAATTATAGGTCCATATATAACTGTTTTTTGTTATTGCTTTTTAATTTATTACTTTTTCTAAAACTGTTTGCACAAAACTGAATTTTTCCTCTGAAGCTGTTTTTCATCAAACCCTCTCTCTCTTGAGAGGCTGTTGGCTATTTTATCAATATTTGATCCATCTGTAAAGCATACTTCTGTAGGGTGGCTGTTTATTATGAAAGTTATCTCTCTAAAGTGGATCTTATCAATTCTTGATCTCTTTGTGTCTCTCTGCCTCTTAGCTAGCTTAGTGGCTTTAAGAAGTACTTAATATTCCTGTTTTAACAGAACTAAATGCAATCATTGTAAGGGCAAATACTAAACAGTGAAGGGAGAAACATCAGCATCCAGTATATCTTCCAGTGGGTGCTTAGTAAAGAGAGTGAAATTGTGCCAGGTATGTATAGGAAGAAGATGAAATTTCCCTACAATTCCTATAAATATTGCAAAATTGATTTTCATGGAGTTTTCAGCAAAATGAAAGTAGTATGAGAAAATAGCAGAAAATGCCATGTTTACCGACTACCTCTTAAACTTCTTTTTGGTCATACTAGCCAGAGTGAACAATATTGGATCCAATGCATTTGTAATATAAATCCTTTGTTTTCCGTGGCATTGAGCCTATGATGAACCTGAACCATGAACATCACAACAGTCTCTTAATTCTGCTCTCTCTTCAACCAGTGAGAGCTAAATTACTGATGTTCTTAGAGATGGAATCATTTTCATCAGTAGATGATAGAAATGTTAAAAAAAAAAAAAAAAAAAAAAAAGGAAATTTTTGTGATGGGTTTCTCTTTGTTTTTGAATGGGGATAGCCATAAAATAGAAAGGAAATTATCTTTAATTCATCTTGCACCTGTCAATAATGGCAAAAGTGTTTTGTCCCAAGAATAAACTGAGGCCACTGAGCTGGTCTATGTTTATGTCAACTGAAATAAGTGCACTGCTGTCCTCTGCCTGTAAGCAGTCATGGAGAGCTTTTCTCAAGGTATTCTTGTCATAGATAATTTAGAAATATATACATACTTAGAGGAAGACCTATGCAGTTTTTAAGTATAATTTTGCATGTATATTATACATATGCATTTTGCATGTTATACTTTCAATACTTTCAATAGTACAAAGTATTTCTGGCAGAATCTTAAAATATCCGTTATTCATTCTTCATTAGCTGATATTCCAGTCTACCCAGGAAGTACAGCATTCGAAGGTCTTGAAGTTCAGCATGTGCTAATATCTTCTAACCTTATTTTTCTCAATATCCAGCTAATGCTCAGAAGTGTTTTGATAGTCAGGTGTTCAGCAATTGATTCATTGTTTTGTTTATTAACAGAGATCAAGAAAAGTGCTCAAAAACTGTGAGGTATTTGAAATGCAAAAATTTCAGCATTTTTTTCATTTGCTTTTTGCTTTGTAAGCCTTTTCAATTCACTGAGGCCTGCTTTCCTTTTCTTCACTGAAGCTATTGAAACTAAATATACTTTTTTTTTTTTTCTTATTCTTCTTCTCTTATGGTAACTTCATTCAGGGCTGTAGAGGTTTGAGAAGCTTCCCCCATATCAGGTGACTCATGAGAAAATCTGAAGGGTTCTATGACTGAGTCCTGATACTCTGATGTAATGAGGCAACTTTGTGCTGCTTCAGAAATATAAAAAGGCCTTAAACCTTTCCTACTTGGAATAGCATTCCTCAAAGTGCAGTCCTGCTTTGTTGTTGATGCTAACATGATACTATTGGGGTTTTCCACCTGCAACCAATATATCTCGAAGAGGTGAAAGGTCATTCTGCTGCCATCTGTGCCTAGGAATGGAGGGAACACATTACTTTGCGTGTTCCAGTTCTGCCTACATGATCTAAGGACTCCTTAGAGGTAGTGTGTTTTCTTAGAAAAATTGTTGACATTAATTCCACTTCAGTATGCAATTATTAATTTGCATACTTTCATGATAATATGTGTGGTTTTATTTTAGATTTAAATATGAAAGTTGAGGCCCTGTTGAAAATGCCCTGATAGATTATTTCATTTGCATGAAAAAAAATGTTTAAACTTCTGTGCTGGCTAGACTTTCTGTGCTGTCCAAATGTATAAACAGCAATGTAAAGATAGTTTTTAATAACCGGAAGATGCCTTTTGCCTTTTTGTAATTGAAAGGTATTTGTTGCTATTGTTGGTTGTGAAGCCTGTCACTATCTGTATCCCATGGCTTCTCTATAAATTTGTGCTATTAATAACTATAAATAAATGTCAGCCAATAAGGTCTTCAGGGTTTTGAGAAAACAGTCAGGAACACGTAAAAGTGATGACATATAAGGACTCACAAATAAGACACGTTAACAGCATTGCCACTCATGCCCCACTCCTCATCAGCTAAGCTGTTCATTATTGCCTCATTTGTGTTACCTGCAAACTAGATGTCTTGAAAAATGCCTCAAAACAAAGGGAAGAAAAACAGTTCACAGCAGTAAGAGTTACATGTGTGTGAAAGGAAAGTGATACAGGAGAAGCTTACCAGAGTTACCCCTTCCCCAGTAGCTTCTCTGCTTCTGCACCCTGTATATCCTATTCTCTCTAACCTTCTTCTTTGCATTTATTTTGAGTTAATCTGAGTGCACAGGTTATCCAACAAACTCTGTTTTCAAGTGCCAGTACTATTAACAGATCACCCATTATGTAAGTTACTGACTACAAACATGAAACTACAGTCATTTTTGATGTTTTAGGGAACATCTGAAGTTTTGTTAGACTGCTTGTGTTGTTGACATTTTTGAGAATGTGCATGTAATATAAAATATATATTTGTCATTGAAATTTCCCTTGCAGTTCTGATCTGCCTTAAAATGTCTATTTCAGGTTTACCAGAATCAAACAGAGACAGTATATTCCAAGGGCTGAGAATGGATCAAGGATTTTACACATCTAAAGACTTCCTACCGTTGGTAGCTATGGCAAGTAAACCAGGTGGGTGATACTGTGTTTTTGTTACAGCCATATTCAGTAGTAAGTCATTAGCAATTCTTGAGATATCAAAATACACAGATGGTTATACAGCGTCACATCCAGTTATGAAGCACCTCCTAATGAAATGGTGCGGGCCAAAGTTTTTCTTGGTGAGCTGCAACTTCAGGACTGTGCATTGAGGAAAGTCAGTCATGGAGACTGTAAAGCAAATAGTCATATATAAAAATCAAGTACATGGCAATTTATTACCCACAAAAACTTGTTTGTTATGTTGAATTATATTCAAAAGATGTCACAAGGTTCTCATTTGTATAAATTATCTTGATATAAATAACACAGCAAATATAAGATGAAAATCTTATATAAGATTCTTTAATATAAGATGAAACTCTTGAAATGACCTGATATTATTTTGTTGGCCCGTATAAACAGCTGCTTTGTATGTTGTTGATAATTGTTTTTACTTGTAGCACTGTGATCCCAAGTCAGTCGTGTGCTGCATGTTTTACAGGCACATTTAAGGGAGCACTAGTTCTTTTCTCAAAAACTTCACAGTCTCAGGACAACAGTAGTATGCTTGAAGTCAGTGATGCCAGTTCATAGGCATCAAATTCAGCCTCGTTTTATGCTTTTACATATTTGTTTTGAATGCAGACTTGGCTGTTTGCTACCCAGGGGTTGTAGATGCTTTCAGGGGCCCTGAATGTGATGTCATAAACTCTGGATGAGTGGATGACATGAAACTTGTGATTTATATGCCATGCTCACTCACAGTCTAGATTCCCCAATGTGGTGATTAAAAATAAAAGAAATTCCATATACTGTTTTCTGAGCATATACTTAGTGCACTGTGTGGTCTTGTATGCACGACTACATATTTAACCACTTTAATCTACAAACCGTGTTTCTTCTGTCCATTCAGAAACTTCTTTTAGCATCAAATAAGGTTGTCTGTTTATTTAGTAGACTTTCCATAAACCATGAGTTAAAGAATATGTCTCTGGCGGCAAATTATTCTGCATATAAAAGTGAAGTTTATTACCCCATTTTATGCAAAATATTTAGGAAAGGAAATTCAGCATCCCATCTGTCCCATCTCTCTGCTGTTTTGATCAAATGTTTATTTCTGTGTATTTTCTTAAGCTTAGGGAGCTCAAATGAGTTAGGAGAAAAGGGTTGATTTTGTTTCGGTTTTAAAGAAAGAGATGTTTTAAAATGAAACAGATTGAGAATATACGCTGCAAAACATTTCTTGATTAACAAAGGAAAAGCAAATCTTGCAAAACAATCTCCCTTTGTAATAACTTGACTAAAAATACTATATAGAATTCTGTACAAACACATAGATAATTGTGTGCTATAAGGGACTAACTTTGAGAAACTATTATGCAACTCTATCGACAACTGGAAAGTATTCGTTAGAAAAACACTAAATATTATTCTTTATAATCTGTTACAATGTGTTGTTTTTTTAACTGTGAGGATAATGAATCTGATAAGTGAGAAGCTTATTTTTTTAATAAAAAGATCTTACAATGCTAATTTTCACCCAACAGGACTCACAAAACTAGAACGTGTGGTCGCTTGTATCCTTTCATGATAGAAGGGTTCTGTTGCTTAGAGTATTGACTATGAAATTATGTATACGAGCATATCTTAAAAATGGGAATAAAACTGTCTTTCAGCGAAGCAGAATAATTTGATAGTGACACTCCATGCTTAGAAACTGTAAGATGCAATTTTACACTGCTTTGAGTACGAGTACCTTTTGAGCTGTCATGCAGAAATGGTTTCTCTACTTGAAAATGGGGTTTTTCCTTTCATCTTTCAGGGATGTGTGCCTGTCACTCTCCATTGCCATCAATACATGGAACTGTGATTGTACTTGGGGCAGGAGACACTGCTTTCGACTGTGCAACATCTGCTTTACGCTGTGGAGCTCGTCGTGTATTTGTGGTCTTCAGGAAGGGGTTCACTAATATCAGGGCTGTCCCAGAAGAGGTAAAATTGAATAATAGCATTTATGAGAAGGAATATTGGTTGTTATTATTGTTGTTACTTCTACAGCGCCTGAAAGTGTGCAGTAGGTACATTAAAAACATCTACTAAAGGCTTTGTTTATAACAATTATCTTAAAACGTATAAAAGTTTATTAACGATCTGAGGTTTGATTCGTATAATCTCTGTATAAGTCATTTTCCTCTGCTGTATCCATTCCTTGTAAAGTCTCAGAGAGATGCCTTTGCATAAAAGGGGTAGAATTTCCTGTTAATTAGAAAATACGGTAAAATTCTTAAAATCTTGGAAGCACCCCAGAGATAAAACAGGCATTTGAGTATTGTAGGTGACTCTTCAGGTCCAAGAATTATGCTTTCTGGCTGCTGTCTAATGAATCTCAGTGATTCTGACATAGCTTTGGGAGTCTATAAATTCTTGCAAGGAAATTACTTACTGTGATTTTCATTTTGAATCACTGCCAATGGCAATAGAGTGATGTCATTCACCACAGATTTCAGTGTTCCATTTGATTTTTAGTTTGGCTTTGCACTTTGGCATTTATCAGGACATCTGCACATTTTGAAACTGACTCTGCCTCCTCAATTTATTTGTGTTACAGGAGAATTTTTTCAAGTTGGGCTTTCTTATTTTGGTCTTTTTCCATTATAATTTATTTGGTACATACTTTAGACACTTACATGCTTTAGAATAATAGTACACCTAATGCACTTCTTATCAAGGGAATTATGGGAATTTGGTCATTTTTTTCAAGAAGGTGAGCATCTTAGAGATCCTGTAGAAGGGGAATAGAGGTGAAAAAAAAAAAAAAAGGAATGGAGGTTCCAAAACATAATTTACTTCTTTCTGTTGCACTTCAGATAAGAATTTTAGACACAATGAGATTAGAGAGGCCATTGTAGCTAAAAGACTCATGCTATTCAGATTCTTGCTAATTAAGAATCAGAAGTCACTCTGAACCGAAATCTTTGTTAGCAGCCTGGGTCAATTCCTAAAAGTTGTCAATGTTCATCAAATCATGCAGTGGATTTGAAAAAAAAAGGGGGGGGGGGGGGGGGGAGAAAAGTGAAATAAAAATAGTTTTAGCCTACTAGTAGCCATGATAGAATGAGGTCAGGTTGGACATTTCATAAGATAGTACACATACAAGATAGTTACATGTACATTATTTGTCAAGTAAACGTAGACAATCAAATCCTGAAGTCTCTACTAAGATGTGGTGTTTGACTTCGGTAATTTTATCACAACAGAGAATCAGAAGATCTTAAGTCTGGGATGTCACACAGAAAACTGTTATTTGGACATGGTATTCAGTACTTGAAAATAAACTCTTAAAGTCATAGAAAACACAAATCAGGTCATGTGTTTAATTAATACTAGGCCTCTTAAAAAACAGGTAGTTGCATAAAGTAGCTCTTTTGCCCTCAGAGGAGTTATTCAGTGACAGGGAACAATAAGAAAATGCATCAGAAAAATGTCTGCATTGCAAATCTACTGCGTGCCACTGTCTAGAACTGATTGATTTAATACAGTAGAGGCTCTGAAGATGACTATCTGTACACAATACACCATTGCCTTCTACTAAAGAAGAATATGTGGTAGCACCTTGAGTCAACTTTTCATAAAGCTTTTCATGTTTATTTTATTGCTTTTAATCTGCAGATGGAACTTGCAAAAGAAGAGAAGTGTGAATTTCTACCTTTCCTCTCCCCCCGGAAGGTTGTGCTTAAAGGTGGGCATATTGTTGCAATGGAGTTTGTTCGAACTGAACAAGACAATGACGGAAACTGGAAAGAAGATGAGGATCAGGTTGTCCGTCTGAAAGCTGATGTGGTGATCAGTGCCTTTGGTTCAGTTTTGAGTGACACTAAAGGTAACCCTGACAAATATATTCTCTAAATGCTGCTTGTTATTTTAGCTGCAGCCATTTTGTGTCCTTTGACAGTTCTGTGAAACGGGTCTTCTGGAGGTTACATAGCTTGTGACTTGGTCCTTTTCACATAAATTTATTTGTCCTGTAGGTATACCTCTTAGAAAAAAACTAAGGGTATGAATAACAAGCAGTTTTCTGTGTGTCATTGTCTAGAGCAGGAACCAATATTAGAGGTACAGTTGCTCAGTATATATCTTGCTTTCCTCTCAATGCAAACGGGTAACACAGAATACTCATGGGGATTTCTTCTGGTGTCGCTAACTAACATTAGAGAAACTTATACTACAACTTCAAACTGAACTGATCTGATCTGTGAAACTTTTTTTTTTTAATTTATTTTAACTATTGAATTAAGCAAGAATTAAGACAGATTCATTATTCTGGTTTATCCACTCTGGGTATCACTTATTTCTTATACATATGCAACAGGACTGTGGCTTCTCTCATACATACAGGATTTGTTAAATTCACATGCACTTTTCTCAGCATGTCTCATTATTTACTTGCACTTTACAAACTTTGGTCTTAAAAATGAACACTTACTTTAATAGTCAATATACAGAGGTGGCATTCTGGAGACTGAACATATTATCTGAATATAAAACAAAGAGCAGAAGAATATGAGTTCAACTAAGAACATGAGAATTGAGCAGAGCTCAGACTGTATTCTCCTCCTCTTACACTAGGTTAGATTTAAAGAGTTCAGGTACATGCATCAAAGGTGCTTTGAAAGTAAAAAATATACAAGAACCCCACTGACTCAGCAGAAGATAGTTTAGTAAAATGAATAGATGCTCATCAAGATTAGGAGGTTCTGAAAGCCTTAGTGAGTGATCAATGTGCCTGCTTCTCCAGGGCACAGTCATGCCAGCCAATTATGCCACGACATGTTTCATACTCCTTTCGGCATAAACGCTCGTAAAAAGGACTGGGAGAGTTAGTGCCTCAGAGTGCGTGTCAACGGAAAATTTGGTGATCAGATGTTAGTCCTGCCTGTGTGAAGGGAATTTCAAACTTTTTTTTTTTTAAACATAATTTTGTGGTTTTGTGAATCTTTTCAATCAAGGAAGACAGTAAATCTAAAATAATATTAGTTAAGTATAGTAATGTTTGTGGACATATACCGGGCACTTATAAAATGTGTAACTTCCCACATCTGCATTTTCTGTATATGCATTACTACCCTACTACAATTAAAAAGAAGGATAAACTTTCTACCTTGAAGAATAATATGTAAAGTTCATTCCAGGAGCATTCCTGTCTCGTGTATGTTGCTATTGCTTTGGGACAGGTTAATGCAGCCTAGGCTGTTATCTAGCTGGCAACTGTACCCAGGTACACACAGTGCTACTTCCTCAGGGCTGCCTTCTGCTGTGCACTTGCTGCTGCTTTAATGGGTAGGCAGAGGAGGAGCAACTGGGACTCCACATCTCTGACAGAACAGACACCCATTCCACATGGAGATGGAATCTGTATAAAGAACTTGGCATCTATGTTGTTCATGTTTATGGTTCAGTCGTAACCCACAGGAAGCACAGAGAAGAGATACATATGTATTTTTAAAATCTTTGAGAGGTTCATCAGCTACTTCATTGGTGGAGTTGACTTGAATCAGAATTTTGGAAAGTTTTGTTGTTATTAAAACTTTGTTGTTTTTAAAAACCCTCTGTTTAGGTCTTTTGGAAGGTGTTCTAGAACCTCATGTGATAAATACTAGCCTATGTAATCAATGCGTTTTGTTGTGATTCAGAGACCCTATGATAAAGGAATGGTTCTGTTTTCTCCCACATTACAAACTGCTTTGTCTAAAAGGTTGAATTTACTGTGTTGCTTAGCCATAATCTTGCGCCAGTCTTGTATCTTCTAGTATGCATTAACCCTCTAAATGACTGTTTGTGAGGCTTTTAAACAGGAACATAAAATGGGAGGGGAACAAAGTCATACAGTGAGCTGATCATGAAAGGAGAATTATTTACTGTGGGTTGAGCAATGTTTCACAATGTATTTTTGGTGCAACTGCTATTAGAATAGCAACCAAAGTATAAAGAAATATTAGCATAGGTTTTGTACAACAATATGAAAGTGAAAAGAAACTAAGACTGTAGGGAATGAAGTGCTTATTCTGAGTGCACCATTTCAGTAGCTTTTAAACCTTTATTTTTTGACTAAGCTGTCTTAATGAAAGTCAAATTTGCTTTTCACCATTGAGCTAGATTACAACCAAATCTCCAGGCATACACAATAAAAATGGAACAACAGCAACAAAAAACCAAGCAAATACAAAAACCCCAAACCATCTTATATTTGTAGTGCTTTTTTTTTTTTTTCTCTAAAAGGAAGAATGTTTTTGATATTCAAGAAATGGAGATATTCAGGTATTCACCACCAAAAGATGGAGAAGAAAATACTGGAGATGTTCAAAACTGGAGAGGGCCCTGAGCAACTTGGTCTGTCTTTGAAGAAGGGGTTGAAAAAGGTGACTTTCAGAGGGCCCTTCCAGTCGGAATTAATCTCTGGCTGGTGATTCAGATGCATGTTGAATAAATATGTTATTTGTTGGTCATAAAAAGAGTAAGGTCAATGACCTGGTGCTGGTATAGGCTACGCTAGCAGGATTTCTCCTATTCCTATTAATATTGTTTAATGCTGGCATTACTGATGTAAGAATAAAGAAAATGTTATGAGAACCAGAGGCATTGAAATTAGATCTAGCCGCAATTCAGCAAAGCATTCAGGACAGTCTTGATGAACCTGTTTTAAAGTTCTGTTTAGCATGACATAAGTGTGTGCGTGACTGCTGGCCTGAGCAGAAATAGCCCATTGGTTAAAAAGCTTTTTCTAGTCTATTACACTTATCCAGATGTTTCTTGTTCTTGCACGGGAGCTATTAAATTTGCAACTGAGACTCCATGCACTCGCAGTAGATATTTAGTCTTTTTTTTTCTCTTATTTCTTTTGTCAAAATAAAATGCTAATTGTGTTTTTAAGCAACAGTTCCAGTAAATATTCATCCTCCCACTGGGAATCATACAAATGCATCATTAATTAAAAAGAAATCAGTTCTCCTAAATCCATTTTATGCTCAGGAAGTTGCTAATAGACAAAGCAGGAGAGGTGCCCTCTAGACTGTTTTAAGAACATTAGCACTTTACTGAAACCAATTAAAAAAAAAAAAAGTTTAAATCAATCTACTACAGATGGAGTAAAAAAAGGTTTTGCTTTGCTTTGTTGTTGTAAAAAGATTTTGCAAGCACAAGCCTTTTTTTAATTATTATTGCATAGATTACCAAACTCTTAAAGCCATCATAACTGGCCCACATAAACAGCTGAAGTAGAATTTTGTACCTTTCCTTGTGTTCCTGCTCTTTTGCTCTCTTTGTCATTCTGGAGGCCTACAATGGGTTAGTGAATAACGGAAATATCTTCTGGCACCATTCTACATTGCAGCTACTCAATATATACGCATGTAATTCTGCCTACTCCCATAGCACTGCATATAGCCTCAACATCCTATTTAACACCACACCAGTTGGTTTTAAAGTCTAAACTTTGAATAATGTTTTTTTTCTCTCTTTTTTCTTTTTTTTTTTTTTCTGATAAGCAAAGGGGAATAACATTTGTGGACTGCAAAATTTTGCACTGGAACAAATGTCCTTGTTCTGATTTATTTTCTTATATTTCTGAGGAGAACCTGTACTTTCTGGGGAGAACTATAAAGGAATTATGGAAACTAGTAGTCTTGGTTAAAACACACTGCAAAATGGAGTGCAGGATAGGGGACTGGCAACTTCAGTTCAGTTCAACATTCTGTTTAGCAGGCAGCAAGAAAGAGGAAGTATTCCCATTTTCCAAAACACTGAATCTTAGAGTGACAATGTCTATTTTATTTTCCCTAGGAGACAAAAAAAAAAAAAAAGGGGGAATGCAAAAAAATCCAAACACGCTCCAAATGCCAATCCTGCAAATCCCCCCAGCTCCAGAGTAGTAGATGATCTGCGAGCAAAATACATGTTTTATTAAACAACTTTTATACAACTTTTAGATATCTTCCTGTAACTTTTAGTATGACTGTCATCTTGCTTGGAAATTGCAGCAGCAAAACCAGAAGACTATTACTAGAGTATAACTAAGCCCCTACTATAGTGCTACATGTCAAAAAGATAAATTTTGCCCTAGTTTACAATTTTATGATTTAATCCATTCCTATTTAATAAGTATTTGTATAGATTCAGAAGCATTTGCTAGGGAAAGGCCAAAAGCTTGCAGAGCTCTGAGCTCAGAAGTAAAAAAGTTTTACTTCATATAAACATAGAATTTCAAATTATAGGGAAGGCAGAAAACCTGCAGAGAGTGCTGAGTTTATACAGCCTTGACAAACGACTAGATAGCTTCAACCTCAAAACACTGAAGCCTTGACTGTCTAATGAAAGAAAAGGAGGGAAGAAGAGATGTATGTGGTTGTGATGTCCCAGCTGGGGATATTCACAAGAGCCACCTAGTACCTGGTGTCTCCCAGCACAGCATCTGCTTCTCACCCACAGAATAGACCTCTGGTCAGCAGGCTTTTTTAAAAATTGTTATATAAAACTGAAGTTTATATAGACTCAAAAGATTCCTAGTGAAATAGGTCGGATTTTTGCTGCTGACTCATTTGGAACAGGATTTTCCTCCACAAATAGGTTTACTGAATGAGTTTGAGTGCAACAGTTCCACACTCTGGAGTTGTTTCCAACTTCCAGTGCCTAAAAGAAGCTTTGTAATGACTCGTTAAGATGTTTTAACTTGGAGCAGGGGTTCTGCTGTTTCATTTGTTAGCCATCAGTGCACACCCGCCTCCTGGTACCAGGCAGAAAACAGTCAGTTGCAGCCTTCCAGCAGGAGTCTCTCCCAGGACAGCTGGACCCAGCTTTATCCAGTCAAACCACTTTTTAATCCTGTTTCAGTACGTTAGTGGGGCAGAGATGAGGGAAGCATGATTGTGCCTTTCTTTGTTTGCCGGGCCTCTAGATTGGGCAGTGTCAGCAGTTAATGAGATTGTTGGTGCATGTGATAGCTATGGTTTTACATTTGAGATTAAGAAAGATACAGTATATTTGTATTTTTCTGAAGTAATGCTACTATTCACTGTAAAGGAAGTCTGTAAGATGGATATCAAAAATAACATTAATGAGCTACTAAAGCTAAAATTACAGGAACTTATGAAATTGGTTAAACATAAAAACCATTAAACTGTTTATTGAAGCTTCACAGATATACTGCAGCTAATGAGCATTTCTGCTATTTAAATAAGCCCAAATTGAACACACATTACATGGATACATAATTAGTCATGGCAGTCAAACACACACAGATTCACTTTTAAAGCTTTATTTGAGGAATCTTTTCCATTTGATTTGTTTTGTTAATTAAAATATTTTTCCTGTATTCACTTATATTTTAATATTGTTTTTGCAAGCGCTATAATATGCTGCTGCTTTTCCATTTGCGTTTATTTGCTCTGTGAATATAGCAAATGTGGAATATATATTCAGAACTGTCCTTTTGTTTGGTGTTATTTGTGTTAGCATCACTTGATAGCATTAGAATAATTCAATTGTATGTTATCTTTCATACAGAAAGATCCTTTCAAATTATATGTAATATCTCATCAGGATATAGAGGAGAAGGCAGCACAGCCACAGGATTGCACTTTGAATTCTCCAAGAGAAAAGCTATATTACTTTTTAAAGTTTAAAGAGTGTGAGGGTGCAGCCATTGCAAAGAAACACTTCTCCTTACCCCTTTCTCAAATCATGCACCAACAAAAACACAAAGCGTATTGCTTGCATATTGTTCAGTGTCAAGCAGCAATTCAGAGAACTGATAGTTGGGTTTGCCTCCTTACAAGCTCACATTTGGCTCCTAGATTCTCTCACACCTTGCAGGGGCAGAGAAGAAATTCCCACCCAAAGTTCTCCCCTCCATCCTGCAGGCAGTGTAGAAAGTGGTCCCTCTCGCATCTCAGTTGCCCCGGATACCAGATCCAAATTGTGAGGACATTAGGAACTCTTATATAAGACGCCTTTAAATCATGTCCTTATTTTTACTTAACCTAAATCTTGGAGCTTTTCAGAAAAACAGAAGGAAGTAGCTGCTGGATACCGTGTCAACCTTGCCACAAGGGAAATGTTCTTTCCTAGTTTTAAAAATACTGATCAGACAAATCCCCAGTCCCCGGGGAGGTGTTTCAAGCAGGGGTATGTGGGGCTTCTTTGCACTCAAAAAGCTTTGATATAATTATGTCCATGCAGCTATTTTAGCACAAAACAAGCTGAAGATGCATTTGAGAAATGCAACAGATCAAGGGTAACAGAAGTAATGCCTATTTTCCCCTATAGTTAAGGAATAAGGAGTCAGAACTCCTAGTTTTACATCATTTCCTGCGGAAAACTACACCTCAGATAGTATGTTGCCTCTAAAACCCTTACTGTTGTTCAGTGCTGCCTCAGAGAAGCAAGTCATCTATTCAAACCCTAGCACCAAACCCCACAACACCAAGTTTTCATCTGTTTGTTTTTTTTTTTCTTTTCTGAACATGTCTTTACAAGCCGATATGTATTTAGCTTGCAAGAACTGTCAAGACCACATGCTGAGATGGTACCACTGCATGCAATAAGTTATCCCATGTATGACAAATATAAGATGATCAAAAGCTTTCTTGAAGTACAGACAGTCTGAGACATAAAGAGAAGGTTAACACTGATTTATAAATATTACTGAAATATAATAAAACTACTATCAGCACTTTCCTTTAAAAAAAAAATGAAGACAGAAAGAAAGAAAACCACTTATTTCCCAGACTGACAAATGTCTCACTCTGAAGGTTGTGTTTGGTGTGATCTTTCAATAATTTAAATATTTTAAGAGGAAACAATTTCATAACTTTTTGATTCCGCTACTAGGCAAATATTATTCTTGCCAAGTTAAGCTAAAACTGTATGTGGGGTAGGAAGGATTCTGCAAGCAATAGGTCTTGCATGTAGACTATATACTTCTGGTATGAAAACTTGCTTCCAGCTTAAAACTGTCGTATGTGATTCTGCATTCTGAACCGGTGGCAAAAAGAATACTTTGGATTTGAGTCCTATGGATATTTGTATATGCCAAGGGTGAGAAGGAGAGCATAGGTATGATAAGCAGGTGACAATGTGTCTTGCTCCCTATTTTATTATTTTGTCCCTGATTATGCACAGCTCTCTACTTTGAAATACACGTGTGATATTTGATTTAGAGGTGATGGGAGATACAGAACCCAGGAAGAAAATTCCATCATGATGATGTGCAGGAAAGATGTCTTTGAAGCTCTCTGTGTACTTGGGCATGCATTGGGGCTATACTGTGAGTTTGCCCTTGTACTGGTGTGGGAGAAATTTTCTTGTCTTAAGCTAGGTTTCTCTTTTACATATATGACAGCACAACTACATCAGTTTAATTGACCTTGGCAATATGCATCTGCTAGCGGTATGTCCCTGAGGGACATTGCAATTTTAAGCTTTGTTTTATTGTAAAATCTTCAGTTCATGCAGACTTAAAGCTACACAAAAATAACTCATTTTGATATATGGCTGAATATATTTATTGAAAATGTGATTCTCTTCATGAAGCTACTTTGAAATGTCTTTGTGATTATAATAAAGTAATTTTAAAATTTGCATAATAAAAATCATATTAACAGAGCAAGATTATTTTTTCTGATTGTTTACTTGTATTTAATGCCATTTTTCTAATGTCATGCATTTTTTTGTCTGCATTGTTTTTAAGTACAGTATTAGTTCATGTGTAGAATGCCTATATATGCTGTTTTCTCACATGAAAAAATGAGAATATCTTAATGAGTGCTCTAAAAAAATTCAGAAATTGCAGCGAAAAATATGTAGAAAATATACTGTTTGTAAGCATTTCGTTTTTATTGCTTTTACTATTTTATTCTTAATATACAGAAGTTTCAAAATGACTTACTTTCAGAATGTTCTTAGCTTAGATAACAATTCAGAATGTTTCTCACTTTATTGAAATTTATCTTTTTTTCAGAAAAAAAAAAAATCTTTAAAATCAACACACTTTGTCAAAGCCAAAGCTTTCATAGCATAACATTTCCTGGTGGGGAAAATGTCCCATCTGAAATTTTAAAATCAGATTTAATAATGACCTGTGAAAAAGTAGCAGAGTATCATTTCTGTTGAGAGCATTAATAAATGTGACAAGTAAATTTTTGGAAGTCTAAATGAATTTCTAGAAATTGCAAACATTCTTTTTTTTGTTTATTTTTAAACCTCAAAAATTGCATGCAGTATATTAAGTTGCACAGGAGTATTTATGTTTGCTTTTCAGGTGAAAAGCATGTTGATGTGGAAAGTGCAGTACAAAGCTCTGTGTGAATGGAAAGGGGGAAAATCTATTTTTCCTTTGTTAGTGTTGTTCCTTAATAGGATTTTCAGAAGTGCTGGATTTTTTTTTTTTTCCCCAAGAGATAAATAACGGCAGTGAGAAAGACTTTGTGAGTCCCAGCTTCTGGGATACAGTTTGTTTTGAGGTTAGTGACCAAAAGAACATTAAAAGCAATTATTTCTTGTATGAAGTCAGTCACTTCTTGTGAATCTTGTCTCTGTTTATTTTGTACACGTCTGGCAATGCAGACACAAAGGTTTATTTTTCTGATGTTACCAAAGAACAATTCCATAGAACAGATGATGTTCTTCTGTCCAAATCCTGTTAATAACTACATACCTTCATTAGCTCAACCAAAATGTTTGTATATAGAATAGGATTTTTCAGGTCTATTGTAAATTCACATTTAAGTAATTGAAAAAAAAATAGGTCTTGGAATTGATCTACTAATTGTTATTAGTATATATTTGAGAGATTTAGGCAACACTTTTTTCTTTCGTTTATTAACATATTTGTCCTTCTCTTTAATTGCAGTCATAGAGGCCATGGCACCTATCAAGTTTAACAGATGGGGTCTTCCTGAAGTAGATCCGGAAACTATGCAAACGAGTGAACCCTGGGTTTTTGCAGGGGGTGACGTCGGTGGTCTTGCTAACACTACAGTGGAATCAGTAAATGATGGAAAACAAGCCTCCTGGTACATGCACAGATACATACAGGTAATTCTTTAAAAGTGTTTTTCCAGTTTCTATCTGCTTTCAGATACCTTCATTGTGATTGCTAAAATG
The DNA here is from genome assembly GCF_040182565.1 of Anser cygnoides. Taxonomy (NCBI): domain Eukaryota; kingdom Metazoa; phylum Chordata; class Aves; order Anseriformes; family Anatidae; genus Anser; species Anser cygnoides. The sequence continues at coordinate 3,429,133 of NC_089880.1, read as the reverse complement.
TCTTCTTAGAAGAAAAAAAGAAAAGAAAAAAAGATTAAATATGCAAGTTTTGAGTAGCTAACACCTAGATTGTCTTGATTTGTACATTTCAGATTCATTCAACTTGGGTCACATACTTGATTTTGGGGAGTTGAACCCAGCTTTTTTATATTATCTTAGCATTAAAATCCAGGCAACATTTTCTTTGCCCCCAGCTCTGAATTCCACTCAAAGGTAGTAATCTTTCCTGCACAATACACAGTGTAAGCAGAAATCCTGGTTCGGGGTAACTGGGGAAAAAGAAGTGAGCCCATCAATTTTAAAAAGTAGAACTACTTAATCCTACATAAAGAAAAAATTAATACTGTCAATGTTGATACCTGGGGAAGACATTTTTAGTATTTTTAGAGTGCAAGTGTACTAACAGTTTACAGATCACTCAGATTATCTACACCAGAACCAAAGTGTGCTTTGATGAGGCTGATGAAGTGGATGCATGAGCCAGACAAAAAATAAGCACTGAATTCAAAGAGGAAAATAATGCGAAGGAGGATTTATCTAAGAAATGGGAATTTAAGAGGTACAGACTTGAAAAATCTGGTAACTGCATGTTCCTTGTTGGTGCTTTTTCTATGTTGCTGAGCACCTCTGCTTGCCCTACCTTTTGTAGTTAAAGAAAGAACACAAAGTCTAGAGGAGCTGCAGAGGAACCTTCAGAGACGAGACACAGCCTGTGTGTGGAGAACCAGCTGACAAAGAGTGTGTTCATAGTGCAAGGAACTTTTTAGAAACATGGTACATGATTCATTCTCCCACAGAAAGAGATTTGAACAACTGAAGTTGGGACTGTAACAGCTCGATGTCTTTCTCCCCCATCCATCTGCTCAAAGCCTCTCTGATTGCATGTTTGTGCAATTTCATGCTGTTGGGGTCTGATTTCACTTCCTAAAAATACTTCAACTGAAAGCTTGTTGTTAGTATCTGTGCATATTTTTTCTCACTTGTTCTAAAGCAGTGTTTGTGTCCTGCCTTCTTAGACCCTATGAAAATGCTGAGTGTGAAACATCTTTAAACCTTGACCTGCTTGCTTAATTTCTCAGTGCACAGTGAATTTGGGTAACTGTGATAGGGGAGAGGGGTATCTCCTCCTTTTTTTTTTTTTTCCTTCCTCCTTAGCCTCTATAAATAGACACATCACTTTAAAAACCCTCCTTTTACATGTTGCTTCCTCCTCAAAGCTTACATTGTTTTTTCTCTGGAATGTATTGAATACTTTGGAAGAAATCTGAATAGTCATGGCTTGAGAATTAGAATTTTAAAGCAAGCAGGCTTGTGATATTAGAGCATTTCCGTTACCCTTTGCAGGTTTCAAGGCAGTTTATTCGACCTTACAGTCTCCCCAGGAAGCTAATGGGAAAGCCTTACAGCAATCTTCACAGGAAAGTTTCCAAATGTCAAGTGTCACCTTTCCAGCTGTTAGATGAATGGGTAGCTCAAGGGCATTTATTTGGATGTTCAGCCCTTGTAAAATCTGGTTGCTGTGGTGGAGAGCACTGTAATTTTGCAATTGACTTTGTTTTTGGAACAGGTAGAAAAGTTAGACAGTAGAAGAGGGTTTGTATTTTAAAGTTGTTGTTTAGGTGAGAATTGTGTTACCTGTGTGTGTGTATGCATGCCTTTTGCGTATGTATGCTTGTTCCACTACCCTGTATTGTGAAAACTTCCAATATCAGATGAAGAAACACCCTTACAAAGTCCCTACTTTTCTGTCTACTGTGAGATTCTATGACAAGTAACCTTCTTGTGATGAGTGTCTGAATTGACATATTTAAAATACATTGATAGGTTTTAAATACGTTGATTCCTTTTATCCATTTGCATTTTAGTTACAGAAAGAGGTAGCCATTTCCAGAATCACCAACTCTCCCAGCACCAGGTTCTGTAAATAATGCGGACGGTCTTTAGCAAAATAAAAATATGCTGTAAGATTTCTCAACCAACCCAAGACCATGTCAAAGACTGAAACTCAAAAACACTGCCCCAACTACTTTCTGAATGCCCGATTTGAATGCCATGCTCCTGCTACGCCAACCTACTCCAGACAAAAGGCTAAGCAAACAGATGGGCCTGATATGTGCCCTGAAACTCCAACCATTTCAAGCTTTGGCACATGGTCAAGTGAAGCACGAGATCCAGACTCACGGACTCTCCAGCAGAAATGCCTTATGTTCAAAACTGGGAATTATTTACAGAAGCTTCATGGCAGCTCTAACCCTGGAAACCTTCCATCATTAGTTGCCTAAATATCTCCTGCCTCTTAACATTTTCCTCACACTCTGCTAAGCACAGGTTCATCTCAAAAATTGTTGCCTGCAGGTGTGTATCGGGCTGGTTTGTATAAACACAACCAGTCAAAACCTAACCAAGGGCACCTGCATTAGAACCTGTTTGAAAATACAATCGCCTTTGAACAGTTCTTTACATGTCAGTAGAAATCCAAATAGAATCAGCCCAATTCATGCAACTATATACTATCCACAACATTTCTTGGGGATTCAGCCTTTTTTGTTATGCCATGAATGATGTAAATGTTTAGTTAAATTAGTCTTGGTGATTTATTTTGTTTGGGGATTGCAGAGGCCTTACTTTTGTCCAACAGTGACTTTATAATCCTGGGCAGAAGCAATATAGGCTGCTGTTCTATTCTGTGTCTCAGTTACTGTGCATTTCTTTTTGGTCAGTGAATGGGATTTAATAATACAATAGTTATATTCAGAGTAATTCACAATTATTGCAGGACTAACTTCTAATTTTCTATGCCTGTCTTGAGAGCAAAGTTGACTTCCTAGACCAGGAAGATGCCAGCCTTTATACTTTACTCCTGCTCTATTCACACACTTAGCAGTGGAGCATTTTCCCATATCTGGCTGTCAAGCTGACATCTTATTCTCACTAAAATCCCTCTAATAAAGTGACTTTTCCTCTCTTTTTTGCAGTCTTTTTTTTTTTTTTTAAATTTAAATCTTTTTGTCTGTTTGCTTATTGTGATCAAAATGTAACCGTGTACTTAAAGAATAGATGGCTGGATCACAACCGATATAAATTTCGCTTCGCTAAGGCAAGCTGTTCAGTATGAATTTTGAGCACATTACTGTGCAACTTGGAACCAGTGTTGTGTATTTATTATAATTTCTCTTTATGCTGTCAAAAAATACATGAACTTTGTATCTGGAGAGTATAGTTGTTGATTCTTTTTTGAAGATTGACCATTCTCATATGTTCCTTGGACATGCATGAATGTACGTTATTTCATTATCAATACCAGAGACACTGGAAGTTTGTTTTTGAAGGTGTTAATTATCTTGTCTGCTTCTTTCCTTCTTTCCATGCTAATCAAAGTTAAAAAAAAAAAAAAAGTTCCTTGAATGGTTAGAACACCATCATGTGAAACACTAGCATAGAGGCAAGTAACAAAACATTTTCAGAAAGGTGGACTAAGTGCAAGTGCAGGAAACCCGGTGTTTTAATTCCTTACTATCGACTAAGCAATATGTCTGTTCCAGAAACAAAGGAAGGGGGATTAAAAAGTCTCTGTCTGACTGGACAGAGCCCTGAGCAACCTGCTGACAGAGTTGACGCTGCTTTGAGCAAGGATATTGGACTAGATGATCTCCAGGCATCCTTCGAACCATTCTGTGTGAAATAACGTAAATGTATTTAATGAAGCTAACTAATGGATAATTGGAGAGAGAGAAAAGCTTTACAAGTAAGGGAGAAAAGCTGTGTTTTAAGATCAGACTTACAAAGAGAGAAAGCAGGAGAGGGATGAAAGTATTCAGAAAAACTCTTCCAAGCAGTAGGATTTGTAGAGAAGGCTCTCTGTGAAAAATAACAGTAATACAGCTACTCACTTTCATAGTCTATCTTTGTTAAAGGCACGAAAATGGAGTTAGACCATATCGGTGTGGTTAAGAATTTTCTCCATCTAAAGAAAATGAATGTCACAAATTGTATCAGGTTTAAAGCTCAGACCCTGTCTGAGCCCTGCACTACAGACTGTACTGCTTTTGCCTCTGGGCATATCCCGGTTAGAGTAGGGCAGGGACGCTGCACGCAGTGTGCTGGCGATTTTTCACCACCCTCATCCAGTGTCCGAAAAATTGCCGTGCCTGGAACAATAAAATAAGTACCTGCAATATTGTTAGCTCTGCTGGTTGGCATCAAATTAGAGGAAGACTGGGCCACACTTTTTGTCCTCTATTTTTAAAAATCAAGGGAAGAGTTATTATAAATAAACTCTTGCCTGCGGGCTTTCTTTTCCTATTTGTTTGTGCAATGTCAGGGAAATCCTTCATTATAAAGATTATTTTGCTTTCAGGAACATATAAAACATTTTAGTTTGCCAAAAGTTTTGCTTTGTAGAAAGCAACACATCAGGTCTTAGTAAATTTATTTCTTTTATAAGCATTGTGCTGAAAGGAAAACCCAGCAAAAAATAAATAGAGCAAAAAGGGAAGTGATAGGAAGGAGGAAGATAAATCTGCAAGGATGTATAGCCACTGGCTACTGAACCTCTAGCTGCGTCCTGCCCCTGTGTATGCTTTAAAGACCTGGCTTATTCCATTAAAACCTTATTATTATTATTATTATTATTTTCCTCCAGTGCTGCTACCTCCACCCAGTTCACCTCATCACAACAAACCGTTAGACACATCTTGTGGTCCTTGAGTGTGTCTAGGTGGAATCCGTGATGGTTTTGCTCTTTGTGAGGGTTGTTTGGCAGGAAGAATAGGCCTGTTTGCAAATGTTTAGGGAAATTGTTTATGACCAATTTGCATGCAGGAGGGAAAGCCTATTTTTGCGTGGATATATTCAATCATTTTGTTCAAATCTTTCAGTGCTTTAGTATATTTTTTTTTCCTCTTGCATTAGATTTATTTTCTGCATTATCACAGCTCATTTCGGGTCTGTATTTAAGATTAACTTTCACGCTACACTCATTTTAGGTGAGAACAGCTTTTAGAGGTTAAATTGTCCTTCTTGGGAAAAGAAACAGTACAATGTAACTTAAGCTGCATTTTAAGCACTTAACCTATCTGTCTGTCTCTATCTGCTTATAGCAATCAATTTGTACAGTTATACAATTAATGAGTAGTTTGTGAGTCATTCACTGAAATATATTCACAGAGAACATTTGAACAATTCTGGATACCAAACGCATTAACAAAAACTGCTTTTAAAATGGAAAATTATGTTTATTACTCACATGTGCACATACAATGGAGTTGGCCAAAAGCCTTTCCATAAGTCTTTCTTTGCTGTCATTCTCTCGGATTCAGATTCAAAGACTTTAGTGTAAGAGTTCAATATATCAATGTTAGTTTCAGCAGATCTCCCAACTTCCAAATATGTAGGTGGAAAAAAAGTGCTACCATTTAAAAAATGATTTTTTTTCAGTCTTGCAGTCCAGGAATTTCTATGTTGGCATAACAAACAACATTTTGCAGTTGAAATTTTAGATAAGAAAGGCTTAAAAAAATAAAAATAAATAAAAGGGTGAAATCAAACCTTAAAAAAATTTAAAGATAATTTCTTTACTTTTTTTTTCCTGATTTGTTAGCTAACAAAAGTTCTTTACAGGTAGAGTACAGGGCTGTTTGTTCTTCTAAATGTTTGTATTCTCCCAGTGTAGGAAAAGTCCAGTGGAGTAAGAGATGCAGGAGGCAGTGTGTGACTTAGAAGGGAGGATGTGGGTGGCTGTCTGGCTTATTATAAAGTGACTGAAACAGCTGCTAGCTGGGTGAGGTCACAGTACTGAAGGGAGTTGGGTCCCAAGTGCTAGGGATCTTCAAAAATTAGCTTTTCTCAAAATGTCCTCCATTAGGGACACATTCAGATTCACATCATTTAGGGTAGAGTAATTTCACCACTTTCATTGCTTTTATGCCATCGTAATCAGAAAATCTAACCCCCAAATGTATCCTCTCTGTCCAAGGAATCTAAGGTCTGGGGTCAGAATGTGAGGCATGAATCCGGGCAACTCCAGAGCAAAACAGATAAGTGAACTCAGGTTTAGAAACACTCATAAACAAAATGCACTAAATCAAAAATAACCAAAACAAAGCAAAAAAGTCATCCTCTCCATACTTATTGTCATGGATAACACAGGGTAAAAATACGTTCTTAAAAAAAAAAATCAACAAACAATAACAACAACAAAGCAAACAGAGGCAGCAATTTTTAAGTAGCTGAGATTTTTTTTACTCTTTTACGGAAAGTCTTCCCTCCATCTCCACCAGTGGTTCTTTTTGTCCTGGTGAAGAAGTCGGTTGCTGTTGTGTTGTTTGTTGTTTTTTTGGTTGTTTTTTGGTGTTGGTTTGTTGTTTGTTTTTGTTTGTTTGTTTGTTTATTTGCTTTCTTTTAAGGCTAGAAGAAGCTGCTGTGATCTTATGGTGGAATTTCTTAGGAACACAGGCTCTATACAGCTTCACTGTATTAGAAATTCCTGCCTTATTTTGTTGTATTTATTGACTCAAGCATCTGAGTGAGCAAAGATTTTAATTCTACCTACAACAGCCTGATTAGGATGCTGTTCGGTATCTGCACATGGGAAAAGATTTACTCTCTACAATTTTTACAGTATTAGATGCAACATTTATATTGAAAGCATTTTGCTTTGACTCTCCAGAGAAAATGCCATCTTTAAAACTGAAAACAAAAGTGACTGTGGTGTTACAGTCATAAAGTGTATGTTCTTCTTTGATCCCAAATCGGTCAAATTTTTGTCACTCTTGAAGTGTTCTTATTCAATAATAGATTTGCATGTATTGATATGTATCCCATGGCATAGGATACATAAAATCTTAAAAAGGAGATGAGGGCAAAGGTGCAGTAACTCCATGTATACTGAGTCAAGGGTGACAGACTGCAAAGTGATCTTGCCCTTGAATGCTTCCCCTCATTTACTGCAAGTCCCTACATTTCGTAGAATATCCCAAGTTGGACCCACAAGGATCATTGAGTCCAACTCCCACCTCTGCACAGAGCTGCCTAAAAATCAAACTGTATGTCTGAGAGCATTGTCTAAATGCTTCTTGAACTCCAGCAGGCTCAGTCCTGTGACCACTGCCCTGGGGGGCCTGTCCCAGTGCCCGACCACCCCCTTGGTGAAGAAACTTTTCCTAACGTCCACTTCTCATAAGTCAGCAGCTGAGAAGAATACTGGGTCTGTCAGACACCAGGGGTCTGGTTTTTTTTGTTGTTTTGTTTTGTTTTTTTTCATGTTTCACCTATGCGTATGTGTGTTTTTCTCCTTTTTTTTAACCTCACTACTACTGGCTGCTGTAGGAAACAACTACCTATTCAGAAAGTCCATACAAACCTTTGGATTGAACCAGGCTAGCAGTACAAGATATGAAATAACTGTTTCATTATTATTATTTCGTTATTTTCAACATGGCATAATATCTCAGCATGAATGCTTTTTGGACAGAAACTGTTCCATGTGCAAGTGTTTTGTATATTTTACTGATTTGCAAGCCTGAACACCTAATAGAATTATTGAAAAAATTGTTATTATATATGAATGCTTCCCTTATCAAGGTTAACAGTAAATTATATAAAAATGAATCAGCAAAAATTACTTTTTTTTTTTTTTACAGTCCTTATATGGTGCTGAAGTTTCTACTACTCCAGAACTACCACTCTTCTATACTCCTATAGATTTAGTAGACATCAGTGTAGAAATGGCTGGACTGAAGTTTCCAAATCCTTTTGGCATTGCCAGTGCAACCCCTGCTACGAGTTCTTCAATGATTCGAAGAGCTTTTGAAGCTGGTTGGGGCTTTGCTGTCACTAAAACATTCTCCCTGGATAAGGTAAGAAAATACTTTAAGCCATGTTTAGCATGTAAATATTGTTTTGTATATTTGAAATATCTGAATCTTTTAGGAGTCTCACTATCTAGCCTGTAGAAAAGAATAAGCAGGGAAATGTATGGTGCATCGTGTGGGTTTAAATAAGCTTGGAGCTTCCAGCAGTGCACTGTAAAGGTGAAACAATTTCTGTTTGTCTTTTTGTTTGTTTGTTACAATTAAAGGATTTACATTATTCCCTTTTATTCAACAACATTTTAAATATTAACCAGCTAGTAACAGTAATGGTACTTTTTTAAACATTGCAGTGAAAATGTTTTCTGTGAGGGATCAGAATGCAAAGGGAATGAGTAACAGCTTCATCAAGCAACTCATGAAAGGCTGTTTCCCTGCCAAGGACTGCCAAGATAAGCCATTGAAATTGAGTTCCAGTTGCAATGTGATAATGTAGGTGTGAGCTTGAGACTGGGTGGGCAGTGGAAGAGAAAGATGGAAGCAACATAAAACAAGCCTATGGAGGGACTAGTTCTGCTGAAGGTTTGTAGTGCAGAGATAATGCTTCAGTAAGATGAAGTGGAAGAGGAAGGATTTAGAATAAATTCATGAAGACTATGGCTCGGTATGTCACCTAAAACAAATTCTCAAAGCAATTTTTATTAAAGTGTATATTTGGATTATTTGACCTGAGAATTGCCTGTAGACTGGGCTTTCTGTTACAACAGTCAAATGGCAAAATGAGACTTAGAGCAAGAAGTTTAGACAGTGAAACAAAAGGACAATTTTGAGAAACGTATTCCAGAGGAAGGAAACAGGATTTGGGTTGGGATTACTTGTGTTGGGAGGAAGAGGATCAGAGGGAAAGCCTGAGTAAGTGTGAATGATGGCAATGTGTTGTCAATTAATGACAAAGAGTAGTATGCAGGGAAGAGAGCTTTTGAAATACGTTTGGAAACAAGGGAGTTTTATTCTTGATTCAGAGATGAGAAGTAAAAGTGGATTAGTGGATGGAGAGCTTAGCAGGAGAGAAAAGGAGAAAAGGCTCTTTTTTTTTTTTTTACTCTGCCACCTCAGAGGGTGACCCTGTAACAATGAGGAAGGTCTAAGGACAAAGTGCTGTATTCCTAGAGCATAATGTAAAATATGTCAGACTGGCTTCTTCTCTTGCTTACGCCTGAGGTACACCAAGGAAGTCAGTGCTCATTTGGATTGCAATGGAGATTCCAAACTACTTCACAGGGTTTCTTATTAAAACACTTTTTAGGACATAAATGTCATTCAAGTGTGTTTGTAACTGACTTATGCATATAACATACTGTCAGCTGTAATTATTCAGTGCCTAGGCTGAAGGCAAGTACATAGCAAATACTGAGATTTATTTATTAATCAGTGTTATTGCTGATATGCTTGCCGTCCTGCTAGACTGTGCATTGATTACTGGGTCTCTCAAGAGCTAAACAGACACTGACTGTGTTACAGCTTTGAGTGGTAATTCAGAAGGAAAGACTTGCATGTTGCAGGAAGTGATGATGGTACTCCAGTAAGCAGCACAGTCTCTCTGAATTGTTTCTGAAATGGTGACTGCAACATGAGTGCCGTGCTCTGGCAGAATGAATTGGGTGAAGATCTTTCTAGAGAGAGGATTTCTTGAATCATATATTGCAGTGTGCAGTAGCACTGTCCCACCAAAGTACTAGCTAGTTTTCTACCATTATATTCTTCCCAATAGTGTACTTCCCACAAGGGTAATGCCTTAGTATTTGTGATGATTTGAGATGCTTGGCTGCAAGGTGCTGCAGAAATAAAACTGCTCAATTTGTAATACTATCATGGTAATTAATGCTACAAAAATAAATATTTCAAATTGAAAGAAAGGCTCAGGGAGGTACAGCAGTTCTTATTTGAGCAATGAGTACTACACAAAGACTGCTCTGTTGACTTAATGCTGGAACAAATAATTAGTAGAGAGTTTGGCTTAATATAGGTTGGCATAACATGCTACTTTTTTTTTTTTTTTTTTTTAAATAAACTTAGCTTCCAATCACATAGATGCAAATCCTATGTGGTGTTCAGCAGGGAGCAGAATGCTCTCGTGGTCTGCAGTACCTGTGGAAGTAGAGATTTCAGATTTATTGTCCTACCAAGCTAGTAACAGCTAACTGTGTAGCAGGGCCAGGAAAAAAGATTTCCAGATCTGAGCCTGTATTGCCTGTGGGAGCAGGTGGAGCTGCTCCCCAGATTAGTTTCCAAGAACAGAACCACTTCTGGGAGGAAGGGAGCTTTCTGGACACAGTTTTTGGCAGCTGAAACTCCTCTACTTCAGCCTTGGTTGTATGTGGTACAAGCAGGATTCTACGTTTATCCCTGTTGTTTTACTTAATCTGTCCTGTTTAGATTTAACTTGTGATTCCCCTTCATATTTGCAATAGTTAAAGGCCAAACATAAACTGCCTGTGCAACTGTAGGGAGCTCAGCAGTAGCAGAAACACTGCTTCTTCCAGGGCTGGTCACTGAACTCACCACCATGCTCTGTCAGTGGCACGGAAACCAGTGACTTCACAGAATCACAGAATTGTAGGGGTTGGAAGGGACCTCAAAAGATCATCGGGTCCAACCCCCCTGCCAAAGCAGGTTCCTTAGAGCAGGCTGCCCAGGTAGGCATCCAGACGGGCCTTGAATATCTCCAGAGAAGGAGACCCCACAACCTCCCTGGGCAGCCTGTTCCAGTGCTCCGTCACCCTCACCGTGAAGTTCTTTCACATGTTGGTGCAAAACTTCCTGTGCTCCATCTTGTGGCCATTACCCCTTGTCCTGTCCCCACAAACCACAGAAAAGAGGTTGGCCAGAGAGGTTGACTAGAGGTTGACTTCCCTATTGACCTTTGGCATCCTTTGGCACTTGAGGTAAAGTGGTTGATGCCGGGTAAATATGAGTGATGTTTAGCAAATGGAAAGCACATACAGCCTGTCTACAGATTTCCATGCGTTAACTGCAGTGTGATGGAATAAGAACAGAGAAAAAAAAAGACCGATAAAGCACTGCAGGAGATCCAAGGACAGAGATAAAAGGACTCAGGTTGGAGAGCTGTGATTCTTATAAGACAGAGCATTCATTTCCTATGAACTTCCACTCCTTTTCCCTCTTTCACTGTCTAGCACAAAAAACTCCTGTAAAATGCTAGGCTAGGGATCCCTGCAGCCCATGAGAGGCTATGTGTTCTTGTACAAGCAAATTGTTGGATAGCACTTGTGCAATTGTAGCCCCTGGACCATAATTTACTCCCCCAGTTTTCCCAGCCCTCATCTGTCTTGACCTCACCTTGAAAGCATCACATGTTGCTACAGAGGGAGTTAGCATAGCACTAACTGTTTCGTGCCATGCTCGCTCCCTTTTCAAACACCCACGTACTTTGCTGCATAATTGCCTTCATGACAACCTGTGTAGGGTTTTCTGTTTGTAGGGTGAGGATTTCAACTCTGAGTGATTCAGCAAATGTTTGTTCTTGCATACTGCTCTACTATTGTTGAAAGGTTTAAAAAAAAAAAAAAAAAAAGCTAATGAGAAATAGATGAAATTCCTTCAGAATAGATATGCCTTTAAGTATATAGCACTGTAAATATTTTAGAAGGTAGTGCATATTGTAGTATAATACAAATATTAAATACAGGTTACTGTACCTGTATATGTTTATAGGTATCTGTGAAGAGGGAGGGTATTTTGTATTTACAAAACCAAACATGTATGCATAACTGCATTAGTATCAAGTAGATTTGATTTTTTTCCAGAAATGAGAATAGCTGCTTTTAAAATGGACTATCATGAGGCAAGAAAAATGGTAACAGAATAAAAAAGCCCTGTTACACACACCTTCTCCTACACTCACGACTTCACTCTTTCACTGCAGAATCAACAGCTCATTGCTCTGTTGGTTCAAATAGTGTTTCTGTCTTATTCAGATAACTGTGCTGCAAACTATTATTTGTACATTCTCTTGGTGAGCTATTGAAGGGAAATGGGAGAGCTGCATATCATGGAGTCCGCAAAGAAATGAATTTCAATCATTACCTCTTTTAGAACTTAGAAGAACAGAAAACTACCTGCAGAATGAAAAATCCTGTATTAATTAAACAAGTAACAAAGAGTGGGAGTTTTTAGTAGAATTGTTATTCTGAGCTGGTTTATTTACTTCAAATTTATTGCTGAGTACTGTTTAGTACATAAAATTTACATTAAAAACTGTAATCAGAAAGTTTGTATAAACATAGTACCAAAATAAGCCAGAGGTTATATGAAGTTTGCATGCCTTTTCTCTATACATATCCACCACCACAGTGAGCTTATATCAGAAACTGGGGCTCCATCATCTCAATTCTGGCTTTATTGTTCTCTCATTGCATTGTATGGGCTGCTTAGAAAGAGGAAAAACAACTGGGATAGCAGAAATATTTGCTTTGATTTTTAGATGCTTCCTTCGCTTCTAAAATTTAATTCTGATTAATCAGATACATCTGTCTTTATTCTGTTGTGACATGCATTGATTTGTGATGCTGTCGCTTTCAATAATGTGGAAGCAGTTGCCTTTATTATGAGAACCGGCAGAAATCAACATGCAGACTAACTTCATTTTTAATCTTTAATGTTTTTTTTCATTGTGTATGAAGAAAGTTGCATGGATGATTTTAAAAACAAACCTACAATTAAAACTAGATTATATTTGAATGAATCCATAGCAGAGAAAACTTTCTAGTCATATTATATGTTTATAAAATTCACTGAAGTAAATTTTACAATATGTTTTCAGAACCATTTCTAAATGAACACAATTGCTGGTAGAGAATTCATTAGTTTACCTGGTGTATATATGGCACTTCTGTGTGCTGCTATTATAATATACAGATTCTGCCACTAACTAGTTGTCTCTGTACATTTGCACTATGTACACCTCACTTTATAATTGAAGTGCTAAAGAAAAAAAAATCATAGTACAATGATGCATTGTTTTCCATAACATTAGTATTTCACAGAAGTGAATCTGTATTACAAAATGTATATTTTTGTATGATATTACAGCACAGTAATTTAGATTAAACTAGTTATAATTTATGGTGCCAAGCCAAAAAGCTATTTAAGATGCATTAAAATGCAGAACCATGACATTTGAAATTCTGATGTTCTTAATATGACAAAGGTTATTCTATGGAGTTTTGCTATAATATGAAATATTAATATTTCACAATACAGTTTTGATGAAGTACAATTTGCCTAGCTTGCATATGATAAAGAAATTAAATGCTTACCAGGGGAGTTCAGTGAGAATTAGAGCCCTGCCTGAACATCTGCTTGAAATGTTATTATCCTGTCCTACTGACAGCATTGCTCCCTCATTGTTTTTTGAGATTGACAGCTGAATATTGTACTGATTTCTGCAGCAAATATGTTTAGGTGAACTTTGTTTTATTTTTTAGGAATTTAGAACATGCTTTTGATTTCTATCCTATAATTTTTTTTATACTCTTGACATTTGTAGGTGCCAGATTGTGGTCTAGTATGCTGTAGCAAAGATAGACCATTGACTTGCGACGAAATGCCAGTTGATATCTCAGTAAACAGAAATATTACTATTCTTTATTGTGTGGTCTGTATGAAAGCTGTATGAGCTTTCTTTGGGGAGACAAATGATCAGATTGTTAATGTCAAATATAAAAAGGACTGTTTGCCTTTCTACTAAATAACATCAGACAACTTTTATTAACTACATTATTTGAACAGAAAAGTGGGCATTTTACAGGATTCCTTTGCATACAAAGCTCTGTAAGTTGAATTATTTATTGTTTTTACAAATGTTAAAATGATTATTAATGGTCTTAACATTCTTATGTGTTCTTAATGTAAATTATTGTCTTCTATATTTCTGAAAAAAATGTTAATAAGAAATATCAGCTTGGTTGTTTCCCAATATTTACTTTTTTTTTTTTTTTTAGATCACCACATAAAACTAATAGTTTAACAGATGATGTAAAAGACCAGAGAAATGTAATTAAGTGTAATTATTTTTTTAAGTGCTGTAACTACAACATTGTGTTTTATTTGAATATTTTTATATATAAAATGTGTTATCTGAGTACAAAAAGGAAAAAATCATGCTGTGAATCTGAACAAATGGCATTTGTAATGTATTACTTTGAAGAAAAAAAAGATAAGCCTCTGAACAAATGTCTAGTTGCACTCTTCCTGTAGCATTAAATATGGCAGAAATGCTCCATTTCTTCTTCAATGAGAGCCACAGCACAGTCTCCCTCGGTGAAGTCTGTTATCCCAAGGTGGGGAACACAATCTGACAACTCAGCAGTGGAAGGGAAGGAGGGATCTGTCACACAGGTGTGTGAACTGTGTGTCAGCAGAACTTATTCGTGCTGCAGGAGAGATTTCTACGAACAGATCAGCAAGCCACTTTCCATATTTTCACTTTTCCTTCCATTCACCCTCATGGAGCAGAGAGAGCTTGGCTGTAAAATTGTCTTATGCATCTTAAGCTCATTTCATAAATTCCATAGAGCCTCTAAGCCAGCAATGACATAGCTTCCTTAAAGCTGTACACGAATCTGGCCATCAAAGGTAAAATTAGTTACATGTCAAAACTGGTTCTTGGTAGGCTACAGGTTCCTCACATGTATTTATCTAAGGATTCATTTTCCATTTGTCTACTTGGCTTTTTTACAGAGTATTTAGAGATCCTTTATTTTTTATTTCGTGTTCATTTTGAACTAATGTTTTAAAACAGTGCAGCAACAATGGACCAACATAATCTAAATTTGAGGATTAACCTTGAGCTTTGGGCAGGTGGTGAATAAAAACTTGTTATAAACCAGAATTTTAATGAAACATTTTGTGCAGTTAAAGTGGCACAACTGAGAAGCAGTTTCAGTGAAGTTTAGAAGAGTGTAAAGATTGTAATACTAAGTATTTTGTTTCATAAGCCTTTCTATAAAAATATCTACCAAGAGTAGGAGTCATAATATGTTGCATCTGGGAACTGGACCAGTACTTAAGAGATGTCCTTTGTAATAATAGTCCAACTACTAGCTTATCAAACAGAATGGATGCAAATATGACAGTTGGCTAAAAGTCTCAATGGTACTTATTTTTATGTTGAAGAGGCTGCTCAGTTCTTTGCTACTATTGTTTTGTTTACTTCCTTCTTAAAATGTATGCAAATATTTAACAAAAGAGAGAGAGAGAGACAAAGAGCACACACTCATGATTTTTCAAAACTGCTAAGAATCTGTAGCTCCTGATGGCTGTATCTGAAGTACTCAACATTTTTGAATATCACATCTTGAGTAAACAAGATTCTGAAAAGCATGTACGCGATGTACTTGTGTCAAATATCATTCAGACGCGATCTTCTGTAGTTGTTTCGTAAGTCCTTGGAAGATTGTTAGTAATCTTGGTGCTACCTCCAGTAATTTTGTGTCTGAAAGGAATTCAGCTAAAAAGGCAGATTCAATGTAAGCTAGAAATTGCCAAGTGTAATTCTGAAATTTAGATTTTTTACACTTAAGTTTCATTCTCAGTTCAGATTTGTTGCAGCCTATTTTTAGTGTTTTGCTTTCTTCAAAACAACAGACTGCATAAAACCTTCTTTAGTGTTATTAATCTATTCAATAATTTCTTAGAAAAATTGTGTTATATTTTTTCATCATGATTCTATTTTAAAAATGCCTTTCCAAGACATTCACAGCATAAGGCTGTATTTAACACTTTAGACTTTCCTTCTCATAAATGACCTAAACTTATTTCTGTGGGGTGTGGGTAGTGAAATTGTTATGATACACAGTAAGAGATATCCAGAGACTTTCAGGAAAGAACTAAAATTTTTATTTTGTTATTATAGAATTCAGAAGTTTCTCTCCCATTTTTTTTTTTATCAAGTCATTGAGTGTCCCCCTCCACCCTTACCCCCATCCCTATTTGTCCAAATGCATGTTTCAGTGGTTTATCTTCCTCATTTCAACATTTGCATTATGATAAAATCTTCAGAATGTAATGACTTTGATAGGTGTCCTAAGGTACTGAAGGAGAACGAGGAAAAAGTTATCTTTACACTTCAGTTGCTCCAGTTTATAGTCCAGCATCTTTGCTGAGGTCTATATTCAGAATCTGTACGTGAAGTAGATAGCAGTGGCCAAACGTTGGCTTCTGCAGGAATCTAGGTGAAGCTTTGGGACTCCACCCCTGCTCACTAAAAATAATGGGCTGCAGGTTTATAGAGGAAGGCATGCTTCTAGCACCATGCCTTCTCCCCCTGGGCACCAGCTAGTTGCTTTTTGGTCAGCTGTGCACATGGTGCAGACTGGCTGTTGGACGGACACTTTTCCCTCATCTCCACCTGGGAGAAGAGGGCTGAAGCATCCCATACAGCCTTTGAACGCGTCCACAGAAATATGGTCCCAAATTGACTCAATGTGGACACTCTAAAATCAATGTCAAACATTTATGTTCTGGAGCTTATGTTAAAAAGTTTGCAGACGTAAGCTGAAATGATATATCTCTAATCTAGCGTATATTTCCACACATGGATTTTTACAGGGTTTTTGCTTAATCATTTTTCAAGTGATTTTTGGTTATACCAGAGTAGCTCTTATGTGAAGCACCATGCTTCTCCTAAAAGCTCAGGTTATCTCAGGTCAGTAATTTCCCAGTTGGTAAATGAAACTTATAGGGCTCTGTTTAACATCTGATTTGCCCACACAAGAAGTTAAGAAAGCAAAGAGCTGCTTTTTAAATCTCATAGTGATATAATTGTATTTACTAATGACTGGCATTGTTATAAAAGCAGAATGAAGTCCCATATGTTTAAAAAACATGAGAGTTTCTTATGTTAAAATACTCATTACTAATGTAAATATATATGTCCGTGTATTGTAAATAACACTTCTTATCATTATTTGAGATTTTATAATTGTCCAAATCTTTCACTACAATAGAGATTGTGCTTTTAGCAGACTTCATCCTTCAGTAAGAAAGTGTAGGATTTTTGTGAATATGTATTCTAGAGGTAATTGCATCAGGAGACAAATGTCTCCATCCCATGAACTTTGGAATTATTACTCCAAGAATTATCCAAAATGCTACTGTCACAGCTAATTGAAAAATCCAGTTTTTGGTCTACAGAAAAAGGAGAGCACATCTTTAATATTCTCTTAATATATGTATTATGATAGTATGTACATTTTCTCATTGTGTATTATAAGTGTCAGATTCATATGAGGGATTTTATACTACTTAATATATACATATATTGTTACTGAATTACGTTTATGCAATTAAATTATTTTTGAATATTGACTTTTTAAACCTAAAGCTAATCTGCTTTTCTCTAACTTTCCTGGTACAATTTGGACTATGAAACAGTGAATTATAATGCTAGTTATAGCTACCAAAAGCAGCTAGCAGTACCTTTTCGGTGTTTTCTACCATGTGCATAAACCATACGCATAAAGTAAGTTTACACGTTATTACTTTAACTTCTTCTTGACTGACTTGTTTGATAATTCAGTGGAATCTAAGTGTTTTCAAACAAAATCACTGAAACATTATAAATGAAAATGACATAAAGTAATGTTGTAGCCAGCTGGTTTTTCATTAGCAGCTGACCTGCTATTGCTATAAAAACCAAAGTCTTGGCTAGACGTCAGTTCAATAAATGAACAGGCTATCTATTGATTTTTCTCCCTCTTGTTATGTAATATGATTTTCCCTCCTTTGGAAGCGTTGCTGTTGTACAGGATGGCGCTGGGATCATGGTCGTGGTAGCGTACTGGAATGTGTGGAGTAAGGAAGGCTGTCACAGCAGTCAATAAGATCTGAGAGGTGTTGACTAATTGCCTGCTAATTACACAGTAAATTGTCTAATTAAGCTGATGGTTAATTAGGGTACGCTCGCACAGCAGTCTTGTGGAATTTTCGTCTGATGTCTGGGAAGCAGCTTGTGTAATTGGCAAACTGGTAAGGACTGGCAGAGAACAGGACTGGAAAGCACGCTGCCAGTAGATGACAGAATAAGGATGCATTTGCACAAAGGTTGTCATGTAAGCACTGAGGGGTTTGTTAGCCTTCTCCAGCTACATGGCAGTGGGCTCAATGAGGAATTTAGCTGAAAGCTACTGGAAGGTGTAAATAAAATGCAGTTTAAGCATGTAATGTTTGAAAAGCAGTGGCAAATATTCTTCTCGTGTTTTAGGCAGAATTTAGACTTAAGATGCTTTCCTTCAAAATTTTGGCTAATGAACACAGAATGCCAAAATTAATGTGTAGAGAATTTCACCAAGCTGCACAATTTGACCAGGGCAATAATCATTGCATTGTAATTTGTTCAGTGGAGTCACAAAATGATATTGTTTCCTGGGATACTCTATTTGTATGTTGAAAAAGTATGTCTGTTAATAAGGATGCTCATCAACCACCATAACCATTGTCTATGATATTCTGAATCCTCATTAGGCTTTGTATCCATCCCTAGCTGTGACAGAGTATGAACAGGTCATAGTGGTGCTCTCAATTAAATGTGTATGAGCTATGCATAAATATAATACAATTAATAAAAGTTTCTGGATTCCAGGTTCTGACCCAAAGACCATGGAAACAGTTGAGAGTATTAAACAATGAGAACCTGGACAGTAGAGGAGTGCAGACACCAACTCAGAAGTGTCAATTTGCTGAGATTTAAATTTATAATTTGGTAAAGTAACTTGGTACATGCACTACCTTAAAGATAATTACAAATGCAAGCTTCCCACAGAATCAGGAGCATGGTACAGTACAAGATTGGGTCTTTACATAATTCAGAGATTTAATTTGAGCTAAGTATCAACAAATCTGAGGAAAAAAATAGCTCTTTTCTATGTAATAAATTTAATCTAAAAAGGTTTAAAGGTCTGTATGTATATTTATTTATTTAAGTATGCTTTGATGTCACTTGAGCAAAGTAAAGCTTAATGTCCACTTTCAATCACGGAAATTAGATATTGTTTCATAGGTCCCCATCTTTTTACATTTTAGCATGTGCAATTTTTAGTTCAGACATGGTGCCTTCCTCCTTCTGGAATAAAAAAGAAGACAAAGTGAATTCAAAATCTGGATTGATGGTTAAACAGTTGATCTTTAGATTTACTTTTAAATTTATCATGTCTTCTCCCATACAAATAGAATCTTAAAAACAAAACCCACAAAATTTGAGGGTGTAAATCATGCTTTCTTTGAATTAACTAAGCCATTTTTATCCCATGGTCTTGCTGCTTCTACTTCCCTGCACATGCACAGTTAATTGTGCCTTTATGTAGCACCCTTTAGGTTGTGAGGTTTTGCTTATGATTTTTCCTTCAAAAATAGCTAAGCAAAATCATGGTACACTGAGTGGTTTCTCACTGTGCCAGCCATCAGACATGGGACTCCAAACAGTGAAGGCAAGCTACAGGGCCTTAAACCTTCTCTGGGAGGATTATAACGATACTTGCAATGCTACTCCTCTGTGTATATTTGCACAGACCAGAATGCTGCAATTCCTCTGCATCCAATTCTGTGAATTTTTGCATAAAGTAAAACAAATGTAATTCATTGATTTAATTCATTAGTATCCATGGAGGCTATATATATATATAATTTTCCTTCGAATAAAACATTTTTTATATTTGTATTTGATAGTTACGTGTATGTATTTCCATATCCATCTGCACATGTGCAAAAACAGGTCTCCTCAGTTCATTTTGCCTTACTACTTTTTAAGGATTTTTCCTTAAAAGTATTAGAGAAACTATTCTTTTTGTCTCTGGCAGCACGTTCAGGAACAAAGCTCACTTCTGCAGCCAACTGTGGGAACTGAAAGCACACAGTGCAACCATCACACTTGCTTTTGTTTTCTGTCATGGGACAACAAATGGATACATTGCTAATACATTTTATTCTCTGAAGACAAAGGAGTTCAGAGTATAATTGTTACCTTCTTGCATTCTTCCAAAAGAATTTCTGGCACATAATAGTATGATCTCCAGTTTAATAAATTGCACAAACATAGAGAAAGAAAGATACATCAAGTAATTCACATAGTGAATACATAGTATTGTGAACACATAGTAAATGTATATATGTAAAGTCCTGTTACAACATCATAATCTATAACAAAAATTATGTGGCAATAATGGTGTTCTTAAATAGCAATTACCAACTTTTTGAGAAATCATTTTTTTAAATTACTAATGTTTTCATATGCAGTTGTAGCTGCACCTTATTATATATCTGTATCTTACTGTGGACTTGATCAAAACTGGAAACATTTCCCAAGTACCTGTAAGCAATTATTCCCTGACTACAGTCTTTCCCAAAGCATCTTCATTGTCTGTTTTAAAACCTAGTGCTTAAGCAATGGGGTCAGAGGAGCCTGTTGCGTGTGAGCTGTTGGTGTTGTGTTCCAGTGTATGGCCTGTGATGGTTCTCACCACATGTGGTTCAGGGGAGCTCCTGCTCACCTCCCTTTTATTTAATGTGTATATTAAGCCATAGAAAAGGTTTAGCGAAGTGTCATTGATTTAAGTGTTTTCAATATGTTGAAACTCAGCTTTATAACTCTCAGCTGATTTTGCTTGAGCAGTTGATTGCATTATTCACTGTTTGTGGGAGACTGGGGCATGGCTGAGAGCTTGCTGAGCAAAAGTCAGTCCAGACAAGATAGGAGTAATGCTGGGATCGTTAGAGGAAATATCCAGGGGCTACGGCAAGAGAATTATCAGTCCTTCCAGCTGAGGGATGTAGTTCTATTCCAGGCTGTTTCTGCAGCAGCAGGTAAGAGCCAGAAGACTACACGCCTTTTATTTTCTGAATGCAGGCCTTGCTAACAGTATCTGTGCTTTGTATTTCAAGATTAACCTACTGCCAGTGCTTGCTATATGGGACTACATCTTAAACCTATCCAAATATTTTTGGTGGTGACAAACTTCATGCCTTGGATGCCACAAAGTGCCTCACTGGGGAATTAGCAATGCTCCCTGCCCGTACTGTCTGTCCCCCGTACGCTGGGACAGAAGGGAAGGAGATGCAGTTCATCTGAGTGCTGTTGGCGCCTCTGCTGGGAGCTCTTGTCCCGAGGTAACAGCAGCCTGTCTGGTAACTTCAGCACAAACTTGAGGAAATTTTTTTTTTTTTTCCTCCTTCACTATGCAAAAATTGAGGAAAGGGTGAATACTGAGTTTTCAGTTCCTGCTCTTCTTTATTACTCTGTTTAAGTTGATGTTGCTGCCAGGACCATTATTCTCAGAAGGTCAGTTGCTTGCCACTGTTGTGTAAGAGATGTATATTAAAGACTGCTGGGGCTGCCTGGGTTGGGTGGTTTCGCATGAAGATAATGCAGATATTGAGCACATAAAAAGTATTTGCTTATTTTCCTATATTCTATTTTATTTTAACTCAGATGAATTTCTCTGCTTATATTTTTGGTGTTTTTTTTTGTTTGTTTGTTTTTTTCTTTGATATCCAGGGTAAAGTTGTGCCTTCAGGGATAGCAGAATATTGGAGTCTACGTCAGAAGTTTTGGAGCACAAGTTTTTGAGTGTCACATTTTTATAATGGTTATACTTTTGTAATTTCTTATTCCAAGCTAAAAATCTGCATTTCTCTTGGACTAAAATTGAACAAACCTATCAACTAGCAAATTCAAAAAGCAACGTAATATATTTTTTTTCTAGAAACAGAAAGTTTAACCTTGAAATGCAAACTTAATCTTCACTTTGCAATAAAACTGTATGTATCCAAATACATAGTTTTCTTCACTTGAGCACCTTTACCCTCATAATATCATTTATGTTTTCTTTTCCATTCTAACTCTATGGTTGGAGAACACTAAAAGTATATGAAGGGGAGAATAAGAACATATTGTGAGGATAAAGTATTAAAACTATAAACCAAAGACCCATCAATCTTGCAACTTCTTATACATGTCTTAAGTACTACAAATAATGCTTTGCTACCATAACAAAACTTGTTCTTAGTGTATGTTGGCAGTTGCCTACCTATAGATACATAAGCTGTCTTGTGATGTATTTTTCATTGTTTTTCCCCACACGCACTTCTTGCATTCCTCCTTTAATATGATTTAAAAAAAAAAAAAATTGCCATAGTCTGCAAGGATTTAATTGGGGGGGGGTGGGGAGGCCTAAATTAACAAAAGACAGCAGTTCCTATATGAAGAGACCAACAAATTTCAAATGCTGCTAAGAATCTGTCTGACAGTCAAATTTATGCAGAGGTGAGGTTTGCTTCTGTGTCAGATATCCTCCATGTGTGGCTTTCTTCAATTGCGTCCAAGGGTTCACATTCCCACCATGCCTTTTCCTTGTATGTTTTCCTTATCTTTTAAGAAGGCTCTTGTCAGCTAGCCATTTCTGCTCTAAAATGATCTTTTATCACTGGCAGTTGATCATCCATACTTGATTTTTGCAGGATGTATTGGACTGTGTCCCCATTTATGATGTAGATGTTGGAACATGCCATCACTCACATTCCTGTTTTACTGTCTGTACAAGAGCTCACAATGTGCTAGCTGCAATTGAAAATCATGACGCTAGAGTCTGTTCCAAAACAATGTGTCTTAGTAGCATGATCGAGGACGAGGATGTAGTGTTTGCATTCAGCATCCGTGTTTACAGTGAAGTGTGTTGATATAGCTAAACTCTCATTAAATGCAAGGAAGAAACACTCTTTTTTTCAAAATGATAGAAATGAGAGTTGGTGGTTTTAAGAGATCTTTTGTAAACGTTATTGGGGGCAGGGAAGGCAAACCAGCATTTCTAGCCAATCCATGCCTGCACACATGTTTCTCTTCTGGCTGGAGCTTTCCCCTTTGGTGCCATTAGCATTTTCATTTCAAAAAACGACAGTCTGCAGTGGAAGCAGTAAAAATGTTCAACCTGTGGTTTAAATTATTGATTTTTTTGAATATTGAAGCTGTATTTCAAATGGGTTTTGTTAGAGTTACTTCTGGGTAGAGGGTTCCAGAGGTAATTTGATATCTAAAAGCCTGTGTATTTCAAAGCCATTTCAGTCTTTTGAGTTCCTTCAGCTGATCAGCTGATTGGGTAAAACATCTTATTGTCTTCTGAATTGCAGGCAATAGATAAACTGCAGCTCAAGGTTAGCACGTAGACTAGCATACAATGCTCTTGGTGATTTATTATGTGTACTCAGTGTCCAATCAACTGACAAAAATAGCTCATTTATTTTTAATGCGGTAACTTATCTTCACTTAAAAAAGAAAACATCTTTTGAAATGCTAGTATTCACAATTTAGATGGGGGGAACCTCTGTTATCTGTATAGCTAGGTAATGATGGATAATTAAAATTAGGTGAGTTTGTGGTACTGAATGCAGCATGTGTAAATAAAAAGTATATGCATATATTTTTACAAACCAAGAGCATTATGTTACTACAGAGCTGAATGGCTGCAGTGAGAAAAAAGTATATTTTAAAGAACTGCAGTACAAGCAGCGCTCATATTTATACATGAATGCTTTGACAAAGGGCTGGGTCGATGACAGTTGTATATGTGCAACGGGTAGGAAGTTAGCCATTCTCGGCATCCTTTTGTTCACAGGAAAAAAAAATGTAAAAATTGAATTACTGTAATAAGGTTCAGATTTGGCAATCAAGCCATATTTCATTGCATACAGGAGTTCATGGGAATTGTGGAAATGAAATTAATTGCAGGAATGGACCTGGTTAAGAAGTGCTGTTATGACTGGTGATGCTAAGTATCATAAAATAATGAGATGATTCAGATTTAAAGCAGACAGTTTTTTCTCCTTAAAGAAGCAGTGGGTTAAAGAGTATCAAAATAAAAGGATGTTTCATTGAAGTATGAATTATGCAAATTCAAAATTATGCAACTTATTTTGCAAATATGTATATATATAGTGCATATATATTTATATAAAATTCAAATACATGAAGATAAGTCATGAAAAGATGTGTGGCATAAAGAGCTTATATAATGCCCAATTGGCTTACCACCTACAATAACTAGTTTCTGTGACTGTAGTTAAGAATTTTCTCCAAAGTTTGTTGATATTCTTGTGATAGTGCATTGTAGTTTACAAAATGTTCTTTAAATACCACAAGGATTAAAGCTTCTGCTGTATTACTGTGTGCATGAAATAGTCTTATCCCTGCTTCCCTTAGACATACAGCAAAGAAGCCTGCCCTGCCCTGCTCTGTACTGGCTGCATAAGCCAATGTGTCAGC
Organism: Anser cygnoides; assembly: GCF_040182565.1. Lineage (NCBI taxonomy): Eukaryota > Metazoa > Chordata > Aves > Anseriformes > Anatidae > Anser > Anser cygnoides. The sequence continues at coordinate 3,404,995 of NC_089880.1, read as the reverse complement.
TAGGGGATGGTTGTCTAAGACAAGCAAAGATGTAAAGCTTCCTACTGCCTCCAAAAACAGAAGTTTGCAGTCCATACCTGCATATATACTTTGCTGTTTTGTACAAAAGTGAGCATTGGCTCTACTGTGTATTTTAATCTCCATAACTGGGAATACAAATTTGGTCAAAGAAGCAAACATCAATGTTTTTTGGATATAGGGAGAAACGCTAGTTCTCTACAATATGGAGCTCTTGTTGGTCCTTACGGAAACTTGGTCAGGAGCAAAGCATTAAACCCCATAGTTCTGTGATACAAAAAAAAAAAAAAAAAAAAAAAGGAAGAGATTCCTTATGTCCTATTTATCACTAATACAATTATCCATGATCAAGAATTTTTCTGTGGGGAAAAAGCATATTTCTCTTCAAAGAACTTTGTGAAGGAGTTTTTTATGTTTAGCATCAGAAGGTTTTTAGATCATTCTCCCAGTTTTAAATCAATATTCTAATGGAATAAATGGGGATTCTGCAGGTCAGGCCATCCTCTGTAGCTCAGGACAGATCTATCCCTCATATTTCAGACTTGAGCATGCACAACCCCTTTGTAGCCTATCTGAGCTGGCTCTGCCATCACTAGCACCAGAGGTGGAGACACAGCTGTCATACAGTTTCTGACACTTCTGTGGCAGCAATAATAGGAACATTTACCACAAATTACGAAAATGAAACCCTAACTCAATTGTAGTCTCAAATAACCACCTTCCTATGGATTTCAAGGGGAATGGACTTCACGTCTACCCTCTCTGTTTATGCCTGCTAGATCCTCCAATGAGCATATTTACTTAACTGACAGACCAGAGCAATGACTCTTCAGAGTGCTGGGGTTTTGTGCCTATTATGCCTGTAATGAGAAAGAACGTGGCCAGCTCAGAATAATTTTTTTTCTCAGCGGTAAACTGGAGAATCCTCTTGCTAGGAATTGCCATGCAGCATGGGTACTTACAGTTCTTACAAGAATATTTTAATGAACTTTGCTTTTTTTGCATTATTAAATTTGTGTTTTATGTCCCACAGGGCTGAGTTTTAAAAGCCAATAGAATGTCTTTTTTTTTCCTGACAAAAAATAATAAATAAAAATAAAATAAAATAATAATAATAAAAAAGTAATAGACAATGAGTAACCTACTGCTATGAAAACTTCAGGTGAAAGTGGAGAAAAACCAGAGCTGAGACTTGGTTCTCTGTATCCACCGCAGGCAGATGGGAATGAGGCAGCATTCTTTGGCATACAAATTCGATGTGCATTTCAGCACTTGTCTACATGGGTTCCTCTCTGTCAGAAAAGTTACAACACTTGCAAACACTGTTTATTTATTTATTAAGAGCTCTGTCTGGAAACTTAGACTCAGCCCAACAGATTGGAAATCCCTATTTTGAGGCTCTTGAGAGGAAAAAGCTATCACTCCAGATTATGGAGCCTGTGTGGTGCCTCTTAGGACGACTGCTGGATGGATGTGCAGTGCCCTCAGAGACCACTGGCAGATGTGGCTGTGCTGGCTCTGCCCTTCCTGAAGGCAGCCCAAAGCCCCTCCCAGGACTGTATACCTGATGCCACAAGTTCAGCCTCAGCTTTCTGACCAGAGCTGTGCTGCATCCTCATATATTTTAACATGGTAGCAGAGTTCGTTCTTTATTTAGTTTAAAACTATTCTGATACTATTTCAACTATTTCATGTCTATGAAAATAAATTCCAAGTTTACATGCAGCAATCTTATGTATCCCCCCATTGTTGTAGCCAATACAAAGAGGAGAATACTAGTTTTATTTTGTGAATTTTAAGGTAGATAAGGCTTCTAACAAATTCAAAATCTATTGTAAAGATCTGATCTAAAACGTAGCTCTGAATTAAAATGTATTTGAATCTTTACAAGGTGTTAAAGTAAGTGGATTAACACTCATAGTGGTTAATACTTTGTTTTTCTGCACAGTTATGTTAAGTACCCAGTTCTACCCATAATCAGGCTATGAGAATGGCAAATGGCATAGGCTTGCAATTCCTTCTCAGGTAAAAGACCATTTGGCTTCAACCAAACTTTTGCATAGGAAAAGATGAAAGATTTGCATCATGAAAAGATGAAACAGTTAACATTTAAGGAGCTTGTGGTACCAAAGTAGAAGCATTATGGATAGATTATCATACAGAAGTAAAACAAATTATTCTCCTAGATACTGAAACCCTCCTACTTTCCCTGTGCACTTTTTTCTGCAACTTGAAATTATTTAGTGCCAGCTGAAGAACTGATACTTTGAAAATTATAATACTAGCTATTTAAATACCTTTTCAAATATAATTGGTATAATTTCCTTGAATTTCTAACCCCTAAATAACACAGATGCTAATCAATGCTTATAGTATTTAAGCATTCTTAATCCTAATGGAAAAAGAAAATGCTGCAGGTATGTTCAAGACTTACCTTGATATTTGCAATTCATCCTCAGAAGATAATTTAAATACATGCTTCAAGGGAGTAACGTGATTCTCCTCTTAATTACTTAATCCAGCAATAAAAATATTTTGGACCATACATAAATTTAAATATAACTCTAATGTTCTGTAACTCCCCAATGTTGATTCTTTGTGCAACAATTTTAACAACTCTCTAAATAGTATTGTATGTAAAAGATTTTTTTTCTCTATTATTGAAGAAATCATATTTTTCTATCCTCAAAGGGAATCATTTATTCCCCTCCTCCTAGGAGAATATAATAGTCTTGATTTACTTATAGCAGTCTTGAAGAAAATATTTTAGCGATGGTTCACAATTTACTAATGGAGCTTTACAAAACAGCCTCTAGGAACAGTTATGAATACATTGATTATATGGCTTCCCTATGAGAAAACAGTAATTAAAATTATATCACAGACTGGATCTGGACATGTTAACATTTAATTAGGCAATAAGTGAGCTTGGTACAGGTGTCCAGAGTTGTTGACAGGAGCGTTGTTTAATTCATGTATATTCTCTTAAATAGATAGTCACCTCCTTGTTTTTTCAAGAGTGAAGTTGTATGCTTAACTAGCAGACATCAGAATTCCTGTGGTAGATTTTTTGTTTGTCTAATTTATGTCTATACGTTAAGTGCAAAATCTCAGATGTGTACTTTAAAGAATTGCTTTTCTCATTGTTTGTTGTGTCTGTCAAGGAAATTTTTTTTTTTAATTATGAGGCTACCTGAGATTTTCCCATTTTCATTTTTTTTATTTTATTTTTTTTTTAGCTAGAAAATCTCATTGTGTGGCATTAGTTGTCTTGTTTTGTAGCTCATCCCTTTAGGAACTTGCAGCCTGGTGATGTTGCCCTACTGCCTTATGGTGTTTTGTTTAGCAAGTACAATGTTGCAGTATGTTATTCTGGCCTCCTCCTAAAGTACAAGAAGAAAATTAATTTATATTCTTGTAAGCATAGCTCCTCTGGTGATTCTTCCAACCCTGCTGCTGCAAACATAACATGGAATTCTTTCTTCTTTTTTCCTGTGTCTTTTTATTGACCTATGTTGGTTCCTGCATGATTTTCTTACATGCTTTTCAAACAGACTTTTTCTTCCCATTTCATGGGACCGTTCAATAATTGTCTAGAATGAATCCCAGTGGTCAGCATTGTAAACTAGATATAACTGGACTAGAGTATTGTAATTAATATGCATTAATTTTCAAACTTTGTGAATGCACAGAGCTCCTTGAAAACAACAGAAATTTCACTTTAGGATACAGATTAAAAACTGTAGTCTATGCAGTTATTGGTGTTCCTATTTTATTTAATTATGTCCCACCCAAATAATTAGCATTGCAATGCTTTGGATGCAGCAGAATAATAGAATCCAGTCTTGTCCTGTTGATCACTTTTGAGCATCTGCTCTGGGTTATTTTCCAGAAATATCAATATTTTAGAGAATGTGAGTTACAGTTTTAGAATTTAAGTTTTTCAATAAATCTCATCAGGTACTTTAACCAAGCTATACAAATAATACTCCGTTGACAGCAAAGATATAACTTGTAGAAGAGTAAGACTGAGTTTTTACGGAGTTTCAAGACATCCTATCCTAGTACCTCTGCAATTATCTGTGCTGCCATGTTATAGCATTTTGTTTAATTGTAAATAGTCTCAAGCATCTCAGTTTGTTTGAAATAGGTTTTCAAAGACTTATATTTTCCACCAGTTTTGTCACCCGGATGACATCAATATTAATGAGAATGGCTAGCACGCAATTAGTTACGTTTAATAAAATATGACATTCGGTTATTTTGAATGGTGGCAGCTGCAAGAGAAGGCAATTTTGGAGGATTTTTGTTAAACAAAGGTTAGGGGCCATTATTAAATAATGAATGTGGTGATAATATGGTAAGATTGTCAACTTGCAAGTGTAAAAGGCTCAGAGGAAGTTTCTGAGGAGAGGTAATGATAAGGTAAGGGTAACTTCTAGTGAAATGATGGGTAATAGAGACTATGAACAGCAGAAGAGACCCACGGCAGTGAATGTTGATAACACTTTAAATCAGAAAAGCTTAATGTTTGTGTTCATGCGTCTCCAGTCTGCTGGGACAAAGTGCAGCCGTGTAGCCATACATGTCAAGATCGGGGCATGTGGCTAATCAGCAAATGGTGCAAAAAAAGTAGCTCTGCCTTGAGCTAACTTTGTCTGCTCTCCTGAGCCATACTCAGTTGACTAATTGGTCAAATTGGTTATTTTGCTCTGTATACAACTAACAATATCTTCTATAGCTCTCAAACTCTTTTCTCAATTATCCTAAATGAGATCTATGCTGAAATGGAGGCCTGGCTTTGATTAAGTAAATTTTCTAATTCAGAAATATTTGGTGATTCAACGTCCATATTTTCCAGTCTGATTTTGAATGGGATTTGTGAGCTGCTTACGAATTGTCTCACTTCATAGACTGAAGCAATGATTTCTCAAAGATCTGGTTTCTTAGTAGATCCCAGGCCAGTCCTTATTGTACAATAAATAGTTGCAGGCGTATTCCTGGAGCTGTGGTTACTTCAGGTTCCAAAGGCAGTGGTGCATTTTGATATTTTTTTTTTTTTTTGCAATAGCAGGGTTGACCATCTGCTGCTGACTTCTTCATCAGTGAATGCTTTTCATGGGGTTATCTGCAGGGAGGTGCAGAGTGCAGTTCAAAAGAAAATGCTGCATTGTGAAAACTCTGGTTGTTTAATTAAAGGAAAACTAAAAAGCTTCCAGACAAACTAGTATTTGTGCCAAGGAAAATTTTGATTTTTTAGGGAAATTGCTTCATCAGTCAAAAAGATGTGGATAGAAAATTTCTAAAGACCTTACTACTAGATGTTCTTATTTTGTGCTTTGTGCCATACTTTCCATTCTTTTATTTCTATTTTTCTTTGTCAAATGAAGATTGTTTTCCTTTTTTTTTTTCCCCCTTCTGCTACAGCTTGTATGCTATGTGTTTCCAAACAGTGGGCAAGAAGTGATATTTAAGAAGTGATATTTGTTTCTAAAAAAAAAAAAAAAAAGAGAGAGAGAGAGAGAAATCTGCTTCAGATTTCTTTCTCACAGAAGTCTGGTAGTTTAACCGTGTTTTTTGTGTCCTCATTTAAAAATTAATAAATGTATTGAGACAATTACTGAATGTTTTTCTCATCAGTCAGCTAAAGCAACCGCTCATTGATTAGGTAGTTTCCTATATCAAAACACAGAGATCTGAAAATCACACTGAAAAAAAAAAAATAAAACAGATACAAAAGTGAGTGGCCAAATACAGATACAACTTTCACTCAAGAGCTGTGAAGAAGAGTTCTCTCTTCTTCTATGGTTGTAGTTTTTGACCACAGTATAATTTGACAGCATAAATTTAATCATGTCCTACTGCTTACACCTTTATCAGAAAACTGATAAAATGTATGCTCACATTGAACATTAGCAAGAAATTTTTCAAATGTCCTTCAGGTTTTTTTCTTTCTCTTCTCTCCCTCCCTCATTTCTCTGTTTCTCCCAAAGAAATTGCTATAAAGCTGATGAGAATTTGGATTTGCTTTGAAAGCATCTTTTGTTCGAAGACTGATTTTAACCTTGTGATAAAGATTGCTTTTTTGTACTCTGTTGAATGTGATATCTAGTAATTGTTTGTCAAGGCAAAGTGCTGTAGGACATAATACACTTTAAAAATGATCTTTTGTAATTATAGTACAAATGTCTTTACATTATAACATCTAAAAGCCACAAGCAAATATGTCAAAAATAAGAAAAATATGAAATTTTATTTTAAATGTTAGTTAAATGTTAATTTCAAAGTATTATGGATTTGCATAATGGAAAGTACTTTTTGCACAACTGCTCAAAAGAAAGTAATTGTAAAGAAATATTCAAAACAGCATTTTCTTGTAAAATATATATCTCAACTCGAAAATATATATTTGTACATTTGGCATAAACATTAAACATACACTTCCAGGTGTTTGGTTTTTATTTATTTATTTATTTATTTATTTCACTCATAATTGTATTGCTTTTGTTTTGTATTTCAATCTGATTTATTACTTTTTAGGGAACCTGAGGTTGTAAAGTTAAGGCTTCTAGTCAAACTATTACATATGAATTTCAAAAGCTTTGGGGGGTTGCTGTTGTTTTAAGCAAGGGCAGCAGATGATTCTTACTTGACTTCCAATGGGGGTGGGATTGTCCCAAGATAGATCTAAGGTGAGAAGAATACACACTACTTCTCTTATACTCTGATCTAGGAAGATTATCTTAAAAGCTTTGGCGTTTGCTATCTTGATCGTAAGTTATTGGTTGTGATGGCCTACTGTCTGAAAATTGTATTAGTAAGAAGGGTGGTGTGCTGAGCAAGCAACAGTGGTAAAAGCTTAGGTAGAAATTAAGTTAAACGTGTAAATTTAGAAGTTTCTCATGCATTCTTATGGTTATATCTTAACTCACTAATGAGACGGTATACAAAAAATGTGAAATACATGGTAACTAAATCTCTAACCAGTTGTCATTTGTCCACACAATGTGAGTGCTTCAGCAGTTTTTCTCCAAAATCCTGACGCGTGCTTTTTCTCTTATGGGGCTGCACTCTTCTGTGCTAACTTATTGATTTGGAAAGCTTGCTTGCTTGCTGGAGCTGTAATGTTAAATTGGCTTAATAAACACAAATGGGATAGTTTAATGTTGTAAAAACTTTTATGAGGTAATGGTCTATTTTTTTTTTTTAATAGTTTGCATAACTCAGCTTATTCAGTCTAGAAATAGAGTAGAATATTAAGGAAGATTTATAAGCACTCTGTACTCCTGACTTTTGGTATTTGGGTGCTTTCATCTTTAGAGAAAAACAAAAATTAACTCTATTTTGCAAGCACATGATAAACAGCCATCAAAAGACAGGAATACTTTTTAAAGTAACCTTTTCCCTCTATAGCATATTAGATCTTGTAAGTAAAAGATGAATGAAGCGTAACTTATAAATAACAGCACCTTTCTTTTTCAAGATCTGTTCTGTACTAGTGGAGAGATCAGTACTCTCATGGTTTAAATTGCCAATGTGAATGATTGTAGAAGGCTGAGGAAATAATAGATTTTTAATACAGTTCTTATTTTGATGAAGGAACTTGAAAAATAATTATTTTATGTCATTTTATCATTATATCCTGTCTGTCTTGAGGAGAAGCAAAGCAATGAAGAGGAAAGAGAGGGTTAGGTCTAGTCTTTACTCACAAAAGCAATAAAAAAATAAAAGGAGGTGTCTGTACAGTACTAAATTTCTCATATCTGGTGGTGGAGAGATTAGAGCAGTTTCTGCATGGTGGGATGTTCTGAGATTAGTTTTCTGTCAAGGTAGTTTCAGGGTTTCTAAAAAAATAAAAAAGAAAAATGCTCCAATATTCACTGAGGGAAAGAGGAGGAGAGGGTGAGGAAGTGACTTTGCTGAGGTTTTGCACTTGTACTGAAAGCGTAAATTCTGGCCAGTTCCCTGTCCAAAGTAAATTAAAATGGTTAATACAAGTGTTAGAAATTCAACAGGTGACATTGTGTGCAACATAACCTGGAAAACAGCACAGCATGGTGGTTTGCGTGCTGCAGGGTGCCTGCTGCCACATCTAAACTCCATTGGCAGAAATCATAAACAAATTTACCTGCCCCGCTCCATGAACCAGTAGGTCTAGCAATATGTCATAAAAATCCTACACTAGCTGATAAGGTCTTTGTGGAAGTTAGTGAGCTCTGTTAATCTGCATGGTTGTACCTGATGGAATGGGTGCAATTTGTGGAGGTGCTTGCAGTTATTTAGCTTTCTGCTAGAAGGAGTCAGACAAGCTCAGCTTGAGAAATTCTGAGCTATGGAGACATTCAGGAGAGCAAGTCCCTGTTCTGGGTCTCAGAAAAAAAGAACCCTATGGAAATGTCACATGTCTCACAGCTCTGATGGAGGAGAGAAAGTGAAGAACAACTCATAAAGGATGTATAGGAACAGTGCTGTATGAAGTGGCATTGTTGCTTCAGGTTTCATTTGCCTTTTGTAGATGGTTAAAACTCCAGAAGGGGTGATACTAGACACAGTCTGGCTAGACAGCTGAGTCACAGAAGAGGCAAATCATCACAAGACCTTGAGTGAGAGTTGGCAGGGAATTATGAGGACATAAGTCTGTGATGCCATTTGTATGTGTGAGGGTGTGCAAACAGCAGTGAGCCAGATTTCCAGAATGCTTTAGCTGCTGCGATATTAGGCAGAAAAGGGCACTATCTCCTTCTCCTCCGTATTTTTACATAGGTGAATTTGTACATCGAGTTCTACTGTAATTAGGGAAAACTGAAACGATGTTGAGAGGTTGATAAAAGCATTTAGAAAATGAGCTTTAAAAATATTTAATGTCTACTGAGTTTTGAAATCTTTATAGCTTTTTCAATAGATCTTTGATAACCTGGAGAAAAAAAGTACAGCAGAATTTGCTTAAATACCTGCATTTTCAGCTACTGTTTTGTTGTTTAGGTAATGAAGATGGTGTACTGAATATAGTAAAGTAGAAATTTACATTTGGGCTTTTTTTCATGTTGCAGTTTACTGTCTGCTAACGTTAAATATGCTGTATTGAGATACTTGACTAAAATTGCCTTAACAAGGTGTTTATTTAGATCTCTTCTTCACAATGAGGCCACTGTGGCTACATCAGTGTTGATACTGACATTTAGTGAGTAGTAACCCCAGGACTGTACAGATAACTCTACTTGGCAAGTATAATGCCCTCACTCCCTGGAATAAAGAAAGGTCAAATAAATTAACTTTGTAAAAAGTAGTAATCTGCTCACTCTATTAAATCTTTTTCTCATATTAATGAAAAGAAACTGACAAAGGTCACTAAATCCTATCTGCCTTAATAAGTTAAAGTTAAAAAAGCTTAATTCAAACTATTCAGTGACTTTCATTGACTTTGGGGGCCAACAGCATGAGGCAAGCTCTTCTGTGTCTCAAAAGCCTCCCAGAATGAAGAAAACACATTAGCACTTGGTATAGTGTTATTAAATGTATTTATAAAAAATCTTATTCAAAACCTTGATTGTGCTGTGGATATTTGCATTGCCGAATGTGTACTTCAGGGCTGAGTGCTTGTATAACAGGTTAATATATTAAAAGTATCATTAGCTAGTTTTCATTCCATGTCCCAAATATATGTGTCTATGTGCTCTCTTAAGCAACTTTAATGGTATTTTAATAAACATTTGAAATAATAGCTATGATATTTTGGGGAAAAATAGGTGAGAAAGACTGCTTCAAGATCTGCAAATTAATAGCAACATATTAGAACTTTGATATGAAAAATAATATTGAATTATACTTTTGGTTCTTCTTATATTTGCCTAATATAACTACATTAATTGAATTGGCATGAGGCCATGGTATACCTTTTGGGAGACTTTTTATATTATATTCCATTGCAACTGACATCTCCACACATTTTTCTCCAAACTTTTTCTATTTTTAGTTTCTAGGAGAGATGATTGTGAAATAAAAATGTGAACCCTGCTAATGAAGAGCTGTCTTCTTGGTTCTCCTAAAACAATAACTCTGAGAGAGGGGTGAATAGATTGATTCATTTGTATGGGTCATTAACTTCCACGCCTACAGATGCCAATGTTAATATTCACAATATGAATTATTTCTCAGCTGATCACTTTAGCTGAAACACACAATGAATGTGCTTATCGCATGACCTAACACTGTGCCTGACATCCCTTTGGGCCCCTTAAAACTCAGAATGTCCCTGCTGCCCAAACATATAGGTCTCTCTCTCTCAGCATGGTTGTGTCTTGACAATACAGAAATCTGTAGCAATCATTAACTGAAAATGTGGACAGTGTGAAGTAAGACAAGTTTTAGAGTAAATATTAAAACATGGGCTGATATCCTGAATTGCATCTTCATTTAAATTTAACTTATAGAAAATGTCTTTGTGTTTAGAGTTTATCTTTAAGATGTTGTTTCAAAACTCCCAGCCCATTAGATTTAACTAGTTTTGGAATTTGAAGATCTGACTGTAGAGTTCAAGGATTATTAGAGCAAGTGGGGCTTGATCAATGCCTTTGGTCTTTAATAGTGTTTTAATTAATCAACAGGAATAAAAATACTTGTGTAATGAAAATTTACACAGTTTCAAGTCATGAGAATACTAGACTTGTTCATAAGCAGAAAAGGGGACTCTGAAAGCAGCAGATAGTGGCATTTTATCTGTGTAACACAACTTTCTTAGGAGACATCCTGAGCTAGAAATATTTCAGGGATTGATACATTTTTTGGTGTGCCCTCCTGGGGAGAGGAATCAGCTTTTGAGGCAAAAGAAGTAATTCAGTAATTGAAATATTCATGAGTCACAGTTGGCCCTTGATTCCATTTGCTGTTACTGTTTCTCTTGGCTTGCACTAACTCCCCCAAACTAGATTGTTTTGCTGGAATCTAATGCTGAATACAGTTTCCTTGATCCTGAAATCTACATTAATTTGCAAAATTTCCCCAGGAAACAAATTAATTTTCCATGGACTGTTCTGTTCACCTTTGCCAATAATTTTTTTTTAGTCCTTTTTTTTTTTTCCCTGTAGCTTTGTCTTTTAGTGTGGTCAGTAAAAGAATTGTTCTCCCTTGGTTGCTTTTTATTAAGAGTCTTCTATCCTTGGTCTTCATGGTATGTGAAAGCTTTGTGCTATTTTCCCCATGGATGGTTTATTGCTTCTGTCTCGGGTAAGAGCTACTTGTTTAGTTTTGGAGTTTGGAGACATACTCCTATTCCTATATGCAGACATGAGCTGTTACCTGTGTCCAGGGACCAGACCAATTAATCAGTTGGGTCATTTCTTTGATGCAGTCAACCTTTTTTAAAGTCAAAAATGTTTTTATGTTCATACACTGAAGTGTTCCCTCTCAAGCTTCTTGCATCAGTTCCATGGTAGCTTTTATGCACATATCAACAGTAAAAGGGTTGTGTGGGCAAATTTTCTGCTTTTTCCTGAAGTTTCAGTAAAGAAAAGGAATGAAGAGCACCAGCATTTGGCCACATCATTCCTACAAACAGGGAAAATTGCTATTCAAACAGAACACCAGAAGACACTCTGTCACAACCCTGGTGTGTTGGAGCACTGAGGCTATTTCGGCTGCTCTGGCCTTTACCTCCTGTTTTGGAGATAACCAGTAACAAGTGATCAAACAGCAGGACTTCCTATCTTAGCAAAATAACCTGTGATATCAATTAAAATTCACTTCAAAGACTGAAGGAAATGAAGTTGGCTAAGCCCAGCCAAGAGATCCCTTGCCTAACTCTCTCCCTGCTTAGATTTCTTAGCTGTGGCAGGAGACTGAAGAGGAAGATGGTGGTAAGGCAAGTTTTGTATGGGTATTTCACACTTGTCTCAGACATTTTCCTTTCTGTCACTTGTATGATTTTATTCTGTATGTACATAGACAGATTCCTTGAATCATCACATAAGTTATAAATTCCATTTTGTTTCCATGAACTGTGAGTCTTCATGTGTCTGGGGCTGTCATGTGCTAACAAGAGACAGGAGAGGTGCCAGTGTGTCAGTCATTACAAACTCTCTCCATCTAGCTCACTCTGAGCTAGTAGAGGCAAATGAGTAATGGGATCTTAAATAAGGACAGCGTATTCCTCTCGGGAGGATCCAAGACAAAGGAGCCAGGTGGTAATGTTTGGATTTCAAAGCCAGGAAGGATTTTTGGAAGCAGAAGCAGCTTGGTCAGGAAAGATAACAAAGTGGTGCACGGACGCAGCAGAGGGGTCCTGTGAGACAGAGGCAGTAGGGAGGCAGTGGAAGCTGCTGATTGAAGGAGCAGCTGTGTGCTGGCAGGGGACAGCAGGGAAAGGTCCCTGAGCACCAAAGAGGATCTCACAAAATCTCGGAGAAAATTCAAGAGTAAAGAATGTAGGCAAATAGATGTATGCGTGTTTACTGTTTCATGTGGCTCTGTGCATCTCTTGTGGTCATTAAAATGAAAAGTAGCTGCTTTTGAGACAGTTTGCAAAGTCCGTGCATTATCTGATTCAACTTTGTGGGATCCTGCAGAGATAAATCATCCCACAAAAAACTGCAATGCATGAGCTCTGGGAAGAAGTGTGTTGAAGCCATGGGGATTCGACAACAGTCATAGGGTCTAAGCAGAGGTCTCTGTTCTTAAGAGAGAGAAGCGATTGCCTGGAGACCCAAGACAGGTGCAGAAACTTCAGAGTGTTTTCGTAGGGAAGCAGGCTGAGGCTTTGTCAGTGTCCCAAAGAGTTTTTTTCCAGGCTGTAATATGTCAGTCTTTGAATTCTTAGCTTTAGTAAACTGAGAGAGAGACTGGAAGAAAACAGAACATGCACATAGTAGGATAACAAACAGTACCATAGGTGGCTCCAAGCATTGTCTGGCATATGCAAATCCACGAGCCAGTTGTAAAGTGGGAATCATCCCACCTGCACCGAACCAACAGGAAGCTGCTAGCTCGGACTTAGTGCCGTGCTTCCTTAGCTACGTCTTCTGACTGAGCGGGGCATGGCAAAAGGAAGCTCATGGTGGCCTAAAGCATGGTCAGAGTAACTCATACCTGTTGGCAAATGACCATATGCACTCTTTGCTAGCAGGAGTAAGGTCATTTGCCAGCATTGAAGTCATTGACTTTACATGTTTTCTCAGCCTAGATGATCTGATAGCACTGGCCCATGTGTATGAATACCTTTCTGTGACGGAGCCAAGCTCTACTGAGGCAGTTTACAAGGAGTAGGTAGTGCTCAAGAAGATAATGCAGAGCAAACTGATGTAAATGGTTCTTCTGCATAAACTGCAATTTTTGTAATCTGTTTTGGAATGAGGGGAGCGTACTTTGCTGTTTGCTTTGGGTTTGCATCAATTCAGAAAATGTTCAAAATTATTTTTTTTCTGAAAATACAACTTAACTGTTGAGAGGGAGGTGAAGCTTTTGTGTTGAAGGCAAAATACTATTATAGGAAAACTGAGGATTGTTGTGATGTCAGTGTTCCAGATTTACTATTAGGTCTGAAAATAGATGAACTGGGGAGATTACTTTGTATCATTTCTACATATGTGAATGGACGTATAATTATCTATCACTATAAAATATTAGTGAATATTTACTGTATAATAAGTAATTCAACTTTATAAACAAATGAAGATTATCCCAAATTTACATACAGTGTGAAGAAAAGTCCCTTTTGTACAGTCCTCTGTAACTGTAACATTTGGCAGATTCAAGAATAAATAATCTTTTGTGGCAAGGGTATGCCTTATCAAACATATGCAGATCAGTGCTAATTAATGCTAATTAAGGTTTCCTGTCTATCTAGTTGGAAAAACGTCCAAATGTTATGAAATCCAGTTAGTATGCCTATTACCCTAATTGTTTTATATGGGATGGTTCTTAATTAAAATATGTAAATTGACCTTAATTGCTATATACTAATGGAGGTTCATGTTATCTCACTAAAAATGACAAGATGGTGAGGAGGGGTACTTAAACAGATAATTCTGATAGATTTGTAAATAAATGACCTTTACTTAAAATTATTTTTAATTGGAAATTGGCAAAAAGAACATTTTACCATCTATGTTTCTTTAGTTTTAAATAATGTCGGAATTTACAGTTCTTTGTAAATATAGATATGGTGACATTGTAGCTTAATTAAGACTACTAAAGAAGTCAACATTTGATGTGTTTACTGTCTATTTCAAAATTGTTTGCTAACCTCATGCTGACCTTCAGAAATGTTGTGGTTTGCAGTACTGATCTTAATTTGAACTATTTTTGTTCTTATTTTTTGACTTTGATCTCTTTTAATCATATCATTTCATATGTGAAGTCTGACATGCTGCTATATGTTTGCTAGAGACTCGACCTGTGATTCTGTATTCTCATCCGAGAGTCTGGAGGGCAGCACCCCTTTGCACTTCACTTATTAATGCAGGACACCACCTTTTACCTTCTCTGGGGGATGACAGTTCCCATGCATGCTGTTATATGACTGAGGCCTGCATAGATATTTATACAAAGTTTTGTTTGCCATCTACCCAACACAAAAACGTTATCTGAATGATATTGTGCATGGCAGTTTATAGATGTCATGTATTGTCATGTTCTTGATAGTTGAAATAATTTATCATACCATTTCACACACAGAGCAAACATTTTTCTGCTCCAGTGTAGCTAACAGAATTTTTAAAACATCAGATTCAGGTAAGTTTATATTATGTCATAGACCTCATTGATACACATCCTCGCTTTGCAAAACCATTCTGACAGGTCTCACTGTTTTGCAGGATATTGTGACCAATGTTTCTCCAAGGATTGTGCGTGGAATTACTTCGGGTCCCTTGTACGGCCCAGGCCAAGGCTCTTTTCTAAACATTGAACTGATCAGCGAGAAAACAGCAGCATATTGGTGTAGAAGTATTGCTGAATTGAAGGCTGACTTTCCAAACCAAGTAAGTACCACTCAATCATAAAGATGCAGTATACTTATTTAAAATCTCCAGCTTATAGGTCTGTAAAAGCTCATCTGTTTAATGTTTGTTAAATAGAAAGCCAGTTTCCTTACTGACATGAGTATGGTATTGAAAAACAGAAAAGCTCATCCAAATCATTTTTATGACACCAAATACTGTGAAATGACTGTTACACAAATAGAGAACAATCATTTTTAGTTAGGCTGATGTTTACATTCAAATAGATAATATTAAGGGAAGAGTTGATTCTAGTGTGGATGCTTATCAGTGCTTCTGTGAATAAGTTTGCATACAAGATTATATTTAAAGATGAAACCTATAGTATTCATTTTCATTGTTAATTGAATTTGATTATAAAAGGAATTTTTGTTCTTTTCATTCTTAATCCAAATGTGAAAGATACTTCTGATATTCTCATAAGTAATTGGCTGCTTTACTAGAAAAGAAGAACACTGACTTAAAGTTAACTTTGCTACAATGAGAGAGTTTTGTTAGAGCCTTCTTGGCTATGGGGAATATCTGTCTAGAAGGTAATAATGAAAGTTGTGAGCAATGACGCCAGCTAGCTGGCATAAGTGGTTTTCAGATCCTGTTCTAGTGAATAAGAACAACAAGGTGGAAAGTAAAATTCACTTCAATCATCATTTTGAACAGAAAGAGCTCAAAATCCCAGAGCCTAGGTATCTTCTGTCTTGAAGTTATTACCTCCATAGTTCAGCTATGAACAAAATAAGTGAACGTTCCTGAATGTATTATGGCATGAAGACAGTCAGATATTTTTTCTTGTTCCTGGAGTTTTAGTGTACACATCTGGAACTATAAAAGCGCTTGAACACATTTTGATAGCAAAATATAAATGCTGCATGTTTAATGTCCTACTTCACTATACATGGACTGTGTATTTCATTGCTGAGGTTCATGTCACTTTATTTACTGTGTCTGGGCTTCATAATAATGCAAGTGTGAACCTAAAGATAATGTTTTAATTCTCTGATTTTAACATCCTTTACCAAAGTCCTGGATATTGCAGACAGGCAGACTGTTGCCATTTCTGCTCTGGGAATGATCTATTGCAATCTTCACCAAAAATCTCTTTCGTATTTTGTGCTCGAGTCTAAACTGTTCTCTGCTGTGAGGGAAAGACCTAGTGACAATTTCAAAAGGAAAATGTGAATTTTCTGAGACCTAGCTCCTCATGGGGGATGAAGAAGTCCCACTCTTCTGTAGTTCCCAGGGTGAATATCTTCTGATCATTCCTTCCTATGTGAGTTATTACTTTGAGAATGTGAATTCAGCTCCTCACATTGGCTGTGGCTGCTGCTGTGGTGTCTTAGGAGTTGGTAATGCTGCGTGGGCACAGGGGAAGCAGCACCAGGCACTGTACCTTCCCTTCCATAAAAATGGAGATTTTTAATATGTGCCTGTGAACTTGAATAAGAACTGTCATTATTATAATAGTAAATTTGTTGCTAACTGAAAACATAGTTTTGTTCACTTAGTAGAAGTCTCTCGGTGCTTATTTTGAAATACTCTGTATAATTAGAGCTTGCAGAATGTATTTATGTTTTTTCTCCAAATCCTGTTCACACCTCTGGAAAGAATTTTACAATTGATGTGGTTGGGGGGCAGGAGGGGGTTATTAAAACTAAAAGCAGTTTCAGAGAACTGTCTGGGTGAGCTGAATTAACAAGCGAAAAATGACATCTGCTTAGAAAAAAGCAAAGCTGAGGCGAGGACATAAGTGACTACAGCAAAGAAATTTAACTTGCTACAGTAAATATTAAAAACAAATCATAATTGATACATAATGACTTTTGCTGTAATACAAGCATTTTAATGTCCGATTTCTTTTATAAATTTAAATACCTACCTCACTACAGGACAGTGCTACAGCAGTGTCATATCACATGCTATTAGGAAGAAACAAACCATAATACAAAAGGAGATGCTAAATTCCCCTAATAAAGCCTAGTATTTAAAGTAAATTTTGCAAGGGGTTTTGCAAGAGAGAACCACCAGGACAGCTCAGTGGATAATGTGACATACCTGTGACTCCTTGCCTCTATAAATCAGAAACGAGCATCTCCCTTGTGCAGATGCGCTGTGTGCTCCCTGCTAGTGGGTGGCCTGATTCTTGCCTGCAGCTTAGAGTCACCTCTGTCTGGAGCTTCTCCCAGGCTTCCTTTCTCTGGCCCTGAATCCAGTTCAAGTGGACCTGGGCAAAAAGCTGCCACCGATAGAAACTTGCATTGATGCCACTGGGTGGTCAATTAAAGAATTTTAAGGGTCCAAGTAGAGGAGAAAGCAGAAGGAGAAATGAACTGTATTTTGTAGGCTTGTTTGTGAAGTACAATCAAAATCTTTGCGATTTCAACTTGGCTTCTTTTTTATTTATTTATTTTTTAAAGTGAATTTAATATCGCTACTACTGTTTTCTCAGTACAAAAACAATCAATAAGGAATTAGGTGGTGTTCACAGTACAGGCCCAAGATTTTTTTTTGTTTGTATAAGTTAGGTGCTTCTCTGTTCATGATTTGCAGTTGAAAACAGGATTGTTTTCCTTCTAGTACTTCATTTATCTCAGTAAGGTATTACATTAGCAATGTGGTTGAGACCATTGTAAACATACGGTTTTATTCAGCATTGTTTACTGTTAAATTTTCAAATGAGGCAGTGTGAAAAAGAGTGTCCACTGCTGTCCTGTATGCCCAGAAAACATTCTTTCAGTCAGAGAGAGCTGTGAAAGTGAGAAAGAAATTGGTCTGCTTCTATTTTTCATCTCCTTTTTACTTTCCCAGATATTGTTGTTATATGGGTTGATATTGTTGTATATTGGTCTGTCTTTGTTATTTCCAAACATCTTCCTTACATGGTTAACTATTTCTTAATACATCAATTAAGTATTTCTATTTTTCTCTCTTATAACCACATACAGTATCTGATACCATAGGATTTATCATTCTATGCCATTATTAATCAGCATAAAATGTATTGGGTTTGTTCTTTAATGCTAGAGACTGAGAACTTAACAGTGAGAAAAAATGGAACAATTATTTTATTAATTTCATGGTCCTAAATGTAATATGAAAATATCCTTCCTGAATTAGTATAAAGCTGACTCCTTCTTTGCAAATTTTGCATCCCCACTCAGTAAAGTAACAGGTTATTTGTTATGTGCTGTATTAATCTAAAACTCAAGAAAAAAATCAATAACTTCATAGCAGCACATATGGTGCTGTGCTGTGGATTTGTGACCAAAGCAGTGTTGGTAATGCACTGGTGTTTCAGCCTGTGCTGAGCAGTGCTTGCACAGCATCAGGGCCTTCTCTGTTTCACCCTCTTGCCCCCAACAGCAAGTAGGCTGAGGGTGGCCATGATGCTGGGGAGGGACACAGCAGGGACAGCTAACACAGTTGCCAGAGGGATATTTTGCTCAGCAGTAGAATTTGGGAGGGGGCTAGAAAGGGTAGGTTTTTTTGTTTGTTTCCAAAACAGACATTGCATGGATGGTTGATGGGCATTGGTCTGCTTGAACATGAAATATTTGAAGTGCTTTAGATAGTGGAGCAAAAGAACTGATACTAATGCCACTGTAGTCGTACTTTCATATTCTGTTTACTAATGAGGCACCTGACTACATGGTGAATTGATGTACTTTCCAGCCAAAATTTGGCTGAAAAATTGGTATTTTACCATGTATTCAAGAAACTAGTTACTTAGGAAATATTAGCTTAGCCAAGTAGATTTCACCCCCATGATATAATCAGGAATAAAAACTGAAGAAAAGAAAAATTCACTTTTACTTTAGCAAAAGTCTACAAGTTAAAATGATCAGTAGAAAGTGGCTGAGAAAATCGAAAAGAAAACTATAAAACCTTGCAAGAGAACATACTGCTGAAATTTTGTGTTCATGTATTTGACATTAGCTACAGTGTAGCTGTTATCTGTGCTGGGAACTGTGAACACCGCTAATGGCAATATATCTTTGTGTGCCAGTAAAACCAGGAGCTGTGTGCACAGCGGAGCTGAACGTTACGAGAGTCATTTTTGGTGATTTCAGGGGAATGGGGCATAGTGCCGGTAACACTTTGTTCTTCAGAAAAGCTCTACAAACTGCTGCTGGTCCTCATCCAAACCTTATGCTTATCGTAGCTAAACCTGCTCATTTGAGTTGGTAAATCAGCTACTTACACAGATGCCTATTCCACTCCCATAAGCAGGTCTGTATTTACACTACCTAGTAGCTAGTCAAAGATTTTAAGGCTTCCTGTTACCCTGGAACCTCTGCAGCATCTGCACTGGGGAGAATACGCTTGAGGGGAGCAATGTCTGAAAGTGGCAAAACAATTCTCTGCTGAATAATGTGAACTGAGGGTTCTGTGATGTGGGGATGGGCACAATTGCCAGGTAGTCTTTCGCTGCCTTTCCAAAAGTGTAATTGGTACCAAAACGTAGGCAAATTCATTCAAAATCTAAATATTTAAATTGGTTTGGGTCTGAGCACGTGCAGGGGAGGTCGTAGCACTACATATAAAGGCCTTTGAAATTACACTTAAAGAAAAATAGATTGCATGTGAAATGTCATTCACTACAGGGCTGACAGCAGTCCAGCAAATGTCGGAGAGATTTGTTATAAGACGAACCGGCATCTTGGAAGATACCAAACCGAGTATTTTCCAGTATTGCTGTATTTGTATACTGAAGTCCTGAAAGTAACTTTTTGGCCTCCTTAGTGAACACAAATGAGTCCAGGCTGCTGTATGATTCTAAGGAACTTAGGTAGGATACCAGATTGTCAGCTGTGACACCAATTCTGTAATTCAGATATCAGTATTGTGACGTGTTGAATTGAGAAACCTCTTTTGCTAGAAACATTAAGTAGGACCCCAAAGCTAAGCTTAAAAATCTTGCCTTCCTATTGTTTGTTCTGCTGCGTGCAGAATGTTGCTGACAGTCCTTCTGACAGTTAGTCAGTAGAGAGGAGCTTCTCAAGGCTGAAACTGTTGAAGATATATTTTTGTTCAACAATTTTGTTCAGAATGTCCCAGGAACACCTGTCAGGAATAGCCATGTTAGAGTGTTAGCGAGAACAGCAGATCACTAAATTCCAGGCTGATAACCAGCTTCTTTGTAGCATTCTCAAAAAAAAAAAAAAAAATCTCCTGGAGTAATTAGTAGTATTTTATTATATTTTGTTTTTATCCATACGGGTGTGAAATAGAGTAGCTAGTGCTTTTTCTTTGTTTTTCTTTTTTTATCTTTTTTTTCCTTTTTTTTTTTTTTTTAGTTATACTCTGCACGAAGAAGAGAAAAGAGGTGTTACAGAGCAAGGAAAATATAGTTGAACAGGCATACATGAATGCCTTGTTCCTGTAAATAACCTTTAGGGCAGAAAAAAGCTGTGTACAAAAATATTTCTGAAGTTATAAGTTGAATGGAAATATATTTCATACAGCAATAGTGGTTATTTGGATGCTTTACATGGAGAGGTTTGATTGATTTGCCGAAGTGATCCCTGAAGTGGGATCCTACATATCAAGCTTTACATATAGAACCAACTCTGCTTTTAATAGTAGATTTAATCCACAGACTGTGAACAACATTTTTGTGCTTATATAAACCTTTTCCCTCTCTGTCTGCACTAACAGTAGACCTTGTGATCTGGTGACTGGGAGGAATTGAATAACATCTGGAAAAAAATATATATATATCTTTGCTGTAGGTTTCCTCTGAGACACAAAAAAACACAAAACTTTTTTTGATGTAGAGGAGTCACAGAAATCACAGCTCTACTGTAAAAAAAAAGCCAAGCTTGCCTTTCTTACTAGGTATATTAGGAATATTTTGTATATTTTTGCAGGCATTATTATAGCTTTTAATTCTGATGGGTGTTCAGAGGTCTGTGGGATGTTGTGTAGTGTACACTGTATTTACATTTTGAACTAGTAGCCAGGTTATATAAGGTAATAGCTCATTTTACCATTTGTTTTTGGAATTTGTAATAGCATTTATAATATGTGTAATTAGAGAAGGTGAAAGGCATAACCTTCATCTTTGTATTTGCAAGTCCTGTTCAGAAGAAATGAAGATCATCTTGTTAGTCAGCTGTTCCCCATATATACCTGGTATTTCTTGGGCTAGTATAGATAGATTTGGCTTTCCGTACAGGGAAAGCATGTTTTATATTCCAGATACCTACTGATGTGTGCATCCACATCAACTAGAAAGGACAGAGTAAGGGAGCCACAAGCCATGCTGCCCAGAAGCATGCCCACTGCCTATCATGGAAGTGCCCAGCAGTGCAGAGCAGCTACCTGGGTTCCCTGTTCTCAATTTCAGATCCACAAATTACATTTAAAAACTCTAGAAGTTGTTATTGCTGCAGCTTAAACTTCCCAAACCCAGCCTTCATGGATGCTTGGTAGGAGGTGAAAAAGCCCACACAGCAGTTGTTAAATTCACCATATGGAAAAGATCCCTTTCACTACAGAAAACTGGCAGCAGGCCGAGTCCCTTAACATCAGAGGAAATCCTAGCCGAAGAGGGAGGACAAGGCTGCAGTAAAGCACTCCTACTAGTTACCTTGCCCAGGAGCTAAACCACTTGGCCCTAGATAATATGGAGTGCAAGAATGGCCAAGACTTCTCAATGTCCAGTGACTACTGCGGTGGATAGAAGAGAAGAGGCCTCAGAGCACGGAACATATGACTGCTTTCCCTTTTTCTCTTCATCCTTCAAAACAAGGAAAGGGGAGGATGAAAAACAGTACAGGACGATGCTGCCTGGAAAAGGGGTGGAAAAGTGCTGCCATAAAGAGCAGACACACTGAAAAATACACCTCTGCTTTCACTCACCTGCATCCTGAGGGTGTTCTCATTGCTCCTGATGCTTTTTCAGCTCTTTGTGAGCTAGCAGGATGCATTTTCCTCTGTGCAGTCTGAGCAGGAATTCATCAAGAACTCTGATTTACTCAGTGGGTTTACACCAGTGGTACCCATCCATTTCTGTAGGCACAGCAGTTTCTATTTGCAAAAGTAAGTGAGCAAAAACAGAAGCTAGCAACAGAAATGTTGATATATTGGGCTTTTGAGACCACATTTTCTTATAAAGAAGGAAGCTTTCTGAGAAAGGCTCTTTCACAAGTCATAACAAACGCTCAAACCTCATATGACTTAAATATTAACAGAGATGAGGATGAACTACAGAATGAGGCACTGTAGATTTTAAGTTCTTGATGTTTAGTGAAGAAAGGAGAAAATATAGGAAAATGTACATCTATTATCACCATTTATTTCTGAGTTTGATAATACTGTTGGCTAGAGTAACTGTGCTTGAGGCTTGAAAAGTAGCGGAGAACTGGTAGGTGGCCAGCATAGCACCTCTTTTTAGGAGAGATCAGGGGGTCTGCAGACCTTGCATACAAACTGGTAAATGCTCCTGTAAGAAATAGAATTAGTAAAAAAGAAAATGACGATAATAAAAGGGAGTTGGTGAGAGAGAATACTAAGAACCACTTTTGTAGTAAGCCATGCCTTAAAAAGAAGTTCTTTGAGCGCATCAAAAGAGACTCGGCTGATGAAGTCAGCTTAGGTTTCCAAAAGCATTTGATAGGGTCCCTCACTGAAGTATTTGAAAGAAAGTAAGTTGCCAAAAGAAATCCACATAGATAAATAACTAGTTAAAGACAGGAAACCATGTTAAGAAATAAATACTCAATTTTCACAGTGGACAGAGAGCTCCAGTAAAATTCACTAGGGATCTGTACTGTGTTCTGTGCTGTTTAAAATGTTTATTAACAATCTGGAAAAGCGTGAGAATCTCAGAAATGTGAACTTTTCTGGTAATAGTAAGTATTATAGGGAGATAAAGATGAGATGTGAACTGCAAAGGATTGCAAAGGATCTTACACTACTGAGTGACTGGCCAATGAACTGCCAGATAAAATTAAATGAAGATAAATGTAGTGATGCACGTGGGAAAAAACAGTATTAAATGTATATATACAGTGATTGATTCAAAGCTAGCTATGCTAGGGTTGCAGTAGAGAGCACTATGAAAATCTCAGCTTAATGCTCAATAACATTGAAATAAAGCATATCAAACATAGAATTTATAGGAAAGGAAGACAGCCAAGCAAAAACCATCATTATGCCACAGTATTGGTTCATTTTATTTACACATTTTGAATAGTCTGCAGTTCAGATTGCCCTGTCTCTGCAAGGGTGCAGCTGGATTGGCATCAGAAGGGGAGGCAGGTGGAAGTCAGTGGCAGGGGACACCTCTCCACATGCCACTGTGGCTGTGGGATGTGTTCTTACAGAACACACTGCTGGTGCCAGAGGCACGCATAGGCTGAGAAAGAACCTACTGGAAAAACTATTTGGAGGAGCCTATGGAGGACATCACCTCTGGCTCAGGGAATTCCTGTGCCACAGATTTCTTAAAAGCTGGGAGAGTTTTCTTTGGAAATATTACTTAAAACTTGCCCTAGAGAGCTGCTGCTGGTCTGCATCAGAGAAGGGATGCTGAGCTGTGAAACCCATTCCTACAGTTGCACACTGTCGACACGCAAAGCAGAGCTGTTAGATTTGTACCCAGGGTTAGAAGCCTGCTCTGACCTCCCAGTCCTGCCTCAACATTGGGATGATTGGGCCTGTATGGCATTTGACAACGTGATGTAACTACATTATGTAAACTCAAGCTGAGATGAGAATGCAATTAGTACTAGTTTGAAATGATGTACTAAGGGTTATGTAATTCAAGTGCTGTCTTCAAGTTGCTAAGATTTGAAGTGCTGCATTTCCAGAGGGTCACCACAGACAATCCCACATAAAGAAACACAAGAAAGCCTGCTGAAGTTTTACATGGAGACAATGTCTGTTCGTGCATTCTGGGGTTCTGATCACGCGGTATGTGTCAGACCAGTTGGCCCCAGCTGCCACAGTATTCAGTTTTTATTATTGTTATTAATTTTTTAAGAATATGGTTATTAATCTGGCAAAGTGGAAAGACATGTTCCCACCATCAGTTTGAGTGAATTTTATTTCAAGAAAGCACACGTTTTCTTCAGGAAACTGAAATTTGTAACTGAAAATATAACCTCATGGTAAATTCAGTGAGATACTGACAATCAATCTATGATTCAAATGTACATGTTTGTGGTGACAAATGAGGACCTTGAGGAGAAATGTGAGAAGTTCTTTTGTGTTGTGCACTTGGAAAGGACCGCTTTGTTGAGAAACCTGTCAAATTGCTCTAGTGCAGAACTGTGCTTCCTTACTCCGTGTGTTATAAAGCCGTGCCTTATTTTGTTTGTTTTACTTTCACAGCTAAGGTTTGACAAATAGTAAGTAGTGCAGTATGGCAGAGGACTATTTGTACATACGCTAAGAATATCACTTTGATTTGGAGAGTGAGTTATTGATCCCTGCAAGAAAAGAACAATTTTCACAATTTCGTGAGGACTATGAGCACATCTTTAAAACTTTAGCCTTAGGGTAAGAACTAGAAGAAAATTAAAGCAGTTTCTGAAATACTTCACCAGCCATCTCCTAGAAAATGACCCAATCTGCTTGATTATTGGAAAAGACAAACTTCTTAATGGTTAGCATCAGCTGAAACTGGTTCAGGCTGTTTTTAGCTGTTGCCATTGCTAAAAATTCCTTTTAGATGAGAAATGTGAGTGGTCATTAAGCAGGAGTCTCAATGAAGGAAATGCACTACACATAAAGACGGTGTGATTAAAAAGATATTTCTAGAATGTAATTCTGCTGACAGTGACAGGAAGAGTTGTATATTTTTATTCATCTTATTAAGGTTCATATTTTCTTTCATTTTTCTACATAGACTATTATTTAGAGAGAACAGAAAGACCCTTAAAACCCTCAACTGTTTTTAGGGGTTTGTAAGCTACTGTGAGCACAATGTTGTGCTGCAAAATGATCTGTGAAATCCAGCTGGGTATTGGGCAGAACAGTCATTCTTTCTAGAAATGTCCTCCATAAACTGCAACAAAGGAAATTGCATCATGCGTTAAAAAAATCTGTACACTAAGATGTCCATTTCCCCACGCCCCCAAATCTGTGCTTAAAATAGCAATAACAACCTTGGTGCAGGGCATTTCCTGGCGATTAATAACCGGCCAGGGTTAATGGCCCTCGGCAGTGCCTCGGGCCATCAACTCCTCCCAGCCAGTCATTACTCCCTAGGAAATGCCCTTTTCTGGGTAGTTACTGTTTTAATATTAGGATGTAGAAGTTGCCATTGGATGAGGAGAAAATGACCTTCTGGCAATGTTAAAAAATAAACCCCCAAATGGCAGAATTTTTCAGTTTAAAATTGTTAGCAGTCAAGGATCCATCAAAATTTAAATCTTACCTTTGTAAAAATGACAAAATTCTGCTAGCCTTATTACATGTGTAAAACAATTACTCCCCTCCCCCAAGTACTTCTCCCAATTTCCATTTTGTGTTTGTCATAGGCAATTGGGTAAATTACAAAATTTGATCTTTTAAAATGCACAGTAGCTATGACATTCATTTATACTGGCTATGATACGATTTTAGTCTTCTATGAGGCACTGAGTATATGTGATTTAGATAATTCTGCTTTTTCTCTTTCATGTACTGCATATTACAAGAATAATAATAAAGCATATTTATACCTGATAAAAGTAATAAATATATGCTGTTCCTGAGGACCATATTCTGCCCTTAATTTCTGTGATGTGGTTTGCATTTTAGGCATTCTGTTAGAGCTCTAATAAAGAAAAATATGAAGGCTAGGTCTATATTTAAAAGTCTTGCTCACATACTTATGTAGGCTAGGAATACTAAAAATAAAATCACATCTAGCTACTGTCCTGGCAGAACCCTAGCGTAGATGCAGTTATACCATCAAACAATTTATTTTTGTTCAGGAGCATCTAAAGAGTTTATTTCACTGATAGAAACTGCACTGACAGTAAGAGAGTTAGCTCTGAGCAGACATGTTCTAGCTCAGACGAGAAAGGCAGAGGCACATGCTTGAAGCCACCACAGCTGGAGCCAGCTCTTCAGACTGATTGACGGCAGCTGGACTTCATCCCAGCCTCTGGTGTTTTCTGGGGGAAGCTGTGGAAAGATCTACAATTCAGATTGAAATGTGGGCATAGGGGGTTCCAAGATTTTTTTATTTTTTCTATCCTCATCCACTGAGAGGAACACTCAGATTAGCAAAATTTTTAGAGGAATTTTTAGGATAATGAATAACCGTGTCAGTATGTAACCTGTCCACGTGCCTATTTGTGGTTTGCAGCAATACAAGTTAATTCAAGTGAATATAATAAATAAAGCAAACTAGAATTTCCTTGTATTTTATGGGGTTTGAAAGAACACTGAAACAGTCAATTGCTGCAGGTGGACTGATCAGTGTTAACTCCTACATCAGCAGAAATGTTTTTGTGCGCCTCAACCTTGTGTGCATATCTAGTGGAGATGGTAGAGTCTTTTACTTACTAACCCATTTTCCTTCAGCAATTATGTATTTTCTAAACACTTAAACCCAAATAAATATTTAAAAGACTTCTTTCAAGTAGACCTGAAAGCATCCTTTGTTATGAACCACTTAAGTTCAATGTAAACCGTAAGAAAGCAACATAATACTTTTCCATCTGATCTTCTGCAACTGTGCTGGTCAGTCTCAGCTCCTTGGAAAATGTTTCTCAGTGGCATATTTTTACATCTTTTTCATTTTTTTAAACCTCAAAGTTTCTAATCTATTCCAAAATTCATTTTAATTTAATTCTCTTTACGTTTAACATTTTTGTTATAGGACAAAAAGCAGTTATGTGGATTGTTTCAGTCTATGCAGAATAGCTAGGTCTTAGGATTTGCAAAAATTGTATTGAAGTCCATGCCCTAAATTTCAGGGTAGCATTTCTAAAATTGGTGCTGCTTTTCTTGCTGTGTAAGAACCTGAAGGACTTATTCTTAGCCACATCATTCTTGGCTACTTAGACATATCCATGAGATCCATATTTACATTGAAATCTGAAAACACTTACCGAATGTTTTATTTAAATAAACTACACCTCAGGTGAGCATATCTAGAGGTTGTTTGAATTGTATGGGTACCCCCAAATTCTTACCTGTGCGCAGTTTGTGCATCTCAAGGTAGAGGGATTTAAAAATGGGTTTAAGCCACATTTACATTCTCTTATGTTGTACTGTCAGCACCGTTCTGGTTACTAGAAGGAAATCTGTCTTTGATTCTGCCAGAGGAATCCACATTTGACCTGCTCTATTTTCAGTTTATCATTTTGCGAGCACACCTACTCACTGCTGGGTCATTGATAAAATGTCTTCGACAGTGTACGGCAGTTGGTCATAGAGAGCTTTCATTTGAATGAGGCTACGATCCTACAGACTATTTAATGCATTTTAATTTTGAAATGTCCAGTCACATAGCAGTATGCTGAACAAGTTAGATAACTATTTTATTAAACATCCAAATATTTAGTGAAAATAGTTAAGGCCTCTTTCAGTTTCTCTGCATCTTCAGATAAGCTCCCTTAAAAGATTAAGAAGTGGGTGGAACTGGCAGTTGAGGAGGAAGGATTAGTCAGAAGGTAGCTGCCAGCTTCCAGCCCTTAATTTTGTATCTTCTCTGCTGCTGGAGTAAAGCCAAAAAACTACTTGGGTCATTAGACATAACAGCTCGCTTCTTAAGTAAATTATAATGTCTGCATATGAAAAAAAAAAAAAAAAAAAGCTACCCACTCATGAGATTTTCTGATCATATCTCAGATGGGAACACAGAGCTGCCTTCATGAGGTTCGATGCACAGTGGCACTGTTAGCTGAAGTTTTGGCTAAGCCAGGTCACAGTAGGAAGGATACATGAAGACATCAAGTGGAGCCCACAGAGGAGCAGGTGATCTGGCAGGAGTTGCTGCCCATGTTGGAGCAGTGTGCTCCTGACAGATGGACACTGTGGTATGGACACATGTTGGAGCAGTTCTTGAAGAGCTGCTGCCTGTAGGCAGCCCCTGCAGGCTCAGTTCGGGAAGGACGGCGTCCCGTGGGAGGGACCCCCAGGGAGCAGGGGCAGAGAGTGACTGTGAAGGAGTGGCGGAGATGAAGTGCTATAGACTGACTGCAGCCCCCAGTCCTGTTCCCCTGCACCACCTTGGGGAGAGAGATGGGAAAGGGTGGATGGGGGGGAAAGGGGTTTTAGTTTGCTTTTAGTCTCTCACTGCTATAGTCAGTTACTAGTAGACACTAAAGCAAATTAATCTCCCTTATGCTGGTTTGTTTTGTCTGTGACAGTAATGGGTGAGTGATCTTCCCGTCCTTATCTCAATCTATGATCCCTTTTCATTGTATTTTCCTCCTGTCTCCTTCCACCACAGAATCACTACTGTTGCTACAGGTTTATTGTTAAATAATCCTAGGGCTCCCATTAACGTGAACCTAATGAGAAACTGCGGTCTTGCCCCAGCTCACAAGGGCTGCTGCTGTTCGTTTGGAGAGGTGTAGTCTGGGGAGTAATCCGTGAAGGTGTGTGAGTGCACCTGGTATTTTGCTTTGTTGCAGTTTGATGTTTGGGTGTTGTGTGAGAGACGTGGATGGCATTTTGTAGTTGTGGAAGTGGCTTTGCTGCTCAGCCGTGGGTCTGTCTCAGTAACAACTGATTCTTATTAAAAAGCAGAGCTGCATGGGCTCGGATAGTAGCAGAAGAAGTAGAACTCAGGAACAGTTGCTTTAGTATACAGTGAAGACAGAACAAAATCTAGATGTAGGTAACAATGAAGCAAAATAAACCGGCCCTGAAAGATCACAGACAGCAGTGAACCTGCTCTCAGGAGGGAGCAAAGCTGATAGGTTGAAGTCTGTACAAGAGAACAGAGGGCAAAATATAGAGATAAAAGTCACGTTTGAACAAATACAAGATTGCAGCAGGTTTCTCTGCCAGGGAAAGGCTGGACAGGTTCAGTGTCGGAATTGCTATAGACAGGTGGCTCCCTGCTTAGTGCAAAATGTGAGGAGACCCTGAGGAGACTCAGGCCAGAACGCCTGATCCCATATATCTGCACAGGGAGGGCTCACAGGATCACAGGATTCAGGCTGGTGGGACCTCAGGAGGTGAGGTGAGCTATTTCAGCCTTCTGCTCAAAAGCAAACTGGTTATGAAACCATTCAGAGGTAATGATAGTGATTCAGGAACGATGCCCAAGAAGTGTAAATTTAAGTGATCTTCAGCAGAATTATTGTAGCCTCTGGAGAAGGAAGGAAAAAGTATCACAAGAAAAATGAATATCAGCAGATAGGACAGTTATTGTCGTTATGCTGCTAAGTGCATTGTAGCTTTCTGCCATGCTTTTCAACAGGAAAATAACCCGGAAAGACTTTTTGTAAGTGATTCTCAGTGAAGTTCCGGTGGGGATGAATCCCACTGGGCCTACTCCGGCCATTGAAAAGATCCCTTGTTACCAACCCTGTGAATGTTTGCAGATTGTCGTCTTTCATGAGGTGAACTTGAACCATTAATCATGCAGCTCTTGGTGCACAATGAGGTTCTCCTCCTTATGAAGTCAGATGTCTAGATCAGACAGGAGAAAATAGCGTAAAAGACTGATAGGTCTCCCTCACACGGCTGTCATGCAAAGCCCTTAGATAATTTCCTGAGGAAGGGACAAGCCCTACAGCCTGTTCCTGCACACCTTCCTAATGACCATACCCTCAGCTATCAGAACAACCTGAGAGCTCTTTCTGAAAAATCAGGTAAATTATCAGTGCTTTTCAGAATATCACTACAATAATGGTGCAGAGAGAGTGGGTGAGTTGTGGAGGATGCAACTAGGCTGACAAAATCACTTATTCCTCCCCAGCATTGCTTTGGCACTAGCAATGTCACACGGTAAAGTAGATCACAGAGCTCTAGAGTGTAAAAGGGAGAGTTTTTTTCTCCCTCCTCTCTGAGCTACGTTTTTTCTCCTCTACCTGCCCTGAGACTGCTAGTTTTCTTGAGCCTTCAAATCCAAGGAAGTGAATTAAAGGAAGCCCTGGGGGTGATGGAAGAAGGGAAGAGAGAGGATGGACTTCTTGGGGATGGAAAGAGACAGATACGTCCTGGGGAATTGCTAGCTGACTGAATGCAGGAGTTAGGGAACTCTAACAAAGTTATTCAGTGTACATTTTGTCTCTTTTTATTTTCCTCTGAATTTGTTTTCTAATAAGTTAGGCAGCTTCACTGCTAAGTAATAGGGGAAATTTATGAGATCTGCATGTATCTGGAAGCAGTCAGGGACTGGAGGGAACTGGAAGAGGGATCTTAGGGTACCTTTCAGTCAAAAGCTGCTCATTCCCACTACGGGAGCAGCCTGCAGCCCTTGAACACATTTGTCTCCAGTTGGCTTCCCCTCTCAGAGGGGCACCCTGCAGAGAGTTGCCTGGGCTATTGTGAGAATAAACAGTAACGATTAGTGAGGATCTCAAAGAGCTGTTTTTAAAAAGACTGTGTATATATCTCAGCAGAAAATTTGATGAGAGAAAAATGTCTATAGATGGAGGAAAAAATCCACAAATCTGTGTTGCCTCTTGCCAGTATTGTTTTCCATATGTGTTCTTAAGAATCAATAATGTGTCAGCACCCTGGTGTAAAGCTTTTGCTACAGGTCATAGCATGTGTCTGAAATATCATAGAATTAGATATATTCTTTTTTCTGTTAGCTTTTCCAATATTGTATTGTCCTCCTCTGCTTTCTGTTTATACTGAGACAGTGTGGAAAGTACAAGAATACAGCAGGGTATAGCAGATGCACAAGGGCTTGCCGGTATTGTTTGTGAGGAGTATGGCTGAAAATGGGTATCTGTCTTCGCTCTTGGATTCAGCCTTTGTTAACTTGCAAATTTTCCTTTCAGTAATGCTAATTTCCATTCACCCATGTATTCATTTTCACTCACTACTGAAGAGACTAAAGGTTGAACATTGTCTTCCCTATCCAAAATAAAATCCCAATGATTCTGTTGAATTTCCAGGGAAGTTTTCATCCACGTGGATAATTTTTAATGGAATATGAAGGGTTTGCTTGAAGTACTGAAATTTTCAATGGTCTATCATGAAATGGGCATACTTTTTCTAATAACTTAAAATATTCGAGGTGCTTTCTGTAAGTGCTATATTTTCTTTCATTAGATATATGTTCAGGGAACTTACATTACAGGGTCCCTTTTTTTTTTTTTTTTCTCTCCTCAAGAATTACTATGTCTTAACCAAGAGTTCCCTGAAACATGGGAGGTACAGGTACATCAGATCTTTTTTTGTTCTGTGCATTTATTTTCCTTTCAATTTTATTCTAAGTTGGTAGGACTCTCTGCTGCTGAAAAGCAACAGCATTCTGTTATTTTACAAGGGGTCAGCTTGTTAACAACCCTTGCTTTTTAGTCTAAGGATGTTAGATCCTAAAAACTATATACTTTACTTTGAAGCAATAGCCCAATGTACCTCACTGACATCAATCAAATGATCTCACTAAACAGGTGGAATTTCACTGATAGTATAGAAGTAGAGTCGTCATAAGAAAATAGCTGCCTTTGAAAATAAGCATCTCCATTTAGCCTGAGAAGAGAATCTCTGTTGTTCCTGCTCATGCTGATTTTGCACATGTGGTGGGGAGAGCAAATGATAGTATTTTCAAACTCCTGTCATCTTCTCTAGACATATTTGCCTGCTGATAATGTTTGGGCAGTTTTTGTGTACATCTGTTGTATCTTTCTTCCACTTCAGTATGAAAAACACACTGGAGATCTCAGTATAAAGTAATATGCTAACAATAGGACTTTATTCAGAAGACTTGCTACACAAAGCTAAATAATAAATAAAATAATAAATAATAAACATATTAATATCCACTACTTGTCTTATTGTCATTTACTGAAATTATCTTAAATGTATTTTAATTGTAAGTTAAGGAGTAAAACAGTGGATGGTTAGCAATTGTTAAATTATTTACTCTTCACTCCCTCAAAAGAAAGAGAGAAGAGGAGAATTACAGGTCAGCAGTGTCAAGACATTCTGCATTGCTTGTCTTTATCATCATGCAGAATCTTTTTATTAAGGCGGCATAGAAAGAATAGATTTATGGACTGAAGGTACAGTGTTTAATATGTCCATATCCATCTAGATTGACAGGTCCTACAGACATGAATTTCCCAGGAGAGACAGTGTTACTGGTGTCAGTGGATGGCATCATTTACTTCAATGTTCCATTATTAAATTGATAACAAGATAATTCCTCTGCTTCTCAGAGACATGACAGGGTTTACAATTGTTAACTTTCTTATTGCATGGGATTTGATGTTCTAGGTATTTTTAATAAGAAGCTTATTTTTATTTCAGTTCTGCAACAAATCAAAAATTACAAGAAAGTGTAGAAAAAGAGAAAACTGTTGAGGTCTACCACGCATCAAAATCAGACTGGTTTCTAGCGGGTCATTTTTACAACAGTAAGTCTTTGTGCTCCTGTTGTTTTTCACTACTGCATGTTTAAGCATGTTTCTACAGTACAGAATATCTACTGCAGTCATCCTCTTTCTTATGAGGTGCATATTAGAAATGTTCTGTACGTTGGTAGCTCCAGTTGGATGAGTTTGAAGATGATCATTTCATCAGACAGCGGCCACTTGGAAAAGCAGAGGACTGTTGCAAGTGGCATGGAGTGCAGTAAGCCTCCAAAAATGTCTCTGATGGCAAAATGTGGCAAAGCTGACCTTGTGTGAGAGTCTGGTTACAGAAGCAGGCTAGCAATACACGTCTCAATGAGGCAGGCAATCTGTACCAACCCAAAAAGTCTGGGGCGCTATATTTATTCTTACTTTGCTATTGAGGCAGCATCTAAGAGCTATGGGATAGGACAGAATCTGACCTACAATCTGTATCTTCCATTTGTTCATGTACGAGCGAACTATGGGAAGTCTCTGTGTGGCATGTGTATTTTCAGTTAGATATTTACAAGATTCTTTATCATGGCATCGAAGTAGCTCAGCAGTGCTCAGTCAACTCTTCATTAACTTTTCACCAAGGCTCTGGCAAAACGCACGCTCTTGTACCTACAGGTGTGCAGGACCTTCAGGAAATGCTCCACATGTGCCCGCTTATTGCTATGCATGGATGAGAGAAGACATGGGTCAGAGCTGAGGGCACGTATCCTCATCCAGACAGAGGGAATTTAATCTTCAGAAATAGCAATTCAGCTACTGAGAACAACTCCTGTCCTCACGTGCTGATGTAGCTGTAGGTATCTTTTCCCCGTTGAGTGATGAATTAAATATGTTATTTTTGCTATTGCTTTAGGAAACTGTATCTTCAGTGCTGAGCTTCTTCCTAGTAAATACTTCCTGAGGAATTCTGGCTAAGAACGCTCAGGTTTGTTCAGACTGAGCAGGTCGTGCAGCATGGCTACACTGGGGTGCATGGGAGTAAGAAACATGTCTTGAAAGGAAGATTGCGATCTTTCCATCTGACCAAATCACAAATACCTTCTGAAGTTTAGATCAATCAAGAATAATTCTGTGGGTATTTGAAATCTGGGTCTTTGTGCAGTCTCCAGTCTCTGCGCTCCCTCTATGTGCAGCACTTATCCCGTTCCACATCTCTCCCTCCCAAACAGGTAGCTGTTACAAAACCAATCCTGCTTTCTTGAAAACTTCTCTTGATTTTCCAGCTTTCAAAGGAACTGTCTCCTAGTGAAGATGCACAAAATCTCTTTCTGTTTTTGCAAGGACTGCACACATGAACAATAAAATCCTGGGGATTTTTGCAAATGTTTGAGAAGGCAGAACAAGGCATAGGTTGAAGCCCACAGCAGTATCAAAACAGAGTACGTGTGGACAGTTGTGCGGGACCTTCAAGCCTCTGGTGTATCAATGAGAAGCGATGGGCAGGGAGAAAAAGCAGAAATGCTGGTGGTGGTGTAGTTTCCTTAAGTGCAGGTAGATCATGCACAGACCTGGAAGAGTGATTTAAGAACAGTTATGAGCTAAGGGTCGACAGTAGAAGAATAATAAAAAAAAAAAAAAAAAAAAAAGGTTGTTACAGGCATGAAGGTAGAGGATGGTGTTTTCTTAGATTTGCAGGACTTGACAGAGTTCACAATTAAATCCACCCCCTTAAGAGTTTTTCAGACTCTGAGTGTCCTGAAGCTCCCTTATTCCCTGCAGAGCAGTACGGGACAAATGGTAATTGTCTGCCTGGAGTTCTACTGCTATCTGGCTTTAAATAGATGTTCTTAAGATTGTCTGACCAAAGTAGGCTCAGTTATTTTTTCTCTCCTTCCTTTAGTTTTTGAAATCTCTTGCAGCGAATTCTGTGTGTTAGAGAAGAAAGATGATTTGGAAACATACACAGTGGTGAACCTCATCCTTTTTATTTCTTTTTATTTGTTTTTACTTCTTCTAATGATATTGAATTAATATGAGACATCCACATAGAGATAATGGAAGAAAGAGAAACATTTGCAAGGGTAATAGATTCTACTTTAAGCTTTCGGGGGATTATCATAAACAAGGAGTAAAAATGTTTTAAGGACTGTGAAAAGTACCTTGCCAGTGTCCTTTTAAGTAGAACAACTACTAATGCATGAGTTACAGAATAGCGTGAAATGTAGCTTTTTACTAGGTGCTTTAGGTATGGTATGTTCATCTCATAATCATGTCCTAAATGGTACATTATATAACCTCCTGGCTCCGTCTTCCCTCCCTCAACCAAAAGAAAGTTTTCTATAATAGACCTTCTTCCATCAGTGATCAAGAAATTCCCTTACAGAGAGTAAGGTCAGATGTTAGGAGCACATATTGGTCCCTTTACAGACATGTGGAGAAATTGCCTATTGCTTGTAGCATCGGGCTGTGCAGACCATGTCCCAGTGACAGCAGGGGAGGCCGCTGCTCTCCTTACGTAGGACGAAGCGGCATGGTCTGCACAATGGCAAAACAGCAGTTTGGGTGAAGAAGAAGAGGGAACAGCAGAGGCAAGACATGCTTGTGATCTGTAATAAGGAATGGGCCAGGGATCCATCTGTGCTTCAGCCATGCACAGTTTTGCAGGCAGCCTTCATTCAAGCAATGAGAAAACTGCAATTTAGTCAACCTTCATTTACTCACTGCACTTCAGCGGCAGCTTTATTGCGAGTCTGTCTGTCTGTCTGTCAGCGGTCTGCTTTTGTAAGCCGGGCAGGCGTGGTTCCGCCTTGCACTTGAGGTCCCAACAGCAGTAAATAAACTCAGGGCAGCATTGCCACTGCGCATGGTGGGAGGCAAGAGGAAGGGCATGCTCTTTGGGGATCTCCTGGGTTGGGTCATGCACTGGACTTCTACGAGATTCCAGCTCTCTGGGGCTGCTGAAGCCCTGAGGGTGTTAATGTGGTACATGGCTTGTCAGGGTAGGATGATTTCTAAAACCTGGCATTTTAGACACCAAAGATGCTTAAAAAAATAAAGTAATAAGCAGCTGAAATGTGATACAGTTTATCTTTATTACATACAAATAAAAACACACTAATAACAGATAATATTCTGTTTTTTCTTCTAAAATTCCTATATATGATTTTAGGACTAGGTACAAACCTCAGACATCACAGATAGTACCCCTTGATGTCGACATGTGATTTTTATTTTTGGTCTCTGGTACCGTTCCCAAATGAAAAGACTATAGAGGCATTTGGGGGAAGAATAGTCACTTGAGGAAGGACAGTTTGTTAATGTGGAGTGCTCCACCTAGGAGTTAAGTTTAATTTCAAGCTATAAGGGAACACTGGGGAAAAAAAGAGAATAAAATCCCTACCATATTTAAATTTTCATTATTCCCTCTCAGATCCTGGTTTACTTATGAACATTCACAGTAGAAATGTTTACTTTCATTTATTTTTGTTATTGCAAACCACTGCTTCTATCAAAAGTATGTACTTAATCTTAAATGTGAATGCTAACACTAATCAATATTAATTAAACATGTCTCAATTAACAGCTCTTTGAAACAACACAGATCTTGTTCCTCCTCTTTTGTACACTCCCAGCAGAATTTTCAAATTTCATTAATAACACTTGACGTAACCTAACTCAGCTACTTGTGAACACAGTCAGTCCCCCTTGTTGTCTTGCAGCTTTCCATCCTGAAAAATTTGGTTTATCTTAAAGCTGAATTGTGTACATTTCTGATATACTTTGGATTGTGATTGCAACTGTGAAGATCTTTATCATGTTGTCAGTGTCTCAGTGTCTGAGGGTTGTTGTTTTTTCTTAGCTTTATTTAGTATATAAAAAGTGTGAATTTGACAAGATACAGTTTCTAGCTAACTTTCAGATAGTGCATATATTAACTAGTTTCTTACTTTAAAATTCTCATACATACTTACACTGTTTTTTTTTCACAATGAAATAATCTGATTTGTGTTTTAAAAATATTAGAATCTTAAAGGAGATTTATGTTTATTTTCTGAATACTCAGATTATCTTGAATATTTAAATATACCATAGAGCAAATTCTGTTTCATAAATATTTGACCTATAGAGCTGTTCACAGTAGACAAAAGTATTGTACATAAGAGACAACTTTTTCTTCTGCTGGGGGGTTGGGGGGGAGAGACTAAAAGCATAGCAAAGTTATGATTGTGTGTATTTAATGGAAAACTTGGTCCTGTGTTTATGTCAAAGGTGCCAACAGATGGGCACCTGAGGTCAAGGCAGACACTTCAGCAAATGCTTTCCTTCTCAAAAGGAAATGTTTTCCTTCTCCATCTTGCAAACATGAGCAAGAAAGGTGGATGGGCTGGTAGTTTGCAGGTAGGTAGGAGGGAGGTGGTAAACTGATAGGTAGAGATTCACCACAGCAGAATGTAAATAATTAGAACAATGATATTTATAAGTTGTATTGTCCTTTTACATGAATAAAGCATGGCCTTACCACATCTAATTTTCTCCATAGATGTGTTCCTTTTTAAAGTGTATTTTCTTCCCTTATAAAGACATTATAACTCTTATTGGGATTTTACAATTTCCACCATGTGTGTATGTTGGCCATTTTTTATAAACCATGCTTTTAAGTATTTTGCCTTATATGACTGAGTCAGTAACCCCCAGCATTATGGAAAAGTTCAAGAGAAGTGTTATATTGACTGGAAGTGAAAGAGTAAGCTCATCCCAGATATGAATGCAGATAGTAAAACCTGCCTGGAAAATAAAAAAGCTACCAGTGAATCAAACTTATAATGTGAAACTTTCATACACAAGAGGTAGCACGGCCAAATTTTTCTGTTCTCCTCTCTGGCAGTTCCTTTGAACCCAGACTGATCCATCGTAAAACTTTAACCTCAATAAAGATGTCGGAGTAAGCCACAGTTAGAGACAGAAGCTATACCAGGAAGATGTTGAGTGCAGTGGGGAGGAAAAGCAATACACAGAAACAGTCCTTGGGGAACTGGAACCACAAAACCTGGGGGGAAAAAAATCTCAAATTTCCCTGGTATTCTCTTGGTACTTCCAGATTTTCCTTACATCCTCATTCTCCTCCCAGATCCCTCTACACCAAACATTCCTAGCTGCCTGTCATTGTCCTTGACTTGCATAGCACGGGACTTCAGGGGCTGCTTTTGGTGTGCCCTGGCTTTCTGAAGTCAGAATATTGGGTTCTTATGCTGTCACTGCAGATGGTACAGTCTTACCCATCTTACCCAACTCTAAAAAGCCCCAACTACTTCTGGCCTTGTATAAATAGTAAATAGCCTAATCGTTCCAACCGCAGAAACCAGTAGGTTTGTGTCTAGGACTGCCTTTGTTCTCACTTTATGGGGTTTTGTGTGCAGAAGAGAATGTAGCTTCCCACATGGATATGACTTAATGATTTCAAAAATATTCATAAAAAACAAGACTCCATATATCTTTTCTCATCTCCAATGAAATATACATCTATATTTCATTATGCATGCTAGTGTATACAGCTAGTGGTTTCAACATGCAGGTACTAATGTTTGGAATCATGCTCAAGTACAGCATTACAAAATCCGGTAACGCTGCTGAAAATGATTGCCTATATATTCTTTCCAGATTCTGATTGCGAGTATCATGTGCAGCTATAGCAAGGACGACTGGACTGAGCTTTCTAAAATGGCTGAGGTAATGGTTTCCTAAATGTGTTTCTTCGTCTATCTTTTTTTTTATTCTCCTTGAAAACAAGAGCTGCAACAGGAAATTTCTGAAAGAAATAGTTTCAAAGTGAAAAATGAGAATTTAAAGCATGTCCATTATAATTTGTTTATTCTGTGTTTTCATTAAAATGATGGTAATGTAAATTTAAAGGAAATCTGTTCCATAAAAATGGTCCCTTGGATTTTTAAACAGTACCTGGAAAGTCTTCAGTCTTTAAATCTATATGCTTTTTATTTGCATTTTAAGCAAGCTGTATATTATGACGGATGCCATGATAAAATTTAATTCTACCTTTGAGAGCCTAACTTGATCTTACCTTGCCTACAGGCACACTAGTTTGACAGCACCAAAAGAAATTTTGAATATAAAACTCTTGAATATTTAAAGTATAAAAGGCTCATTTAATGCCATTCTAGTTTTAATACAGACTTTCAAAAATAATAACTGGCAGAGAAAGCCAGTATATATAATAGCAGTCAGCAGGCTTCCTATAATATAAATCGAACCTTACACAAATGCAAACAGATTATGCACCTGAAATTTCAATTCAGTTTGAAGGAAAAAAATAAAAATAAAACTATTTAAAAACATGTACCTGTGTCCTTAGAGAACAGTGTAAGAAATACTTGATTAAGACAGTAATTTTTTCCTCATAGATTCAACTATCTAGAGGAAATAGAAACACATATTTTCAGATTGATAAAGGAAGTTTCTAACACATTTTAGTAAAGGAAAAAATTGCTTGTTATTATTGTTAGCATTAGCCCAGATTTAAATGTTTTATAAATATTACATTTTTTGTGTGTGTGTGTTTATATTTTTATATCTATGTGTATATATTTATGGGTGTGGAGATGTTTTGAATTTGTGTTTTTGTATGGTTGAATATGTATGTTTGGACATCATTTCTTTATTCAGTATTTTA
The DNA here is from genome assembly GCF_040182565.1 of Anser cygnoides. Taxonomy (NCBI): domain Eukaryota; kingdom Metazoa; phylum Chordata; class Aves; order Anseriformes; family Anatidae; genus Anser; species Anser cygnoides. The sequence continues at coordinate 3,365,879 of NC_089880.1, read as the reverse complement.
AACCTTCTCACGGTGATACAGGAAGACACTACGCTATTTTCTTTGGGTATTTTAAAACTATGAGGAAAAAAATCACTTTGGGGACTTAGGGAAGTGAAATTAAACATTATCAGTAATTGGCTTGGTGATCTTTCACGCTAGTCCATTTTATACCTGTATTTACCTAATTGACCATGAAATCTGTTGTGGAATCCATGCTTGACACGAGCCCTACCGCTTTTAAGCTGACTGAGATGAATGGCTGTATTGTGCCATTTGCTCCTCTGCCGTCCAGTTTTAAGACATACTTTCATCTGTGTTTGTATTTATGCTGCCCCTTTAGAAAAAAAATAGTTATTTAAGTGTCCTTAATAACGTGCACTGTACGTAATATAGCTTTCTTCTGCAAAGCTGCTGTTTGCCTCCGCTCTGTGGTGTTTGGGCACTCTGTAACCCCCTGCTCAAAATCAGGGGTGTTTCACTGCCCGCCTGGGACCCCACGGAGCAGGCCGTGGCGGTGGCTCTCCCAGGCGCGGAGCCCCGGCAGGTAGGGCAGGTAGGGCAGGTGGGGCAGGTAGGGCAGGTGGTAGGGCAGGTAGGGCAGGCCTCGCCGCGGGACGAAAGCCCACTCCCAGTGGAGCCCTGCCTGTCATGGGGGCCTGCAGCAGCCGCTGCCCGGTTGGGCTCGCAGGGCTGGCGGGAAGGGGAAGGTCCTGAGCTGATGGATGGCTTCTCCCGCACTCCCTCTGAGAGCTGGTGAACCACTGCTACACAGCCGGCACAAGTTACTCCAGTTCAGTAAACAAAAACAACATGCAAATGCAAAACAAAAAGCTGGCTATGGCCCCACGGAAGGCAAAGGGGAGCTCCTCAGCTCAGGCTGGAGCAATTCAGTACAGCGTGTTTGTGTGCTGCCTGTGTACACCACAGCTCCTTTTCCCTTTATTTTAGCTAGGAGAGGGTGATAAGAGAAATTAGCACATGCAATATGTTTGTGCAGACCTTTTTTAATACTCTCATTTGACTTCAAAAACAAAAATATTTAATGACAAAACCTATGGCACAATGCAGGTACCTGCAGAAAATCTAGACAAAAAAATGCATTAAAGCAGAAAGGGGAAATTTACTCTGGAGTCCTAGCCCTGCAGAGCACAGCCGCTTGCTCCCTGTGTATCACTGACTCCTGCACCTCGCCCTCACTCCTGCAGTAAGGCCCAGTGGTTACATTTCATTTTTTAGCATTACGCAGAACCAACTCCTCATTGTTGTTATGTCTTTTACATTTATTTTTCACTTCTATTTCCTTTGCATTTTTGGGAAGCCACATCAACGTCTGAAAATTTTCTCTGTAATGTCCAACACGTTTGTTATTCAGGCTATCATAATAATAGCTTTCTCTCTCTTTTTGTGTAATCTTAAGAAGAAGAATCAAACAACTGAAGAAATCTATTTAACACGAGAAGTGAATGATACAGTAAAAAATATATTACTTTAAGTTTTGTTTTGTTTTGTTTTGCATATTTCATAGGCTGTTGGTGCAGATGCGCTGGAGTTAAATCTGTCCTGTCCTCATGGCATGGGGGAGAGAGGCATGGGCCTGGCCTGTGGGCAGGTAGGGCTGTAACAACGATCTCTTTCATGTCTCTTCAGCAATCCTGCACTAGCACGTTTCTAGTTACACCTTGAGGGGAAGACACAAGCACCAGATTACTAGCTTGAGATTTTTAGCTTGAATGTGTTTAAATATTCAGTGCTGAAAGAAAAGAGAAAAAAAAAAAACTGAGAATATACAAAATGCTTAGTTTTGCTGAGAACAAAAATGCATTATGCATTTGACAGGGAACAATATGAAAACAAATAATTTCCAGAAAGGGCCTGGACAGAATTTGTTGGTTTCACCGGACAGCCCTGTAGGTATCTTTTAGATCACTACCTGGTGCGAACTGCGTATCTCAGTAATGATTTTGAAGGACATGAGATATACAGACTTTTCATTTTAAAATGTTTTGCATTTGAACCTAGCTGTATTCTGGAATCACAGAGAATAGGGCAGACATTCTGGTAGTGCCACCTACAGTTAACTTTGTCTTTTTTAAAAGCCTGCATCGTATAACCTATAGATTTGATGGGTTTATACAATTCTTATACAATTCAGCTTGTGATTGTCCATTCCAGGTGTCTCTGTCATACAGGCATCTGACATGGGAGTTTTTCAATACATGCCATGATTTCAGTTAGGAGAGAGTGTGTTGTTTTGCCCATTAAAAGAAAATAAACATGCTCAAAAGCCAATTCCTGTACTCGTTTCTGTTTGTAGTTTTCAGATATGCTTGCACGTTTTGGCCATAGTTTGAAATTTGTTTTGGTTCAGAAGCATGCCTAAATGTGAACTTGGAAGTCCCTGAAAAATTTTGGTTTGCATGAGGTACCAGGAGAGATTTTCTAGAGTTTGGTCAGTAAATTTTTACAAGTCCGATGTCTGTTTCCCTTTGTGTGTAAACCAAAAGAAAATTGAACTGAGTTTGTATATTCAAGGGCTTGGTTGGCTAAACCTGAATTCTGAGTGCTTGATTTCCCATCTTGCTACATTTTGTGGAGAGGAGGGAGATGCAGAGTGGGAGTCATGATTGTATGCTCTAAAATCAATATATACTATTCAGTTTATCCACTTGCAGAGCTCTAGTACACATCTTCATTCATCCTCACTTCCTCAGCTAAATATGAACCTTTTCAGAATGGGAGGTATGGTTGGATAACTAAACCATTAACTTTCTAAAACTATTAGCAAGGAGACAATACAGAGCTGTAATCGTTCCAAGGCAACTGAGGACACATTTCAGTTGAAGCTTTATCATAACAATACTGTCAGGCACAGTGCATGGGACTATATTATTTTTTTCTGCGATCAAAACAATGTCCATCTATTCCATGCTATAGATTTATTTAATGAAAATAATCTGTATGTTTTTCGTTGTCAGTGCTCATTTTCCAAAGTTGTGATTAAAGATGGGATAGAAGCAACTTATAAAAACCCTCCAGGACTACACTAGCAAAAGTGTAATGGTTATTATCAATATTTTTTTCAAAAGTGTGTTTAACAACAAACAGCTATAGAGGTCATTTTTATAAGTATATGAAGCAATTTGCACCCTTCATAGCACAACTCAGTAGTTTGGATTGTCTCCACACTCCACATGAGATTACTGCATGGTATAGTAGAAGTGTGCAGTTTGGCCAGGGAGAGCTCTGAAGATTTCACATGGGAGCTGAAATACGCTCATTTCAAGAATGCTTTTTTTCTGTTTTGTTTTGTCTGTTTGTTTGTTTGTTTTGGCATATGTTATTTCTAGCTTTCACTGGTTGGAATAATATATGCATGTGAAGCTGCTTAGATGTGTAGTCAGTAGGGAGCTGTCTGGCTACATGAGTTTTTACATATCTTTCAGCTATTGTAAAATCACAGAACCAAATGTAAAATCTGAGCACTCAGGGCTATGGTGTGGATTTGTGACTCTCTTTGGAGGACATCAGATCCATAAAGCAAGAATATTACATTATATATACATACATGTTTGTATAGTAATAGTATTTCTCTCTTCCCCATAAAATATAGATACTCTTTTGAATGTTTAATATATACTACTCTCACTTATATATATTAGAGGTTTTTTAACTGTCTGACTAAAAAAAAAAGAGCTAACAAAAGAACCTAGCTCTTTAGACAAATAAATGAATAAAACAAGTCATCTTTAGAAGGCCAAATCTGGAGGTTCTTCCTCAAAGTTGGCCAAGATAAATTATAGTAGTTTAATGTGTACTTCGTCAAAGCAAAGGGGGAGGATAAACCAGGTAAAATAATATGCGCTAGGAGATTTATTAGTAGCCCTTGAGGGTCTTTTACATGTGAGGGCCCTGGAGGGACCCATCGTAACAAAAGTGCTAGGCAAATTTTTTTTTCCCCCCCTCCGGAGCTAAAGTCAAATAGGTCATATATAGGTACTGTGGGGAACAGAGGGCTCAGATATGTTCTATAAAAAAAAACAGCACTCAATATCTAGAAGGTAGGTTACAAGACTTTGAGAGATATAGCAGCTCTCCTGTTTGTACAGTGAAGCAGGTTTTCTTAAATCTTTTTGATAACATAATCCACATATTCATAGGAAAATTTCTTAGGGATTAGGTCAATCTTCATGCCTAAACACATCAAATCCTCAGGAAACTACAGAAATTGCTGAGATTAAAATAATGGCGGATAAACATGCACATGTATTTTTACTATTTTTAATGTCTAAAATGTTCTGCTTTTTTGCCCTTTTTAATGAAAAAAAGGTAAAAGAAAGGTTAATTACACTGTCTACTTTTTCTTCTCGTTTCAATTCCTGCGGTGTGCCTAAGGGGAGTGTAGAAATCTGGGAACGCTGGTTTTGTTTTTTCCTAACCTGTTTTGTTATCTACTTTCAAACACTTTCACTGTTTTATACCCACTGTAAATTTTAAAAATTCCAGATATATCTGAGTAACATATATAAAGAATTGGTACTCAGAATGGTTGTTTCTCTTATACTGAATTACAGTTCTCAGCTTTTATTTGATTTTAATTCCAAGTCATTAGTGCAGACACTCTGGCGCCTAAACAGCATAGCTAGCCAGAGGGTAATATTAAGAGGCATCTGTAACGCTGCCAATAAGTTACTTAAAGCTGGTTCTGTATAAAATGTCAATTATATTTACTAACGCTGATTAATGATAATAAAGTTGAGGTTTGTGTTCTTTCATAATAATCTGCAACTGTGTAAAAGTTTGATATCATGAAAAATTATAATAGAATTTCCATCATTTGGCTAAACAGCGCTAATGCGTGTATTTTCCTTGCATCAGATAGTGTTAGTGTGCAAAACATTTAATAGTAAGCATGAAAAAAACCATGGTGAACAAAAGATTATAAAAACAAATGACAGCATGTCTTTCCTACTACAGTTTATTACTGCAGTAATCTTAGCAGAAAATTATAAAAATAGCAAATCAATTGAATATCTCACAATTCAGTGTCTAACTTGAGTTGTTGCATTTGTAGTGCACTTTTTGCCTCATTTAAAGACACTTTACGTTTTTTTGGCTAATCCTAAAAAGTGATATTAAACATTTAGCACCATTACTATGAAGTGAAATCTACAAATTTCAGTGTTTGGCTTTTTGGTTTTGGTCCAAAAGTCAACAATTCCCTCCAGCTGTTCTGGTAAGAATGAATAAATAGTTGAATCGCGTCAGTAATCTGGGGTTTATTTTGCATTCCTGCTATGTTTTGTGTCATTCTTTGTTGTACAGAGAAAAACCCTAGTCTAGTACTTGCAATATATTAATTGACTAGGACAGGTGATATCCAAATACTTTGAAAATATCACTGAGGCTGTATAGACAAATGGGGACTGAAAATCAACATCGAGAAAAAGAGAAGAGCATCCTACAGTGCTGGAGAGCTAGTAAGAAAGATGGCAGACAAGGAGCTAGAAAATAGGCAAAGTGTAGTGCCAGATGATACAGCCAGAGCAATTGCCACAAATTGCAGGGTGAACATTTCAGGTTGGGAATCAGGAAAAAAAAAAATCATTAAGAAAGTGATGCAACACAGGCACGTGTTGTCCAGTAGGGCTGTATAATCACCATCTCTGGAATTTTCAGGGCTCAGGCAGGCAAAGCCATGGCCCACCTCATCTGTTGCTGGCACTAGTCCTGCTCAGAGCAGAGCTGGGACTAACTGACCTTGAGAAATTCTTTCAAACCAACATTTCCATGATTCTGTTGCTTCACCATACAAAATTTCTACCTAGAGGCATTGCATTGTTTATACCAGCAATAGGGATTGAGTAGTGGATAAAGGAAGTAACAAATACTTGTTCACTTGGGGTGAGATGTTCAGTGTGAAAGGGAGATCTCAAGTTGAAAGCAATACCTCAGTTACATTTCCAAAGCACAGAGGATCTTTCTATACTTTTTAAAAAACATTTCATAATCAAAGATCTCAGCCTAAGTGCAAGAGCAGAGTTTTTTATGCTATAAGCAAATACTTTAAAAGTTAATAACAGCCTGGCTTATAAATATGTATCATTAATTAGTTATACCTTCTAACCTCCAGTATATAAAATAGCTTATCTCAGCATTTAAGCTTTGGTTTTGAGGGATTGATTACTTTTTCTAGCTTATATTGAAGGAGACATGTATTTCTCTTGTGAGCACTGAAATCCAGATCCTGGTTGTTTAAATATTCAGATCATATGTAAAATGAACTTTGCAGTTGTTTTCTTACCTTTATTTTCGTTCCATTTAAACTCCGCTTGTTACAGCCTCTGCTACTGATTGTGTTCATGTTCATTACCTGCAATTAGGGCATAAGTTTCATATAAGCCCATGTTGCCTCGTGCAGAAGAAGATGAGTCTGTTAAAAAGAAAAAGCAAACAAACAAACTGGTTATTCTGGAAAGATGAAAACTAGCTGCATGGCACAATTAAATTTGCTCTGCTGTACCTTGGAAATAGGAAAGATGAGGCTGCTTCTTAATTGAAGTGCACAATATAGCATGATAATTCACTGCTGCTCTGCCAGCAAGGAGCTTGAAGTATTTTATATAAATGATGCCCCAAACACAATTTGATTATATCTGTGTTCATGTGGCATTTTACTATCACCCTACAATAATGTGCTGGTTAAATATAATTCATTGAGTCCTGCAGGCAGAATTAGTTCTCTCTCTTCTCTTTTGTATCACTTACTGCAATAAATTAATGCAAAGTACAGCAGGGTGGTGTTGTGCTGTGCAACAACAGCAGTGGCAATGTTGTCCCCTCAAATCCAGTATAATCCAAGCGTGGTTACTGTTGGTGTTTGTGGTGGAGTTTTGGGATTTATGTCTCATTCTCTTGAGTTGGCTACTTTCATCCTTTTTGGATGGGATCTTAAGAAAATAAGGCCTAGCTGATCTCACTGCCTTTGCTTCTTTCAGTCCCCTCTATTGCTTTGGGGAATGTTTCAGCTAAGTGACCTGTTTCAATCAAATTTCTCAGAGAGAGATGAAACTGTTTCAAAGACAGTGAATTTCTGTAAGTTTCTTAAAACAAGACAGCTGGGTAGAAAAGAAAAATTGTCTGCTGCCTAACTGATGGGTGTGAACAGTAGCCGTAACAGTCCAGATGAGGGAAAAGCTCCGTCAGAGACACAGGAGATTCAATCACAACGCACAAACTCCTCAGAAATGGGGATTCCTTAGTTGGGGCACTGATGGCATTTCCTGCTTGCTCAGGAAGGTGATGGCATGTGCTTCCTCTCCCCAAACCGTTCATAAGTCTTACACGTTGCCTCAGAGAACAAAGGCACACCAAGCCCAAATGATCTTTTGGAGTACATTGACCTAAAGTTGCACCAGAGGAGATTTAAGTTGGATATTAGGAAAAAATTTTTTTTTCATTGAAAGATTGTGAAGCATTGGAACAGGCTATCCAGGGAAGCTGTTGACTCACCATCCCTGGAGGTATTCAAAACACGTGTAGATGTAGTGCGTAGACTTTAGTGGTTTCGAGTTTAGATTTGGCAGTATTAGGTTAATGGTTGGACTTGATGATTTTAGAAATCTTTTCCAATCTAAAAGATTCTGCGATTCTATGAAATTGCTGCAGATCCAGAGGAGCACCTGGTGCACTGCAGAAACATGGAATATTTGGCATTGTGTCACAGAGGGTATTTTGAATGTGTAAGGAGAAAGGCATCTGCTAATTATTTTGTTAAACTCATGCAAACCTATGCATAGTTTAAATGTATTTCTTCCATGTCTTTAATTCCGTATGTCCTTTTAGTGCTCATGTGTTCTACTTTTTGTAGCACATAAAAAGAGACAATACATAATAATGAAGTACAACAGTTAATTGGTATTTTGTCTCAAGAATTCTGTTTTTCATATGCTCAAGAAGCAATGAATTAAGATGCAAAGTTTAATAAATTCATCATCAGAACCCTATTCTGTAATTTTATATTGCAGTTTGACAACATTTAATCCACTGTTATTGCTTTGAAGGATTTTTAATTGAATTACTCAAAACACAAAACAGAAAATAAAAAAGGGATTATAAATAGGACAGTAATGTTAACAGCACTACTGCCTGGTTGAAACTTTTTAATGGCATGGTATGTACAGCTGTTAAAAAGGTTTTAAATACTTTTTATGTATAGTGACTTTTTATTTTATGTAGAAAGCATTCTCTGCACAATCAGTTTTTCTTAGAAAATGTAGAAGTGATTCTGTTTTCTTGAAATTCATGAAGGTATGAAGGAAAGTTAGGGATAACCTTATGTTCACTCTCACTGTGATGGAAGCATTTCAGCTGGAGTTCAAATTATGGATGACGAATGTCACAAAGAAGGTGAGTTCAGCCAAAATACAAGTGAACTACCACTGTTTAAAAAGGAAGTAAAAAGACTTGGCCAGTTTTAATGGCACTTAAATACCCTATGACAGAGTATATAGTGAGTGCCTTCTAGAAGGAAGAAAAAGAGTGATTTTCTTAAAAAAACAAATGGCAACCTGTACTTATTCCTGAAAATTTATTTTAATGCACTGAGAAGCTTTCACAAAAGGAAAATGTAGAAAACTCAGGCAAGCATATTTCTGTGGTCTACATGGTCAAATGTTTTGGTTTACTGATTCTGTGGACTGCTTTGCCTGTAGATATGTGGTTGCTACATAACATGCTGCATTTGTTCATACATCTCATGCTCAGTAAACAGGATTTATTTCAAAGGAAAGCATCAGCAACAAGTATACGTGTTCAGGTAAAATAAAACAATTTCAGATTGTTTATCTTAGCTTACAATAAAAGTTAACTACACAGTGCACATTAATAGCTTTTCCTTTCTGTGCTTTCAGTTGTATGTTACCATTTGATAAAGGTAGTTAACAAAGTCTTCTCACTGCCTACAGGAGAATTATCAGGATTAGGCTCATACTTCTAAAATTTTGCCTCACCTTCTAGTAAAGCTGGTCAATGCACTGGAAGGCTAACTACAGTAGATCAAATCTGAACAAAGGCCTATATGATGATTATTTTAATAGCCAGTGGGAAATCCTCAAAGTATAGGTTTTAAATTCCTTAATTTGTTGGTTTCAAAGATTTATGGTTTTCTCGAGTATCTGGTATTTTCTGCCTCTTTATTATAGGAAAAGGGACCAAGAGCTTACCTACTTGACCACAAGAAAAAGCAGCTCTCATATATTCAACCTCTATGCTTTAAAAATTTTTCATGTATGACGTAAACTTAATCAAAGCTTTATGCCTTCTAGGAGGTAACCTCTGCATGAACTAAGGAACTGAAATATTGTTTAATCACACTCTGTACTGCTTTTTTACAGTGATATGAGAAACAGTACCTTGGTTGGATAGAAACAACCAAGATAAAGTATTTTGTTCTGTCACAGGTAAAAAGGCATTTATATTAGTCAACACTTAAATACACCACTACTGCTGATAAATAAATCTTCCTAGTTAGTATCTCCAAGACATTTATAAAAGGTAAATATGCTGTTTCACATTTTTCACTTGGAAGGTTTAGGCCCAATTGGTATCGGAACAAAATGATTTGCTGATTTGAATTGGCAGTCTGTGCTTCACCCTTTCAGGCCAACTATTATTAACCTTTATTCTAACAACCAAAGAAAATAATGGTTGTGTCTGAGTCCTTTAATGTTGCATAAAAATCAATAGCTGTAAATAGTGATTCCTACAGTTTTAACTGGCCTATCTCAATTAAACATAGAGAACTTTTCCTATGACATACCGATAACATTTTTTTTTTAAATTCCTAGTAAGGCATTTTAAAAGTAGAAATTTCTAACAATGTTGTTTCTTCTGGTTGTTTAGATTAACATTTTAAATTAAAAAAAAAATCATAATGATGAAAAACATTATGGTTCAGTGACCTACTTAGAGAACTCAATTTCAAAATAAATTTGGTTATCTTTCTCTTACTGGTGGGGAGAAATTAAAAAGCTTTTATGTGATCTGAAAAAGGGAGTAATTGCAAAGCTGACTATATAAAGACAGCCACAAACATTTCAAGTCTTAGTTGTACTTGATCTTGACATCCCTCTTATCATTGCTCTAACATTCCAACACAAATCTGTGTTTTGTACTTTTGTGTACTGGTCAATCAAAAATTTCCAGCTCATTTTTGACCTTGTCTTCGCATTGGTTATCTTTTCAGTCCTTAAGTGCTACATTATGAAAGGAAGAGTGTGGGAGTGCCGTGCTGTTAATAAGTAATCCGAAGTGGATCTCCCACACAGCACTTTGATAAATGTATTCTTGAGTTTGGATACTGACCTATGTTAATACGGGATGCTATTAGATGAGATATGTTAAAAACTTATCAGTGTACAGTCTTCTATGGGGGGGGGTTGGAGTATTTTTTTTTTCTTTAACATGCTGTTAAGCATTGTTCATTTGTACAGCTCCAGTAGTGTACTAAAATAAGGAAATGCTATATCAACTGAGCGTTCTCATTTTCTTCATTTGGAATAGAGTGAGGTGATCAAAGGCTATTTGTACTACACTTTTAACATTTTCAAATATTCTAACTGAAGAGCTGAGGAAGCAAGAAATAGTGATTGTGATGCCAAATGAGGGTCAGATAAAGCAAGATTGAGATCTACTAAAATTTAAGCTTTTTTTGAAATTCTGATTCTATCAAAATCTTTTATGAACCTTTTGAGATTTATTTGGTTAATCCTGTTAAATTTAAAGTTGTCCGTTTTTTTTCACGCGCACCAAATTTCTTTTAAAATTTTCAAAGTAGCCTATGCAATGTACGAACCACAGTAGTAGTAGTGTCATAGTTTCATGTTGGCTGATGTTATCTCTGCTAGTATAGTCTGAGTCTCAGAGCTTTGACTTCTTTGCTCAGCCATAACCAAAGCCTGGACCTAATCTTGAGTGACTTGATTTTGTTCAGTAGCACATTGGTACAATTAAAAAAAAAAAAAAAAAAAAGAGAGGGAATCTCCATTAGACTCCTCCAAGTGGAACTTGTAATGACTGATCTGAAGAGCAGTTGCTCAAATCATGACACCATGCTTGCAGCTCTACTTAAAGTAATAAAGTCCTAGTATAAAAGAAGTCACGACTTTTTTAGTTCTTAAAATATACAACAGAAATTAATATATGTATATATATAGGATCAAGTTGCCAGGCTGTTGCTTGGATTTTTACTTTGTCTAAAACAACTATAAATTAAATCTTTACTCCCTAAAAAAATATATAATATAACATATGGAATATGTAGCAAATAATAAAAATAAAATAAAAACTGTAGAAATACAGGTAAATATAAAAATGGAGTGTTTACATGGACTTCAAATGGTGATGTTTTTGCCTAAATAAAAAGTCCATAACAAAAAAGAGATAATGCAGTCTGTAAAAAACTAAATGGAATTTTCCAAGTCTTAGTTCTACATCTGAATCTGTAGTATTTTGTAAGAAAAAGCATGTTTATTTCCTTAGTAGTACATGCTTATTTATTGAAGTCATATGATATGTCTGCAGTTTAAAGATTTTTTTAAAAAGAGAATACTTACTACATGGAAAATAAAAATGCATACGTTTACCTCATAGACTTATTTTTAAAAATATATTTTTTTTTAAAGGAAAAGAGCATTTTAGAGTATGTAAGAGGATACAAAATAGATATGATCTTGAATTAAAGCAGCAAGCAGTAGTCACAGTACAGATCGTTGCTATGGTAGTTCAGCAAAATGGTGACTTTGTAGACCATGCTTAATTCTTCTCATATTAATCACTGATCTTTTAGAAATTCTTCCCCCCCCCGCCAAAAAAAAAAAAAAAAAACAAAAAAAAACAGCAACAACAAAAAACTTATAGCCCCTCTTCATTTTGAAAAGACCTCTTGTTTCAAAGTGCAAGTTAATTAAAAACACTGAAGGCCTGAACTGGAATAAAACACTTTGAATGGAACAAAATAGGTATTTATATATTTTTGAATTTATATCCTGAATATGATTTTCCAGTACCATCTTATTGAAGGTATCTAATGAGATTTTGAAGTGTTTTTTTTGCTAAAACAGTTCACACAAGTAAATAAAACTGTAAAATAATATATATGTAGAAATTAAAAATATACAACTGAAGTGACTTACTGACTCATAAGTTCAAAATGAGTTGCACAAAAAGTTACTATTGTCATGAAATCTGACAAAACACTGTACTTCCAGCTGTTTTCTGTTTTTACTCATTGTGAGCAAATAGCGAAATATTAACTTGTTCCAAAACCTACTGTAATTAGTTAAAATACTTCTACTACCTTTGGTGCACTTTAGATCGCACACGAAAAGGCAATACAGGACTGACCAAAAAGAAGTCCTGAATTCAAATGACATTATCTAAAAGTTCATTTTATGGCATTGGCTCCACATTATCATATCCATTATTATAGATTCTAGCCAGAAGGACATCAGCTCTTGTCCAGAAGCTACCTTTGTGTGGAGTTGATTATGCTGACCTTTGAAGTCATTTAGACATTTTTGGAAATTTTTCCTAATATATATAGATAGGTTCACATACAACTGTGAAAACTGTTATTCCTGCCTTAGGTTAAACTGCCTCATTTCTTTCTTTTTGACAGCTGTGGTCAATAGATGTTGACCAAAAGCTGTCAAATTTCTTGAGAAATGAAACATTTTTTTTCCTCAGATGAGAAGTAGAGAGTTATTTGTCTTCTGTCCAGGGAAATCCTTCCCATTAAATTGACAGGCTTTAAACAAATTGTTAGCTTTAATTGTTTGAAATAGGACAAATGCACAAACTAAAGTGCCCCTTTCTAGGATGAAAGAAGACAGTAGAATTAACCAGGATATTCAGAAATGGTGTCTCTTTTGCTGTAGTGATTGACTGCAATTCTGTATTTAGGTACCATAGATATTTTGGGTAGATAGGCAATTTTATGAAGGCAGTATTGGACATCTCATAGGAGGAGGGAGAAAAGAAATCTTTGGTCAACATCATGTGGGAAAGATTGATAATAATATGGAAAAAAAGTATGCTAAAGATACTAACTTACAATGCTTTAAGCTGAAATTCTAACACTTCTACTTTTCCAGCACTTTTGAAGGAATGTGAAGAGTAGCTCTTCACACAGATAAGTTTTGTTTTATTTTATTTAATTTTACATTCTGGTTTCCTAATGAACTTCTGGCTCTGTGATCTGGAAAGAAATATGATAGGCACCTATAAAAAGTATTTCAAGTAACAGCATATCAGATTAACGAATCCTAGGACATCTGTGGGATCTCTGTAAAAGATGCATATCCAGGCCTACATCTTGAGACACTGGAGTGGATTGAATGGGTAAGAAATGTATAGAAATGATTGTTACACCCTCTCTAAAGCTGTTCAAAATCTATCTTGCCCGTGCCTGCCCACACTGCAGGTTGTGGCAGGAAGAGCCACTGTAATGTTCACAAGGAAAATGTAGCATGGCCTGGAAGAAAGTCTACCTGTTAGCTGCAGATGGTGAAGGATTCTTTTCTCCTTTCTTCTTTTTCAGAGGGTACATGTGAGGCCTGGTAGGCTCTCAGATAGCAATGTGGCTGAGGATAGGTTTAACCCATTCCTTGCAGGCTATTGTTGAATGAAATAATTGTGGTGGTTTTACTCGGGTGGGTGGCCGAGCTCCACCACAACCGCTCTCTCACTCCCCCTCCTCAAAGAGGAACGGGGAGAAAATATGATGAAAATGGCTCAAGGGTTGAGATAAGAATGAGGAGATCGCACAGTAATTATCATGATGGGCAAAACAGACTCAGCATAGGGAGATAGTAAGATTTATTGCTTATTACTAACAAGCTACAGAAGTGAGAAACAAAGGAAAGAAACCGAAAGCACCTTCCCCCTCATCCACCCTCTTCCACCTCCTCCCCCCGAGTGGCGCGGGGAACAGGGGTTTTGGTCAGCCTATAGCACTTCTTCTCTGCCGCTCCTTCTCAGTCACTCTCGTCCGCTGTGCTGTGGGGTCCCTCCCACAGGATACAGTCCTTGGTGAACTGATCCGGCCTGGGCTTCCCACAGGCAGCAGCTCTTCAAGAACTGCTCCAGATATGGCTCCGTACCACGGGGTCCATCCCTCAGGAGCAAACTGCTCCAACGTGGGTCCCCCATGGGCAGCAGCTCCTGCCAGCTCACCTGCTCCTGCGTGGGCTCCTCTCCACGGGCTACAGGTCCGGCCCGGAATCTGCTCCAGCAGGGGTCTTCCACAGGCCACAGCCTCCGTCAGTGCAGGTCCACCTGCTCCACCGTGGTCTCCTCCACGGGCTGCAGCGTGGAACCCTGCTCCACCGTGGTACTCCATGGGCTGCAGGGGGACAGCCTGCTTCACCATGGGCCTCACCACAGGCCGCAGGGGACTTCTGCTCCGGCGCCTGGAGCACCTCTCCCCCTCCTTCTTCACTGACCTTGGCGCCTGCAAGGCTGTTCCTCACTCCTCTCACTCTCCCAGCTGCTGTGTGGCGCAGCGTGTTTTTTTTTTTTCCTGTCTGAAATATGCTCTCACAGAGGCGGAAAACAACATCGCTAATTGGCTCGGCTCTGGTCAGCAGTGGGGCCCTTACCTAACATGGGGCAGCTTCTAGATCCTTCTCACAGAAGCCACCCCTATGGTCCCCTGCTACCAAAACCTTGCCACGTAAACCCACTACAATAGTAAAGTGAGAATAATACTTGAATTAAATTTAAAAGCCCAATCTTGCAAATTCTCACTCATAAAGTTTTTCTTTGGCTACATCATTTCTAAACATAAAAACCCTCCTTCCATTTCCTTTAGCTTTCTATATTATTTTGGAAAATGTATCCGCTGTGGAGAATTGGGCAGTTAAGTGTAGAACATTTTATCATATAAAAAACTCCTCCAATGATAATAGATATAAGGGGCTACAAGATTTTTTTAGTTAGTATTATTTTTTTTCTGGAGGGCCAGTACAGAAAGAGAATCTGTCACCAGAAGAATGCACTGTTGAGAGATACTTGGTGCCTTGCTTGCCTACTAACCACGTATCAGAAATCCATGTCAGCTTAATGTATGGTAAATTAATTCAAAGACAAGATGAAGCCTCTATAATTTTGGATTGGTATTTAAAATTGCAAATGTGTTCACATTATGAATGATTTATCCATGAAGCTCATTGGCAAGAGATATATATGAGAAAAGAGTTTTGTGACCATCATAGGGTTGAGGTTTATGAAGATCAGACTTATGGTTTAATTAAATAGAATAAAGTATTTTAATTTCTGTAACTTTGTTGTTTAGGTCATTGGAGTCAGTGATGGATGAGATTTAAGGACTTTACATGCAAGGTCCTAATGGATCTTACAACATTCTCTCTGCCATCTAGAAGTTCACACCATCACAGTCAGGATAATGGACTTGCACAAATCATCAGCATGACCTGTAATGTTAACACTAGTAATTCTGTGTAAGAAAACCTTCATGCATATGTAAAATCAGGATTCTGACTGAGAATAGTTGTGTTTTTATTAAAACCCATAACTGTGAAAGTCCTTACCCTGTTCTTAGTGAGGCAGAACTGCCACCATTATAGTAATTAAGGATGGACTGAAGATTGCATGGTGTGGTCCATTTTCTGTAGCACTAACAGGCAAGATCAGCTAATGTGCTATATTAAGTAGGAACCTTCCTTCTGAAGTTCTCAGGAGAAATTCTGTAACAGGTTTATTTTTGACATCTTTCTGACTGGCATTAGTATTCTTTAGATATACATACGTACATGAATACCCTCACACATACATGCTTCCCAAGGACTGTTTGCACAGTTAAGAAAAGCATGTTTATCACCCTAAAGTAGTTGTATTTTCATCTTTTGCATTATTCAAATACTCTGAAAAACTGATTAAATTCTAGAATTGCAAATATTTCTTTTGTTAATGTGGCAAGTATATCATGGTTTAAAGCATTCTGAGGACCCAAATGCAGTTCTCCACCAGGCATATCTTTTCAGATCTTTATGCAAGTGACTTAGTAAAGGCTAGGCACCAAAAAAAAGGTAAGTTTGAGGAGGTGCACCTCAGTATTTCTGGCTCGCCTTTATCTGTTTGTTAAACAGGTATAATAGTACTTCCCTACTTCAGAGAGGTGTTTTAGATACAGTATAAAGAGTGTGCGATAACAGGATAATGTAAAAATGAGGACCCTGCAAGGGCACTTAAAGACAGGTAATAGTAAAAATTGCCACAGTTTCCAACATCTACAGCCAGATATTTCTGTGGTAATCTCCTCCTCATTTTGTTTGTTACCACAAAACACAAGGAGAGGTTACCTACTGTCTTCATAGCATTTTCACACTCCTCCTTAAACATGCAGGATGTATCTGCCCTAGGGATGATAGGATGTGGGATTCAACTCATTACCAATGCCAAATGCAATCAGAAGACAACTTGCTGCTTTAATTTCTGAGGACTTATTCTTATAGGTATGGTTGTAGTTAAGGTTATCATGTGATCAGGTGAATAGTTGTTTTTCCTCTCGTCTATCTACCCATTGGCAATGAGTAGTTAGGATTAAAAGCTCCATCTAGCCCAAGGCTATAATGAATATTCAGGAAAAAATGATTCTGTACGGCTGCTTGGGGAAGTAAAAAGACAAGCCCTGTTACATTAAAATCTCCTGTGGCTTTGGAATAAACAAGCAATATTTGATTAAGAACAGGAAGACAGAAGACACACTGATGTACATCTCATACCAAAAGAGACTTTATATGGTATTAAATTACCAACAGATTCCTGTGGATGCAAGGCATGAATCAATAATTTCACTAAGCTTTCATTTAGATGGTGTTTAAAAAAAAAAAAAAAAAGGAAAGAAAGAAAAAGAAAAAAAGTACAGCAAGTGAAGGGCATTGTCAATGGATGTTGAAGTCCATTGAAGCATTTGTTCATTCTCCTGCACTGACACACTCAACAAAATTATGCTACAGACTCTGTAACAATTGCACTGTATCATCATTAATAACAGAAGCTACAAACCTATTATGTGTAATAGAAGAAGATAATTTATAGCAACATGGTAGACTTTGAACTAAAAGCATTAAAATTCTGTACCAAATTAAGCAGAGTACTAATTTTAGGTGGTTCATATTATTGATTTTGCAAATGTAAATGCCCATTTAGAAGTGAACTTTCTTTCTGATCACTTCAGCCTTTCTCAAAAGCTGTCTTCTTGTGCGAACTCTACAAATTATTCTCTGTCCAAAGGTAAACTTCTAAGGACTAGTTAAATTGTCTTAGATATGATGGAAATTGGGCTAATATGAATTAGAGATCTCCCAATGAGTTATTATTTGATGTGGATTAAAATAAGTGTATTTTAAAGTGCTAATGTGAGTTGGAGTAAGAATTTTTATGGCAGCACTGTAAGCACTACGAAGTCAGTATAATGAGTTATGTAGTGCCAACATCCTGAACATTATTATGAAGATTTCTAAGGAGAAGAATTAACATAAAGAATATACAATCCATATCTACTAGAGAGTCTCATTTCTGCATTGGGCCTCAAGGAAATTCAAAACAGAAATTAAAGTCAAAGACACAACTACTTTCATACTGCCGGTGCAACATTCATACATATTTCATGGAAGCACATGGGCAGGGAGATCACCATTTTTATTGGAATGGCACAGCTAAGTCTCAGGATTTTACTATTCATGTAAAGCACTCTGTCTTTCTAGGGATACAGCCTGTGTTCCTTATGTTTGCATTTAATCGTTGATATAAAATGACAAAAATGGCAAGGAAACATTTCTTGTATGTTCACTAAGCTGCAAAGAACCTTGGTGGCCACTGGATTGTTTTAATCTAAACTTCATTTAGGATCATCCCATTTTCATAACAATGCAGCTTCCCAAATTTTTACAATAGCCAAACAGGAGAAAATTATTCTTATATGACAGATTTAATTATCTGAGAGAGTGATAAAGATTTAGTAAATGTAAATAATTGCTGCACTACCAATTAGCCTACCCACAGGTTATCCTTGTACTAAATCTCGTAACAGTTCATTTTTTGAAACAGATCACGCACCATGTTCTACATACATCAGTATTGCAAATTTTAAGATATTTGTTGAATAGCATTACTAGTAGACAATCCGAAAAAAGAAAAAGAAAAAACCCACCAACCCACACCCTAAGAGTTATATTGAACAAAAGCCATGATATGTGCCAGAATCAGAATGTTAGTACCACTGAGCTGTTTTCAGTGGAAAGGATTGCTGATTACTGTCTAGGTGATATGTATTCCATAAGGGAAGTAAATGCCTAGAAATCATGAAAAGCCAGCATTTGAAGATTTCTATTCTGAGCTCTAAGTGAGGAGGTTTTGATCTTTCATTTACATTTTGGACATTCCAAGTTATTCTGTGAAGTCAGAGGAAAGTCCAGAAATGCAGAATTGCATTCGGATAGCCCTGCAACCTGACTCATCCTTCTTATTCTATCAAGGCATGGTCAGCCAATACTTTAGGATTGTGTTAGTTTATATGATAGCAGTTATTTTCAACATATCTTACATAGAGTGAGTCATTAAAAACAAAAAGTAATTTTTAAAATAAATTGGTAAAGACACTCTCTGTCATCCAAAATGATATTTTTCCCACTCTGGGAAGGGAACATTTTGTGATATCTTTGTCTTTTGAAAAAAGCAAATTTTCCTTTCTTCATGAACTAACCTTTCTGTAATGGATTTGTGGTTACTTGATGTGTCTTAAATAAGCTAGCTAATGAGATGAGGTTTGGTCCTGATGTGTAATTTCACAAAATCACAGTACAACCACTTATAACAAAGTTTTCTATTGCCTTGATATACCTTTTGTTCATATTACTTTTAATTATGTTCTATATTTATCTGACCTATTTGAACAGGATCCAGAGCTGGTACGGAACATCTGTCGCTGGGTTAGACAAGCTGTTCAGATTCCTTTCTTTGCCAAGCTGACCCCAAATGTCACTGATATTGTTAATATTGCGATGGCTGCGCAGGAAGGTAACTGACTCCAGTGCACAAGCTGTACAGATTTACTCATTTGCTGGATGTTGGGGACATAGGACAGCTGCAGAAATAATAACTAATAACAAGTAACAACGGAAACAAATACGAATGCAGTTTATTTGATGTGGTTAAAATAAGTGCAGTGATCAAAGATTTCCTAATTTTGTCCATGCTTTATTCTAGAATATAACAGTGTATAATGAGAACCATATTGGATTAACATTAACATTAAATCATATGTCTTTGCTCATCATGTGTTATGTATCATGTGTCTTTGCTCACTCTAATTTCTATCATATTTAGATGTTTACCATACCACTGTATCTTCCCCTATTCCTTTGTTTGATAGTAAAAATGATGTGTGTGTCCTGAGAAATCAGAAATACACCATTTGAGGGTGTGTGTGTGTATATATATATATATATATAACTTTTCCTTAGAGCTTAAAAAACAGGGTGGTTGGAAATGAATTTGAAAGTATGTGTATTAAAAATGTGGTCTTTTTTTTTTTTTTTTTCTGTTGCACTATTTCATGCTCACAGTAAGAAGCAAGAATTATGGGCTGGCTGGGTCAATGCAGAGTTGGTGTCATCAGCTTGGAGGAGGTTACCCCTCTGGTGGGGCACCTCTCAGTGTTGAACAGCCACTATAGTAGATTCTGTCCCACACAGCTGAATCTGTGGCAGAGATCTATCTGCCTGTCTGCTGGTCTGTGTTTCCCAGGTGCTGTTTACAGCTCTTTCAACTGATGCAGCCTGTCTTGAAGCCAGCATAAAATTTATCAGCCCAGGACTGGTTTTAAGGACCCTTCCGCACATCCTCTTACAGTTTGTTGCTTTCTGTCTTCAGCTGTTTATTTGAATTTCTAGTTATTTCACAGTTTCACAGTTTTTCTGTTGTATTTTTTCCTCTCTTGTTCTTATATGCATTATTTAACAAAAAGTGACTGACCTTTTCTTTCACAGGTGGCGCAGATGGTGTTACAGCCACCAATACAGTGTCAGGACTGATGGGACTGAAAGCAGACGGCACGCCTTGGCCAGCAGTTGGTGTAGGACTGAGGACCACATATGGTGGTGTGTCAGGTAGGTGTTGCCCTTTTTGATGCATACGACTTCCTTGGAGGATTTCAAAACATCAGGAGGTCCTTGTAGTGGACTAGAATATCATGTCTGCAGTGGCACCGAGTCCTTAAAGCTCACTGCTGGTCAATGTTTCTAATAGTCATGACAGATGGAACAGATTAAGTGTGAAGGCTCTCGTGTTGCCCTTTCCTTAATGGTAAAACGCTGCATCAGAATACTGTGATAGGGTCACTAGAGAGGGAAGGAAATCTCTTCTCTCATGACCTCTGCTTTTCCTCAAATTTTTCATTCTGTCACAATTGTCAGGCCCCACGTTAGACAGAGGCTAATGAAAGGGCATCGTAGGGGGAATTATCAACAATCCAAATGCAGTGTATGTTTCATAGCCCGAACTCCAGCTATCCTGCTGCCTTCTCACTGAATGCCCCTCTTCAAAGTAGATTATTTCATCCTCTTCCCACTGTGGTAAAAATAATAGATTGCGTTAGGTAAATATATGCTTATTTTTGTATTCTATTCCTTGTGATATATAAAAATATCATGTTTATACCATATTTCCAAGTTCTGCTTCACAGTTTAATTTTAAAACCAGCAGCAAAACTTTTACACTCCAGTTCAGTGCCTGTGCACACTAATGAATTAATCTATTGACTCTGTGCACTCTGTTGCTGTGACAACATGAACTTGGCCCTGCAAAGACAATACTGTGAGCTTCTTGACTTTACTGGTATGGAGATTAGTCTCCTTGGTGATAGAGGTAGCAGTAAATATACATAACAGAAGTAATAGCATCCTCCTGATTGAGTCAAACACTATTTTATCAGACCCACCTCCCAACTCACCCCAAAATTGTAATCAGAGAAGACCAGACAGGCAAAAAAAATGCTTCATTTTATGTGACTAGTGTTATCCTTAGAGAACCATAAGAAATGTAGCAAAAGATACCATTTAAACAAACTTTAATTCAAACAAGTATATTCAGTGGAAAATTGCCTTATTGCCTTAGATAACTGCATGGAATTTGGAATTTTTTAGAGAACACTAAAAGGCAAAGAAGAGAGAATCAGAAAAATTGTTATGCCTATTGCATAATGATTATTTCACAGTGACGGTCCAATAAGATGTTATAATTTTAATATTATGCAAAATGGGAGGAAGAGGGGAACAAGAAGAGAACAGTTACAGCCCATTTCAATTTCTCTAGCCAGCCATGTTGACAGGAAAAGAATAAAGGAGGTCACAGTGGGTGCTGTGCATTAAAAATTAATAAAAGAACTATTGCAGTAGTATTTTATATAAGTAACACCATTCACATTTTCTCATTTAAGTTGCAATTTCTGAATAATCCTTCCTACCATAAGTCTGTCTAATAAAATCTATAAAATGACTGCATTATGAAAAGTGTGTCTCATGTCACAAATTTAAAACATGCATGTAGTGTAAATTACAGTAGCACCTGGATGCTCAGCACTATGGAGAGATCTACCACCATTTTCATGGTTTATAATTCTGTTATAAATGAAACCCAAGGAAAAGTTCTCAATTTCTTATATTAATATATATGTGTGTGTGCATGTGTAAGTATAGAAATGTATTTTTCTTCCTGAAGTTTTACATGTATCAAAGGAAATAGAAGATGTCATTTTGGGATGCACCATTACCTGTGACGCAAATCTGGTTATTTAAAAAATATGAAAACCACTGAAAGCGCTGTCAATTTATTATGTTTTGAAAGAGTATATTGTTGCAGACAAATAAATAAAGGTTTCTTGCTGGTAATTGACATCAGTAGGTCCCAATCCCACAACACACTGCGGAAAAGAAAGCCACAGAGCCAATAAAGTCAATACATGCTGCACACACATTGCAATACTTTCTGCTTGGTGACCAGGGTGTAACAGTATACAAATTTACCAAAGCAGGAAAGCAATTTTAAATCAAGAGAGCTAGCATGCTTATGAGAAGGCAAAAATAGGGGGAGCGTTGGCCTTGTCAGATCAAGGGGTAGGTGTATGTAGGCCTGAACTCTGTCCCTGGCAGTGCTGGGCCCAGCCAGTGGCCTGCAGCCAGATGCTTGACTTTTCCCTGTGCTGTTTTCCCTGCCTGCTGAATGGCAGGAACACCACTTACATGCCTACAGGCTTCCCGGGGAGTGCCTTGTGCTCCTCACGTGGAAATCACTTTTCTGTTTTCATCTGCTTAAACTTTTTGTTCTATTTTGTTCTATTGTATTATCTGATATAGTCAATGAGTTTTTGTTGTTTTTTTTTCAAATAATTTCTCTCAAGAGAGAATTCATTTTTACACAAAAGTCAGTGCTACTATAGAAACAATCTGTTTGGGCCATTTTCTGTGTCTTACCAAAGCGCAGCTGGTTTATAATGTTCTCCAGTGCACAGATCTAGAATAGATACAGGGGACAATCAAGCTGTATCTTCCTTTCTGTATTTATTCCAATTGCACAGATTTTCACTCTCTTCTGGACTAGAACTGTCTCTTATTTGGCAATAACCTACAGTACAGGAGGGGGAAGTGAGGGAGGTGCCTGTCCTCACAGGACCATGACACCGCTGGCGCTTGTGGTCTGGGCACAGGGCACAGCGGCCTCCATGTCAGGTAGGCTTCTGGGGTCTGGAAACCCACCTAGGCTTGCAGCTGCTGGTGGCCCTGAGGATCACCCAGCTTCTGAGGAATGGCTTGTAAGGGAGTATCTTTGGTGCCGGCTTGAACCGGATGTAAAAAAAATAAAAAAATAAAAAAAGGCGGCAGCAACAGTTTATCTTGCATTTCCAAGTTCTCTTTACCATAACTTGTAGGAAACTCTCCAACCTCCAGTTTTGTTGCCAATGAGTACAGAGGTTGCTCTTCTTGAAAGGGTGTTTTTACTTTGAAGAATGAAAGCAGAAGCTGCTGTGCACAGGGCCCACCATCAGCAGCCAGGACACATTCCCCTTCATGTCCTAGAGAGGTGTGCCCTGTGCTGCATGCCCCACCTTCCAGCCATGGCCCCGAGGGCTGAGGGGGCCCTGTGCTGCAGTGTAGGGGCACAGCGTGTGGCAGAAAGATGGAGGTGACCCTCCTCAGCTCCAAATGTGAAAGTCAACGTTTTGCTCCCTGACATAAGGCAGCAGGCCGGCTCCGGCCTGCAAGCCAAAGGGCTCTGCTGAAAGCCCAGGGTGGGCTGCCAGCGGCAGGGCCTGGTTTGAGGAAAAAGCTCTGGTGGCCCCATGTGTGCCTGGGCTGGGCAGTGCTGTTAGGCATGCTGCGTGAGACGGATGTTTGTGGAAGCTGGGCCCTTAGAGGACAGCCATTCTTCACCACATTTTTAATTCACTACATTTTAAATTCACTACGGTCACACATCTCTTCATATAGTGCAGGTTATCTTCGGCAGGTGAGTGTAAGCTCACTCCAGTGAGTTTGATGAAGGTTGCTGTCGAAGAGCAAACAATGAAAGTCTGTTAATCCCCTTGCCTAGCAGCAGCCTGACATTTTGACTTGCAGTCTTCCCAACCTTCCACTGTTTAAAAATGGGCTCATACACGGCTATGAACTAAAGTTTTTCCATGTGCGCCTTCCACTTGGCCTCTCCCCTCCTCATCTGCTGCGGGTGAAGCAGCTATATGCAGAAAGATTGTTATTTGTCTTTCTAGCTGAGCATGCCACTGGAAAGGGATTTGCTTTTTAATTCCTTTTAAATTAGTAAGTGGGAGCTAGTTTACTATGGTTTTTCCAACATTAATAAAAACAAAAAAAAGTTATTAACTTAATTGCCAGCTTCTGAGATGTCTTTGAGAAAAGACTTTTTTTTTTTTTAAACATCTGAAATATTTTTAAAGTCTTTCAAAGAAGGAGAGACTTAATGAGATTACTTAAAAACCCCATTTAGCTTTGAGTTGTCACAGTCAATGTTTGCTTCCCATCCAGTGCTCAGGAAGTGACCTTCCTGTTCTGATATAATTCGATCAGCTGAAAATTGCTAAGCTGTGAGAAGCACGGCTGTTTCCTTCATCCTACCCTACTGTTTGTTGGCTAGTTTTGACAGGGAAAATTCCAGTATCCCAGGTGAGCGTTTGGCCACTGGACTGTAGAATTAGTCACTCTCCCTCCTCCACTTCCCTGCAAATATTGAATTATTAATACAAAGTGAAACAGCTCTCACAGGATACACACGAGCAGGAGCAGAACCTGCTGACCTGCACACATGCCTGATTTGGGAGATCCACATTTAAATCCCTGGTGTGAGCCAGGGAATCCCACCTGGGTCCCCTGGACTCCAGGTTAATCCTCTGACTATTGAACAGGATAAAATCTTCTGTGTTTTTCCTTACCTTCTACCTCTCTCCTGGTGTCAGAAAATCTTTGCAGGGAAAAAAAATCACAGTCATTTTGACTAATCGGTGTTTTTTAAAGAAAATTCTTTTCTAATTGGCACCATAGAGCCTTGGCTGAGCCCAAGGGCTACAGTAGCCCTACTCATTTCTGTGGCCACATCACGTGAGAGGACATCATGGTTAGAGGAGCCCAATGTTCATCCATTTTTTATAGGTTTGCAGGAACTGCCTCTTATTCAAAAGGTGGAAATGTCTCGTTGAAGCCCCCTTATTTAAGGAAATAAGCCCTTCTGATGAAAGAAATACACTGCAATTAAGCTTTGGCTCTCCAAACTATGTAACTATTGTATATGTTTGCAGAATTAGAGACATAGTTTAATTTCTATTAAGGAGCTTTTAGAATTGACCCAGCAGCACTTCAGGTTTGAGAATATAGAATATGTCAGATTCTACCCCGAGTTCTTCTTGTACACATGCAATACAGAGTATTTGTTTCTTGAAAAGGAGGTAATGCTGTTATTTATCCTCACAATGAATAATGTTCTCTGTCTCTGAAAAAGATGTTTTCATCCATATAAATATAAATGATTTTGTAAATGTGTATTTTGTAGGTACTAGAATAAGATGCCAGGTTTCCCAGAGTTGTTAATATACTGTCAGCAGCTACATGCTTCCCTAAGAGTTGTTTCCTTTGAACGTATTTTAAAATTATAAAAAAAAAAAAAAGTTTGTTTCATAAGTGTTGATACTGTTCTTCCATATTCCAGATGTGTTTTATAAAACACATCACACTGCAGCACTATAGGATATCTATTACAAGCAGAATAGAGCAGAGCTTCTGTTTGAATTTCCATGGCTTTTTGTTCTTCTTTGTCATATGTTTGTTTCATTGGTTTTGTCTGGAAGCCAGATCCTTAGGGGATAAATTTATAAAACCATACACTGGACTTAGCAAAAAACTTAGGTTAAAAGCAAATCACTCTACTGTGCACTCACTATGTATCCTTTTAATGCTTTGTTGCTAAAATTTTACATTATTTTACACTAATAGCTCAAGCACCTCATGCCTATGTGCTGTTACTGCTTTGTCCAGTTGTTCCGTTCTGTAATATTTTGACATTATTTGCATAAGTATGTGGTATAGCATATTAGTATGTGCATGTTTGGATGTTTTCCAGAACAAGAGAAATTCAAAAAGTTGTGTTCTATCTTCACAGCTGACCACAAGAGATGTCAAAAGGAATATATCTAGATAGCAGATTCAGTCATTAAATGTGGAAATGTATAATTGTTGGGAATCAGCAGAGGCAGTTCATATTAGTTACTTTTGAAGTAAGTTAGTGGAGCTGTCTCTTTTTTACAAAAACAAAAAAAAAAAACAGCCAGACAGCAATTGTGATTTTTAAGGGAACACTTTGCAGCTGTTATTTCATTAAATTAAAATGTATACATTATATGAATATTTGTCATTATTAATAGGGGTGCATATTCTAATCTGAAATGTATGAATTATATTGAAAGAGGAAAATTTGAACTTATATAAGAGCTGCCTTTTAATTTTAATTTTATGACACATCATTAAAAGAAAAATGAAAAAAAGGGCATTTGCTTTCATAATCACAGTTCTCTCAGTGACTCTTCAGTGTTAATTTTGGTCAATAGAAATGAATGAAAAGCTGCCCGTCATTGGAAATAAAACAAAATGTATATATGCATATGCATTCCTGTTTAGTGTAAATATTTACTGAGAGTTAAAGACTATTTACATTAACATATATTTATAAAACAGTGTGGATAGGAGTAAAAAACAAATATATGCCATAGTACAATTTTAATTTTGGTTTATTATTTCTGTTAAATGTAGCTCAGCCATTAAAAGCCCTTATTTGCATATATTATGTCAGGATTCACAAAGAGTCCTCTGTTTTCTGTGGTGTCCTTGCAGCAGTCTGATTTCTCTTAGTGTTCTGCCGTCACTGGTCTGTGCAGAAGAGATCAGAGCCCTAATAATAGATTTTTGACAGGGAGCTCGCTTGCTACCTGCCCTACACAAATCCTCACTGTTCATGTTTGCTTCATGGCAACAAAGCAGACAGAAGGAAAATGCCAAGCGCTGAGTTTGAGGTACAGCCCTGCCATAGCTTGACATTTCAGCAGAATAGCAGTTTATGAGATGCATAATTTTTCATCTGGGACTCAGCTGCCATTTTCATAGAAGCTTGCAGCTCATCGACTGACTGGAGGTAGGGCAAAGGTTTACAGCATAGATCAAGGTCTACATCCTTCCCATAGCTATTTAAAAATAAGTATTATTCTCCAGATAAGGTCAGAGACTAAGCATATTTTCTCCATTTTTAATATTTTTAGACATTTTCTTTCCACAAAGAAAACACTTTACACTTCTAGCACAGGTGCCATTTGTAGTTGATGAAAAATGATCATAATTGATTTAATTTGCCAAAAGATTAAATGAGTCCTGAAGAAGAACGAAGTATTGGTCTTCACGCACAGCTTTTGAACAAAGCTGTTTTCTCCTCTTACTTTGAAAAAAGCTCATTCCAAGCTTGAACTGAATGAAAAGTCTTTACTCTTGAAATGTAATTGGTTTGTGTTTTATTATTGTTATAGATTGCATTTAACTTTTCACTTTTGTGCACATGTACTTGGGAAACAAATGCAGTGTAGGTACATGTAAGTGAGTGTTTAATTTAGAATTACACATCTCTGTGAGCGTCAGTAACAGTTCACCATGTCACAGTCTCATATAGAACAATGGTACAGTACATTGGATTAATTAAAGAAGCCTTGCAGAGAACTGAATTCTCAGTATGTCAAGATTTCAATTTTATGTTAAATATTTTCTAAAGGCCAGACCCTTAAATCTCAGGGGTTGTACCAAGCAGTGAGCTGTGAATTTAACCATAGGCTAACTGCTAATGATAAGGAAAAGAGTCCAAGTTGAGGCAGCTGTAATACAGTCATTGGATTAGGCTATCAATCACTCGGTTCCCTGAGGAACAGGCAAAGACGACAAAACAGTGAAAAGGGAAATTAGGAAGGGAGGGCATGACTAGAATGAGATTCTTCACCAAATGTATCTGTTAGTTGGCTGAATCCCCCAAGCATCAGACAGAAATGTCCAGCATTGCTCTCAGACTAAAAGCCAAGTATTTGTTTCAAACTCCTAGAAAACCATCAAATCATCGTTAACTGTTTCTAGTCCGTATAGGGCTCTGAAATGCAACCAGGTGTATTTTGCAGTTTCAATAGCCTGTAATTTGATTAATCTTTAAACCACTGTTGTTGAGTACTCTGGATTTGCTTTTTACATCGTATTTCATATATAATATGTCCATTTGGAATTACTCATTTCCAAAAAGTGTCTTTTTTTTTTTTTGTATGAAATAATAACCTTTAGGCTATCAAGTCTTACTAATGTCAGATGATGATTCAGATAAAACCATAAAATCTATTCAGACATAATATGGTATTAAAAAAAAAAAAAAAAGAAGACGGTGGCCTGGATTGTCCAAGCACGGGTGAAAGAATGTGTGGTTTTAATCTGCCTGCAGCTAGATAAATGGGAAATCAGTTCATATAATCATGCAGATTGACGTGGTTAAGTAAAGGGTGCTTGTGTAGTTAGCGACTTAGAGACATAGTCTGATTAACAAAGAATGGAAATGAATTGATGAAGAAAGAGAAAAGTGACAGCATTTTAAAGCAGGCTGATAGTACAGGGGCCTGTATTTAAACTTGTTTGCAGTAATGGGCAGAGATGAATGTACCATGTGTACACTACAACCTGGTGAGGACTGTTAATATCAACAAGATTGAACCTGTTTACGTTGTCTTTTGTCAGCACTGGTTGATTGTCTTTCCGTGTCTGTCAGGTCTACGGGTGTATGTGTCTCTTTCTTTTATGATCACCTCTTTAAATTTTAAGCAAATGCTCACAAAAAAATCTCAGGATATTTTTGTGTCATATCTTTAGATTATTGTGTAGGAAGAAAAAAAAAAAGATATATTTCTATCATTAAAAACTTACTACAATTCATTTTGGAGGTCATTTAAGTAACACATGACCGTGGGCTAGAGCACAAGAAGATAATTTTAGGTGGCAGTGTTCAAGTTGACCCGCAGGTTTGCAAAGCTTTGTTGCAGCGTTACATACAAGATGGATTCAAACTTGAATACAGATTATGAGACTTTAGTGAGCTTCAGTATAGGTGACAGAAGGAAAGAGCTGAGAAAGGAAATGGGTTCCAAATTTATGTGAATATACGTTGGTGTTACAAGTTCCCTGCTGTTGATTGAACCGGGCCCATAATTGTCTTTTCTGCTACTTTATACTCCGTATCCAAATCAGCAACAGGGTTGATATGGTTGAAAAATAAAGATTTTGCAATACGCTTAACATCAAAATATGAGCCAACAAATAAATAGAAAATGACTTCTTATTTAACATCTGTTAACATGAAGCTTCATGCTGTTCTTTCTTCTCTCCTGTGGGACAGCTGTGCTTGCAAGACAGGCCAACTGGCTGCTGGCCTCCACCCTCAGTCTCAGGATACCACCGCTCTCAGGGTACCCCAGCTTCTGTAGCTCAGTAGCTCTGGTAACCTCAGTGTCTGAGGCATTTCTGTCAGGATATTGGGACTCTCACTCTTCTTGCTATCTATAAAACGCAACTGCTGTTTTTTAGAAATGGAAGTGGCTTGAAGAGAAGGCTTCAGTTGCATGAAACTGCACTTGCTTAAGTTGCTTAGGTTAATCCAGTTGCAGGATACTTTGACAACCAGATACAAGGGATGGAGTGGGCGGGAGGTAAATATTTGGAACAACTAAACCCAGGGCTTTACTTTACATCCAGCAGTGTAAAAAGGACATACTTAAGCAGTTACTGCTGCTGTCCTGCTTCCGTATAGGAGGAACCTTTACTGGTTAGCTATGATTTGTAATGAACTTGCCATAGTGAACACATCTTTATTCACCTAAATTCTTCTAACATTCTGTATTTTAGTATCCTACTTCAACGATTAATAAATCCTAATGCTAACTTCACATATAAAATACAGAACACAAAATATAGCAGATTTGTTTAACTGAGTAGATTCGAGGTTTGTATTTCACTGGGCATTGCTTCATCCCTTATGAGTTATTGCCAGAAGCATTTATAAAAGTATTTCACAACTATCAGAACTCTTTTTTTTAACCTTTCAAAAGAATGCAACTAATATATAGTAGTCAGCTAAAGGATCTGCATTTTAATGTGCCTTTTCGTGCAGATATATCATTGTATGGAAGGAGCTATACAAACATGCTGCTCACAAACAGTAAATACAAACATACCGTACAAAATCTTTTAGGAAACCTGCTGTAGTAATCTGTTTTTCCAATTTATAAACAATTTGCAACATCTATGTTGCCAGGTAATTGCAAATGTCTTCCCTATTAACATGTAATGTATAACCATCTTAGTGCTAAGTCCTGTTCAGGTCCCAAAGGACACTCGTAGTGAGGGATTTAGCCACCATTATTTGGTTTAAATGAGAGCTGAGTGAGAACTGCTGAGTGCAGTGCCCCACTCTTTCAGAATGAGACGCACAAATCCACAGTGCAGCTGTGGCAGCTCTGCAGAGAGGGTGTTTTTAATGGCGTGAGGTCTGGCAGTGAAACGTGTGGTACTGTACCCGACTCAGCACAGAGGTAAGGCTGATGCTGTGGAGAACTTTGTTACCGGCAGCTCAAAAGAGGGAGAAAGCTGTGTTTTGTTTCACAAGCAGGCCTGCCGAGGAGTACGTGGTTAACTGTGTTATGGTTTGTCTGGCCATTTGTATGTGTTTCATGGCCCTCCTGAGTGACGTACTGATTTTCAGAAGTATGTTTGATTACTCCAGTCCATTTTGGCTGGGCTGAGCTTATCTTACTCCCTGTCATTTATTGTTGTGCTTACACTGTTAATGCCATGTCAGCTGCCTGTGTATTGATTACACCAGCTTTGGCAGCATTTTCACTGATTTTTGGATATATGCCCACTTGAGAGCTGTTTAGATTTTAAAAGGGAGTACTCAGAGAAATCTTCTCATTCTAGGCCCTGATAAACTCTGTTTATCAGGAGCACTTGCAGAGAAGGTGTTGCCAGATGAGGTATTTAAGAATCAGTTGCTTTTTCTTACAAATTAATGAGCTTCTTCAGAACTTACTGAAGATGGAGTTTGAAGAATTCGGACCTACAAATAGGAGCTAGAAGAAATATTTTGAAAATACCTGCTACGTGGTACCATCTAGGTTATTGGGCGAATTAAGAGATTGCTTACATCTTTGTTGTTCATAAAAACATATTAAAGGATCCATCTCTGGCAGTTATCCAGAGAGGAGGAAAACCCTGCTGGAGGCAGGGAAGTCATGGTGAATCTTGTTCTGTCCTGTCAAGAGGAATTTTAGCAAGGAGCTCCCTTGCTAAACGGGCTGGCATGGAGATTTCATTCCAACTCAGGCTTGCTATTTTGCAGCTCTGAGAACATCCCCAGTTTCTAGGTAAAGGCAGATAGTATGGGGTGATAAAAGTCTTCAAAAACAAAAGAAATTTGTCACTCTTACAATCTCTTTTCCAAACTTGCATGTCTCCAACATCCATTTCTATTTCTCTCTGTTTCTCATGAATAAGATTCACTTGGCTGAGCCAATGGTTTGTCGGGCAAAAGGAGGCATAGTGGCACAAAGAGTGTCACAGGAGAAAGTGATGTTTGTATGTTTGACATTAAAATATCTTCCAATCAGTTAACGTAAAGCATCTGGTGTTTTTCTGTATTTTAATAAACCCTAATAACAGCATTGCAATCCCTTAAAGCCATTTCTCATGTTCTTGTTACAGTAGGTATATGGCACACATTTTCTGGTTTACAAAGCTGAAAACAAGTTTCAACAATTTAATCTCAGTGTTAGGAAAAGGATCACAGCAGCTGCTATAGTATTTTGTATTTAAGCTACTTTTTGTAAAGACTCATGACATGCTCCCTGGGAGCTAAATATTGACAAGCATGCTCTGGCAAGCAAGATCAAGCTTGGTGAGTTAACACAGCTCGAGTCTCTGCATTGACAGTGTAACCCAAGTCTGAAAACTATTATCCTACTCCATTTATTTTGGCTTTATAGGTGCCTTTATAGGTGCTGTCCACTTAAATTAGTGATTTCCACTGTATTTTTAATACCGTAACTGTGAATTCATATTTGACTTAGGACTACAATACATGCAAGATTTCTCGTACGTCCGTGTTTGATGACATCTTCAGTAACATATTGAGAATAGAATCACAAAAGACAGCATAAAACCTTCATGACTTCAAACCTCCGAAACAGAAATAAACATTGAATGAAAAATAATTTAAAAATCACATTTATCTCTTACGCTGTGCAACAGACCATGTCCTAAAACTGTGAGTCTGCGAAAGCTGTTGATCAAAAGTGAAGCTTGGACATGTATTCATTATGGGATATAATTTAGGAGATTAATTTTTATTTGTATTATGTAACTAAAAAGAAAAATCCACTTGTTTTCTAATTGTAAGTGCAGTGTGTTTATAATGCTTCTAGTTTACTTTTTGAATTTCTGAATAAAGAACTTAAGCCTATTTGGGCTTCTAGTAAATTTGGCACATAGACTAAATTGATTACCAGATGCATTGTGCAACATATGGCATTGTACAGTCTTTGTGTGCTTCATAGTATTTTCTTAAATTACCAGCATTTGTTTTGATTCCAAAAATGCACTTGTCTATGCTTTTTAGTGCTTTGGACTTAAATGCTGGCTTTTCAGTGTTGAGCAGATGTGTTAGAATTTCATGTGGAACATTTATGCTTTTGTGAGTTGTATTCTTTGAGCACTCCACACAGTATTATCTTAGTGATAGCTCACGCAAGTGGGATCACTTAGTTTTCATACGTACAATGATTGTTTAAAATAACCTTCAGAATTCCTAATAATTCTGTCACCAAGAAGAACAAGGAAGCAAGCCAGTTTTGCCCAAAGATATTGCTCCCAGAGTGAATGAATTTTCAGGTACATTTTATTTTAGATTAAAGAAAAAGAGGAAGGAAGGAGAACATAATTCTTTTATGGATGACAGCACTGGTCAACAACAGTCCTGTATGCTTCTGTGAGCAGACTTATTCCTGTGCTTGAGGTTGTGTTTTGAGCGTGCATAAAAATTCACGCATGAAAATGAACAGAATAAGGTGCTGAGGACCCGGACATTAGTGTGTAATTTACTTGCAAGAGCTGCGTGCTTTAGTCGATTTAGAGAGGTTATCTGTAAAATAAGATCCCCCAAATTACCAACAGTTTTAGTGAAAAGAGCAATATGATGACCCGGGACAAGGGATTTGTAACCAGGAGGACTGCCTGCTGCCTAATCTTTGCAGGTGAAATTATTCACTCCTCACACACACATTTCCTCTCCAGGACTCTTGAGATAAAAATGTTATACCTTTGTATAGTATTTGGATATTCTCTCCTAAAAGGCATTGCATATGTGCAAAATATTGCTGGTATGTTTTTAGTAGCAGCAATGTGTGTTCTAGGAGTATTTAAAATCAACAAACACACATTGGCCACTGGCTTTGTGTTAATTGGCCTTTACTTTGATCACTGAAGACCAGTGAATGCAGTTTAGAGTTGTGTTCCTATCGTTTTTCTTCAGTGGAAGCCGAGGGGATGAGTAAGTACATAATTTAAGTCCCTTACTCACCCTCTGAGCTGCCCTCATTGGATAACAATTAAAATGATCTGACAGAGCAACGCACTGAATTCCCTTGCATCCCCTTATGTTGCTCTGAATACATAAAATAAATGAGTGTTTAAGCCTATTAATGCTGTTATTTTTTTATTAATGCAGAAGGCAGAGTTAAGATACAGGTGTGTAATTTCATCTTGAAACCAGCACTGAGTTGTGTGGCTGATATAAAGGTAGGACTGATATAAACATGTTTTAATTACTAACCCTGGATAATATATCCAAAGCTAGTAAAGGCCTCCACAAATAAGGTTTGCATTTCCTTTATGCCACGGATAGTTTACACAGCACAGGCATGCTATTATTTCACTTTCCATTAAGATGTTAGCTCTTCAGCTCACTGTACACTCAGCTAGAGAAGTGGCATGAAACCTCCTGTAACTGTGAAGGTTATTAAAAAGAAGCAACAGAAGAAAAGCCCTGTCTTTACAACTGTCATCCATGCACCGCCAAGGTCTCAGCTAAAGCCAAGATATCGACTTGCTGTGGGGGTGGAGGGTCCTTTTCTTTCACAGATAACTAAGTATTGTCATGCAAATTTCATTACAGAAATACAGGTGGATAAGGAACTAAATATTTAGAAACTTATGTACCTAGTTATAAAACTGTAATTATAAGAAAGTGTTCTTGTGTAACGAGCACTTCACATCTGTCATACAGTGTTTTAATGTCTACAGTAGTTATTAGCTGAATATTTCCATTATTACCATTCTGTGAGCAACTGCCATTCTTGAAACTGATTGATGTTTAGGAATAAAGCACTGTTATTACATGTTGCCAACTTCTGAGGACCAATCTTATAACATACGGTGCCTTCAAAGGAGTGATGATACCTCCTTTTTCTGGAACTAATCACATCTGAAGAAAGTGAAAGAATGAAAACATTTTTTTCCTAGAGAACTTCCATTGCATTGTATTCTGCTGCAGAATGATTATAGTGTTTTATCTGCCAAAGGTGACATTGGACAAAGAAAACTTTACAGGAAGAGAGATGTTTGAATATAGGCAACTAGTGCTGTGGAGTGGCTTGACTTGAGGCGGTGACTTTATTTGTGTGTTGATGAAACTGTAGTCTCGGTCTTTCATTTACTGGGTGCAAAACAGTCTTCTGACAGGGTGTACTGGTTGCGAAGTCTTCACTAACGTTTTGTTAGTTCAGTTTGTAGGTTTGTGCTCTGTCCAGACCAGCACGCAGATCTGCAATTTCAGGGAGGAAAATAGACAAGAAAAAAATGAGACCCCCCCGTGAAGTGTTTATCTTCTTAAGGCCACACTGTCTTGCTAGAGCCTAATCATGCTTTGTGTGTTTTTCAAAGGAGGAAAGCTGTAAGGAGACATTGCAGGCAAGTTAGCCGTAAATACTGCTTGGAGGGGACTGGTAGTTTGTGGAATCTTTTTGCATGTTGCTTAATTATTTAAATTTCTTCACCCTCATCCTGCTCTATCCCTTACTGAAACTGATCTATAAAGGAAGAATGCCCTCCGGCTCCAGCGGGAGCTACCAGGGAATATTATTTTCTAGTGCTTTCCTCACTAAATAAGGCAGAGAAAGAAAGTCATGCTAGTTTAATGCTGCCATACAATGTAATGTCCAAGCTCAGCTTGTAGGAGCAGGTTCACATGTTAATCTAATCTAAACGCATTAACACATAGCTCCCAATGACTATATTTGTGCTGTAGAGATTACCTAAATTTGGAAAGCTTCTGCTCCAAAGATCCTTCAGGTACTGTATTAAAATAAATAAGGCAAGTCTTGGGACCTGAAGAATCCTCCCAAGAAACTATTTTCACAAGGATAAGGAGGGAACACAGCTGTTCTCTCCTAACTCATAATTTGATCACCAAATTACAGTTGCTTCTGCAAAAATCATGCCCCTTTCAGCCTTCAGCATGAACAGCTCCAGATTTCGCTCTTGTTCACCTGAATCCTTGTCTGGCCGGATAACTTTGAGTCAAACTCCAAAATTGCAAAGTGAAATTGTCAAAAGTCCCCATACGCATCTGCCTTTCCAAACGCTACCCTGATAGCAGCAGCTTGCTTTCCAACCCTCTCAACAAACTCTGGTATGGCTTTTTCTTTCTAAATCATGATGTAGCCCACCAGCTTACAGACACATGCAGATCCCCATGAACAGTCAAGGTAGGTAGTTTCCATTTATTGCTGGGAGAAAAAAAAGTGTCAGCTAACTTCCTACTCATCCTATGGCAAGCAGATGAGTAAGGCTGTGTGCTTCAACTACCTTAGCTATAGCTATCAGATCTCCTACTCTTGGTTGTGTGAGTCTTGAGAAACGGGAAGTGTTGAAATAAATGGCTATGATACACACAGTGTTGAAATAAACATTTATTTTAACACATTGTATGTGATGAGCCATTTATTTTAACACTTTTCACTTGAAGTGTTGAAATAACAGGTTTTATCAGGGGACGTGTCATCCACTGTTTTATGTATATGTGAATATGGAAATATATCTACTGAGTATGCGTGTATATATATACTCACACAGATTATATAGATATGTAATAATAAAATGGCAGATGTGTGTGTAGACACACTATTACACAGGGAAATACAGCATTTTCAGCTGAACTAAAGTCATTTGTTTCACAAAATTTTTATGTTCATGCTATCTTACGAGTTTTTTCATATTTTTAATATATAAATAGATAGAAATAGATACATACATAAAATTGTATATTACTAGAGGGTACCAACTGGA
Organism: Anser cygnoides; assembly: GCF_040182565.1. Taxonomy (NCBI): domain Eukaryota; kingdom Metazoa; phylum Chordata; class Aves; order Anseriformes; family Anatidae; genus Anser; species Anser cygnoides. Next base: position 3,329,859 of record NC_089880.1, on the reverse strand, counting down.
TAAAATAGATAAACCTCAAAATGGGATAAGTCTGGTAATGAGTTATGTAAAGGCAAAAGGAAATACTTCATTTAAGCTTTCTGGTTACCTACTTTCTTTAATTTGCTGTTCTTTCTTAAGTTCTACTTCCCTTGCTGTAATGAACTTCCTAGACCAATGGGTATTAAACAGTATAAGGTATGCTTCAGGTTTTGTAAATAACCTGCAAAGTTGCTGTGCTGCATTTTCAGTAATGCTTTTATTTTTAAAAACACTGTGGGAGCCTCAACGCCCTGCTCAGCAGTCAGTCGCCACTCTGCCAGTGTGTCCTTACTCAGATGTACTAAATTGCCTTTGTATGGTCAGAATTATGTATGCACTGCAGTACCCACACAGACACTTGGACACACGCACGTCCTGCTTTCTGGTGCCAGGGTCATGTTGACCGTGGTAGTTGTTGTTGTTAAGGAGGTTAAAGCCAGCTCAAACAAAGGTAGCGCTGCCTCTGAGGCTGACAGGGGCAATGCTGCTTTTGAACAGATCTGTAAGCTTCTGGGTAAATAGCCACAAACCCTTCTACTGGACTTGTTAAACACATCTGCCTCTGCACTGGAATAAGAGGGCAGCGAGACTTAGGGTGTGCTGAAGTGAAACACTCACATCTTTCAGGGGAGAGGATTACCCAGCAGAATTTGTCAGGAACTTTTTTGTGCCCCTGTGATGGTTGCAACATTTTAGTCTGGTAACTGTGGACAGTATTTCTTAGATGGCCTGTCCCACTTTTATGCTGGTCTAATTCATGTGTCCTTTTCCTTGTGCTATGCTGGGAGCATACCTCAGTCATTAGCACTGCTTTTATCATTGTTATTGCTATACCAACCTGGAAAACATAAGGAGCAACTGATAAGTTGCAACAGAACACATTTTGCTAGGCTTCATGCAGATCACCAAAAGTATTGATTTTAGTAGATCTGCAGCTCGCAGTGAAAGAATGGCTTTGTTAGAAAATGTTTAACCGGCTCTTGCAGCAATCGCAAAACAATTTCTATCTGTCCTCTTGATTTTTCCTACTGAAGTTCGATACGGTTGAAAATTCCCTCGGGTCTTCCTGAATAAATAATATCTACAGATAAGAAAAATTTACTTTTTTCCTCTCTCTTTCTCTGATTCTAACCTTTTTAATTGAGAGAAGTCTCCAGTGACTGCTAAACATTTATTGTGTAAGAACTGTGGTGATTTTATGAACATTCAGCTGAAAGAGCATAAATAATCGGGAGAAATTCAAAAATGGTACAAATAAATTCTAAAAAGGATACTGTATTTCCTCTATGCTTATAAAAGTTCCATCATTTTTTGCATTTAGGTGCAATTTTTGTTAAAGGAAACATGATGCAAAATTATTACTGCCTTTTTTCCAGGTACACATTAGACTCAAACCCATGGGTATTCCAAATAGAATCAAATAAGAAGTAAGCTTTGAAATTTAAAAAAAAAAAAAAAAAAAGGATGGGGGGGAGGGGGAATGATTATCAGAGAAAATAGTAACACACCATCACTTTATCAGGGCATAAATGTCATACATAGTTGTGATATGCTAACAAAAATCAGTAGAATGCACTCAGTCGATGTAGTTTCTTGAGTCTGAGTTGGTAGTAAGATAGAAATTATTTTAAATCTGCAGTCATTAACTTTATTCTAAAGTCACCTTTCAGAAATTATCAATAAAATGAAACATTAGGTAGCCGTTGCTTTGAAGATGTGGCTAACTGTTGTAGAGATGTGCCGTAAAATCAATAGTCTCTCAAATGCTCTGTTTGGTAAATGAATGCATATTTTAAAGTTTTGGTTGGAAATAGCCAGAGTCTAAGTAAATAGTGCATCGTTATTACTGATTTTGGCAAATGGCTATTAATGTTTAAGTAGTGATGGACTGAACAGGCCATGAAATGGATCAGGGGCAGTGAAAGGAGTCTTCTCCAGGTCCTGAGCTGAGTCAGAAATATTGTGCTGTGCACCAGTAAACTTGTGGCGAGGTCCGTCGTGAACTTGCTGTTGGGGCACACCCTGTATTTTTTAGTGCACTGGATGTTGTATGTCCCATTTGGGGACCTCATTGTGGATCATTTTTCTCTCTAAACATGTCTGTTCACTGGATTTTCTTCTGCATACAAATGCATTCACTGGCCATTTTGAAGGATGTGCTGCTACACTGTTCATTAAACTGCCGCATTATCGGGTAATTGTTTAAACATAATGCCACAGCACTATCAAAAGGAAAGGTGAACTAATGGCATTTGCAAATGTCAGGGATTATCTTAACACTTTTATTATAGTTTATAAAAAGTAGGTTCAGGGCATTCCATGACAATTATTTCCACAGAAATTGGTTATTTAAATAAATTGCTAATTATCTGGATATGACAGTATTGAAAACCCTGCTAATGAGTTATTTGATAAGTGTAGCTTATGGTGGCCACCTACAGGTGGGAGAGAGAAAGAACATATAGAATAATTGCAATCAGAAGAAATGCAATGCGAATGAATTGTTTATAACATGTATGTTTCCCTGGACTGTTTACAAATGCAGATTTTATATATATATATATATATGTGTGTGTGTGTACTTTGATGACTAGTAGGAGGCAGCCAACACATTATGCAGGAAATGTCTTTAAAAAGAACTATGTTTTCTGTGTTTGTTTCCTAATACCCAAACTTTCTTATCTAGTTACTTTCTGCAGGATTGGATTGATCATCTGCAATGCTTGAACTTTCCCAGATCAATTCTCTCATGTAAAGCTTTTTCACCCAAGTCTGGTATTTCATGTTCGCTTGGCTTCTGTTGTCATTAGCTGTATTAATTTTAACAGTTAGGGAGATAACAGTGTCAGCTTTCTTCAGAGAATGTAGTTACAGAGAGAAGGAGGATGATGAGTTGCTTATTTTTTTATTTTTTTTTTTTGGCAGCATAGAGTTTAACAGTAATTTATTAATCATAACGTTGATTTTCTAGTATTGGCTTATTTTTCTTTGTAATATTTAGGCTTTGTGGTTTAAATCTGATAATGAATTTATAAAGAACAACTGCAGTGTAATATAATATAATGCAAATAAAAATAAATTTTGCTTTGCAATGCACAGAATGGGGAGAATTATGACCCAACTTCGTTTTTATTCCATTTAGTAACCATAGATACAAAAAGTTGCTTTGATGTCATCTACTAACCAAAGGTGTGCTTTTCTTGTAAATCTGTCCATCTTGTAGATATAGAGTTTGATAAAGGCCATTCAGCCCCTTTCAGGATTCAGGCTCAGAGTTATCAGACTGCAGTCTGAATTGATTCAGTTCTGCTGGTTGTGGATCATCTTTACCTAGACCATTTAGAGATGCCGCAGGTACATTAAAGATTTTAAACTACTGCACTGGTATAAAACACTGCAAGTAAGAATGTAGCCCAGCAGTGAAGATTACTGAGAATGATCTTATTTTTCCTCTCCCCCCCCACCCCCCGCCCATATGTGGATCATTGGGATCGAGAAATTCTGAATTGGTTTTGCTCAGAACTTCCAAAGCTACAAAGTTGCCTGAAGTTAACTCCAGACTCCTCCTTGAAAAGGGCATTACATTTGGCTCTCAAGCCTCAGTCTGGTGAACGTTTTTGGTGCTTGGCAGAAATGGGTCCTACGGGGACTCCAAGTACTTACAAAGTCTTAATAAAATATATGCCTTCTGGCATTGGTAAAGGATTTTTACTTCCAAAGGAAAATTAAATGATGAAACAAATAAGCACGAAGAACATCTTTTAGCAGTTTGTCATCAGTCTGCTGTCCTCAGGGCAAAGGCAACTCAGCCTACCTGTACTAAACAGGGTGAAGTGTTTCAATGACCTATGTTCTGCTTCTCCTTCATGATGTATTCTGCCTGTTGGATTTCCTCTACTGCTGTCCTTCATAGTCACAAAAAATCTTTTATTAAAAACAAACAAACAAATACAAACAAAGGAGCAAAACCAGAAAACTAATGCACTTTGGTTTACAGCAAGAAAAAATATCAGGGATTTTTGCATCACGTAGTTATTTCATTGCTTTAATCTTTATGTAATTGTCTTTGTTCTGTAATGAGAGATTTGAAAGAGTAGTTTTCAACATATGGTAGCATATCATCTCCACCACGTATTTTTCTCTCTTTTATTTTCAGATCTCATTCCCCTGCTTGAGGTCTGGATAAATGTACTTTGTTTATTAAATCTCATTATTTTACAGCATGGTAAACGACATCCATGCCTAGTATCTGGTAGCAGCTGTACCACTACTATCAAGAGAGTACCCTATCAACAGTTTCCCCAGCTACGGGTGCTTAACTAGTGAAATTACAGGTACCAACATGTCAAAGTATGTGGTGGATGCTTGTTTTTTAGCATATGAGAACTCTTTCAAATACATGCTGGATTTGGATCTCAGCTTCTTAAATACCATTGGATTTATCAGACAACATTCTGCAAATTCCCAGTACTACTTACAGCTCCTTTAAAATTTGGCATTAAATCTCCTTTATTTCAGCCTTTTAAAAACTCCTTCTCCACAAATCTCTGTAATGAAATTTATTACCTTCCTGTGGTACTCACATGAAAATGCAGGAAAATAGAGACACTAGGTCAAATTCATTGCCCATTTGGTTTGTTTGTTTCATGATAGCTTGGCTTCACTACAGTGTGTTTTTATTTATTTATTCTATTATCTGGAAGGTTTTCTCAACATTTCACTAGGCAGTGGGATCTGCTATCACAAGTAAATGACAATGTATTCCAGGCCAGCACTTTTTATTACAGAAGGGAAGGGTTCTGAACAGTTGACTGAGAAATGTCCAGGAGAATGGCTGCACGTTCTGATATGCTCTTTCTGTGTTCTGTTGTCTCAAATGCTAAAGAAAAAAATGCTGGGATGAATGGTGACACCTCGGTCAACCCTTTGATTGTCATTAGAGCCATTTATTTACTCTCATCAGAAGCACTCCTGAAATGTTTTTAAATTCATTTGGTTGAATTATAGATGAATGGAATACTTTCACAATTGTACCGATTTATAACTAATTTCCTAATCACCAAAAGTAAGTAATAACTCATGCTATGGATATCAAGTGCAGCTAGTACTAAAAAGCATGTGTTTCTTAATAAATTCTAAGCCTTGCTGCCATCTCTGCTAGGCTTCATCAAATCATATGCTTGATTTCTTTAGGCTGACTGAAGGCCTTTCTGATTACCTATTGTGCTGAAACCTTAAATAAACTGTCATTTGTTCCTTTTTCTTCACTGACCATTGTACGGAAACCTTCATTAAAGTGAGAAGGTGACTAATTTAATCAGACTGAAAAAAGGAACAATTATAATCTAGAAATATTTTTTATGTGGAACTTTTCTACGGGGTATCATTAAGATCAAGGGTCTATAAGACTTAAATACTGATTGAATGCAAACTCTCAGAGTTACATTGGGGTTAAAAGAATATAAAACTTCATGCCTTAAGGCAGATGTCAGTTTTTAACTCATGCAGATTGGGAAGAAATTTCCCTGTAGACACACAATTTCAGACCTACCAGCTTCTGCATTCTTTCACCTTTCTGAAAAATAACTACCTCATCACAGTGAGATTCTGGAGTAGCTGTGTCAGTGCCTGAAAGCAATATAACAAGTCTGATGCTTACCTGTAGCCTCAATTTCAAACACTGAATATTTGAAGAATTTTCCAAACAAGTGATTTTTGTTATTTTCAATGGTTTTGGCTGTTTAGTAAATGTCTTAGTATGTATGGCCTCTGAAAGATTTTATAAATAAATCTGAGTAAACACCTGGGTTCCATTTTTTGTTGTTGTTTCAGGTCTTTCTCTAAGACTGGGCCATCAATTCTGTTGTAATATTTGCTCTTTGGATACTAGCAGCCAGCCTCTTTCAGAGAATCATTCTATTCCTTTCAAACTCATTACAATCGATCCAGCTCAAATGATGGTAAATAGTCATTACTGTCCAGTGGAAAGTTTCTGTTCAGCTCCAGCTTCTTTTTGTGTGATCTCTTTTGTTATGTTATTAGATTCTTTAAGGCATTTTTTTTGTGAGATTGATAATTTTTATGAACCAATGTCTAGTTACCCCCAAAATATACTGTTAGTGCACGTCGGGTTGGGCTGCCCATTTATGAAGATAGCAGTTTATACGCAGAAAACACCATACCCCTATGTAGCCTTTGTTAAACGAGCAAGAAGTATCTGTGTAAAACTTGTGAGCAGGCCTGGTCACTGACATGGACATCGGAGAATGTCTGATGTGTCCTGATAGCAGGCCAGCTCTTGAAGAAGGAAGAGGTATTGTATTAAGTATATATTGAGAAGGTGTCTATCCTAAACGAGCAGAAGATACCATTGCTCAAGAAGATAATTTTGTGCTGAATACATAGCAGGTGCCAATAGAGACTGCTTAGCTGCGCTTTTGAATGTCAATGTGTGTAATACTGATGAGCCCAGATGACCTGTGAATTCAGTGCTGTCTATCAGGGTTGCAGTGAAGGGCAGTGATGTGTTGTAAAAGGCAATGTGAGCTGAAAGCGGAGTATTTTTAATGGTTAAGACAAATAAAATTTCAGTTTTCTGCAATGGAAAAGTACCTTGACAAACTGTCTCCTTTACAAAGTGACAGTGCAACTGTCCTATTTATTTGACCCATCCATCTAGACTGCAGAGGTCTTAGCTGATGCAGAAGTAAGGCAGAGGCTGTTTCTAGAGGGCAGAATCCTGAGCTGACACTAAGTCCATCGTGGGGACCAGTAAAACTCTGCCTGAGAGGAAGAGCTGATGCGGACGGTGGAGGGAGGATTGATGCTGGGCTCAGTGAGACAGGGCTGCTTGAAAAAAGCAACTTGGCTTTTGCTAAAGACTTTCTTAGATTAAAAATCCAGCTAGCAGGCTTCTGTGCTCACAAAGGGTAGAGGAAGGATGTCAACACAGATCAGTTGGGTTGAAGAAGGAGGTTTTAGCTGAAGGAAACGAGTGTTGGTCAGGCATCTAAGCAGAGTTGTGCTGGTGCAGTAACTACTGTTTGCTCTCTTCCCGTGCTCCTGAATTGTTACTTCTTCCACTTCCTTAGTTTATTGCATTGGTTTTCTTTCTTTCTTTCCCTCTGCTTGTTTGCCCTTGTAGGAGGTTAAATTTTTGAAGGTTATAACAGTACCCATGGAAGGTGTTCAGAAGTGTTTCATATCATAGCATTTCCCCAAGTTACCTAACACGTTACATTTCCATTTCCCTGTGTAGGTTGGCAGCCAGCCAGTTCCGCTGGGAGTAATGTATCCCTTCCTTACACTACAGTATTGTTTTCCAATGATAACGTAAAATTATCCTAAAAGTTCTCTACATTAAATAGAAATTATAAGAATAAGGGAATTGTCCAGAGAAATCCCAACTAGCCTAAAAATAAATAGTTGAATGTGTCAGCTGCCTACATCATCCGTCAATTAATGAGCAACATTTATATGAATGTTCTAAATAGTTGCTTACCATCAGTAGGCAGCAGCCAAAGCAGATGCATTGCAGACAACATATTGAGACTTTAACCATAACTCCTATAAATGTAGCAAGGAGTTGTCTGGCTCAACCTCTGTATAACATTTGAAAATGTAAGCTGCAGTTGTGGAGATTTAACCCTAAATGAATTACTTTACTCTTTTGAGCTTCTGACTGTCATATTAATAGTTATCGGGGGCTTACTTAAAGGATTATCTGAATCTACAAACATCCAAAGGGGAAACATATTAAATAATATATGAAGTGTCAAGTGCAGTGAAATGGTGCTTTTAAACAATTTTTAGTCAGACACAAATAAATGGGATGCGCCTTCTTACTTGTGCAACATATGTGTTCAAAAAAATCAACTCAATTCTTTATATAAAATCATAGATCTCTTTGTCTACAGTGTTTAGTAAAATATTGCTTTCTGTCTCAGACATTGCTAGGTTTGATCTGAGCATCAGCTAAAATTTTCAAGCCACCTTTGCAATGTTATCCAAATATTTTTGCATTTTTTTTCACCCAAATTTATAATTCTTTACAAGCATTAATACCACTTAAAACCCAGTTCATGTCCTCTTATAATTAATATAACCTCTGCATTTCAGAATTAAGTGTTAGTTCTTGATTTTTCTATTGTGAAGGATGTACAAATTATATCAGAGAATGCTCTGACATTACTAACAAAGTGTTCTGGTTTTCTGTAGGAAATGCTATTAGGCCTATCGCCCTCCGTGCAGTGTCTGCTATAGCCCGTGCTCTTCCAGGATTTCCCATTTTAGCAACTGGAGGCATCGATTCTGCTGAAAGTGGGCTCCAGTTCCTGTACAGTGGAGCTTCTGTTTTACAGGTACCTTTTCTTTATTTAAAACATGAAAATTAAAATAACTGTAATTAACAGCATAATATATGTTCCTTTCAAGCATTAGCATAGTGGGTTTTTTATACCACTGAAAGCAATTTTCATGTTTTTAGACATGTTTCTCGCTAAAATACATTCATTTTAGATGGAGTAGGAGGAGGAGTTGCCAAAAGAAGACTTTGAGTGTCACAATACCAATCTGGGGAAAGGCTATCCATAAGTATATTACTGCTTTTTTCTATAATCTATGGGATTTAAACTTTAAACATCTTGGTAGCCTGTTGGTATGAACACCAGAATATTGTCTGGAAATCCGCCCCTTACCATGCTCTAATAGGCATGTCAGGGCATCATTGCAGCATACACGTTAGACGGGTCGATAAGGAGTGCGTGGTAGTTAAGTTATATAGTTCCATTATATGTTGTTATATTCTGGTAGATACCTGTCCCCTCAGTGCAGAGTTCCCATCAAAGACGACAGCAGCTGAGGATCCTGTGGATATCGGCTTCGTGTCACTCTATGGGATGGCTGGAGTGGTTTCATTCCCACAGTTCACTTTGACATTAAAAATTAGTTTCAGTGTGACCATCTTTTCTGCACAGCTATGGTAACTATTGATATTAGTCACTTGTTTGCTGTTTCAAAAAAAAAAATAATCATAGGACAACTTAACTTTTTTTTTTTTATGTACATAAAAGTTATCATTTTGAGGAGCTGAATTGGAAGGCTACTGCTTTTTTATAGACTTGCTATGTTGTTTGCCTTTATTAATAACAATTCCTATTTTTCTAGTTTTTATGGGAATGCTTCAAACTTCCTTTCTCGTGAACAGACAAAAGATCTACCTTTCTGATACAGTGTTCTGAGAGCTTCTTCAATATAAGTACTAAGTAATGGCACAAATTACAAAGCAGTATTTTTCTACAAAAAGTAGGAATGGCAAGGGAATGGTTTTAGTGCTATGCATGCATTTCATTTGTTATTGCTAATAGAGCTGCAGTTTTGATGGCTTTGTCAGTTATGATGTTACATGATCGCAACTACACAAAGTGGAATGATTTTCTGTTCTACCTCTACTACATATGTTTCTAGATGGCTAAAAATGAAGTTTTAAAATGATATTTATGCATGTTTCCTTTATATAGACTGTCTAGCTGTTTACTTTTTATTATTTCTTTTCTTTTCTGTTAGTTTGCCCCAATGGCAATGGGAAATTTTGAAATATCTAATGCAGACATCCCAGTCAGGGCTCGAGAGAGAGAATTTTTGGCTTTACATGCTTTTAAATCATTATTTTCTCTTAAGTAATGATTAACTTCTCTGGAACTGGCTTCCAGAAATGACTTGGATCTATACTGGTCTTCTGCCCTTTCCAAGAGATTTTTCCCAGAGATGGTAAAAAAAAAAAAAAAAAACAACAACTTTTCTTGTCCTCAGGCTTCACCAGTTTAACTTTAATCAGTTCTAGAACTGCTTGTAAACTCCTCTGGATCAAACCCATCCTCAGTTTGAGTGGTCTATTTTTGTTTCACTGAAGCAGGGAAGACATTTAAGCTAATCTGAGATAAACGGATTCTAAAAGTGCTGTGTTATGTGAGGGTCTGAACTAGTTCAATTACATTTATTTAAAAATAAGCCTTTAGAAAACCTCATGCAAGATTGTGAGTATAGGCTGTAAATACTTCCCTCATCTAAGGAAAGGCAAGTGGAAGGGAGAGGAAGACAGGTAATCCATATAGATATTCTTACAAGGGATACACTTGACCAGGACTAGACTGAAACATCTGTTTGCTGTTCAAGCAAGATACGTTGTGATGGACAGAAAAAGGCAACCTCATCTTCACAGATTACCTATGGAACATAATTATGATTATGAGAATCAGTACAAGCCTTGTTGTCAATCCGTATGACAACAAGGTCATAGGAATAGCTGGCTAATATACTTTTCCCTAAATCCTAGTTTCTCTCTCACCTGTCCTGGGTACCAAATGCCTTAGTTGTTCTTTCTTCAGTAGTGAAAACTTCTGTTGCTTTCTCAGTACCGAAACACAGAGCAAGTACAGAATCTGGAGGTAATACCAAATTAAGTGACCTACTGAATGATTCATTGTATTAAGATTTACTATTTTGCTGGTCTCTGAGTTAAGTAGGAGCTGGGACTGTACTGGGAGAATTACATATGCATCCCATAGTTTTATCTGAAATATTTGCTTTGAATACTGTTGGAAGTGGTTGTGAATAGATTAACCCAGTGCTGTGCATTTTAGGGTCTAACTTTATGTTTCCAAAACCACGTAGACACCTTATGAGAGACTAATCCAGAGGCAGAAAGCAAACAGCCAGGGCTTTGGCAGTGCAGGAGTGCATTCTGCACTTGGCTATGCCAAATGAGAGTGGTCTTCTCTGCCAGGAGAGGATGATGTTCATGAACAAGGAAAATATGAAGGCTTTGTGTGAGTTGATTTAATTGCCATGTGGCATATCTCTCCAAGAAGAGGTTTATGAATAATAAATGTACCTCCATTAAAAGCAAGATCAGGTTTTCCTCTGCAGCTATTTTACCTGCAATCAGTTCTCCCTTATTTTTTCCAATTGCTTTTATTTTTAAAATGTGGGGATTTATTTTCCGTTTACAAAATCATCATACACAGGAATGCAAGTCAGGAGTCAGTTGGTAAACCATATTTTTATTTTTGCTACAACCACTGCAAGTGGTATTAAGCAGGTATGTTAGCGAATGGTTCTGGGAAATAATTTCATTACTCACTGTGTGTTCTATTCCCTCCACTAGAACACATTTTAGTGTTGTTACTGACAAAATGTTCATATGTAAGAAAGTTTTGCATCAGATGTTGAAAACACACTGGTTCATTGTAGTTAGTTGTAGCTGGGATTAAAATTTTATACAGCAAATAGCCTCATTCTTCCATGTTATGGACTTCAGAAACAGTTGGGAAAACAACAACGACAAAACTTTTTAATTTTTCATTAAAAATGCTGAAACTTTTCAGTTGTTCTTCGGCTGATTCCCCGGGACCGTAGTTTTTTGTAACACACACAAATCCACCAATCCTTTTTCAGTGCAAGCATGAAATTCAGAAAAAAAGGAAAAAAAAAAAAAGCTATATCTATCCTGCACTTCTTTATCCAGTCCTGCACTTGTCTCACATAGCCAATGCTCTAGAGATGTCTAGCTGCAACTTCTTGATGTACAGTTCATTACTGTACGCTTGCAGTGAGGCTGAAGTATGTTTTCTTTAAAGTGAGCTTTTTTTAAAGCCACAATTTATCAAAATAAGATGTATATTGGATTTTTTGCATCTTTTGCATCATGTGTGTGATTTAGCATGTCACACTGATGGTTTGTTAGATTTCTGCAAGGCTTTGAGGTAGACATACATTTTTCAAAGTCATCTCACTGTAGGAAATTAAAAATGGAGACAATTATAGAAAATTCCAGTGGAAAGAGAAAATGCATTATGGAAAAAGCAATAAAAGCGTAAAAAATATTAAAGTAAAAATCGCTTCACAGTAGCCTGTATGATTCAATTGTAGATCAATATTGTGTAGTTAATGCATTAGCAGTAGAGCATTAATTTGCAATTACCGCAGGTGATCTGATCCTCTGTGTTCTGTCCATTGACATAAATGACCTTTTGTTGAAAGAGATTCTGTAGTCATTATTTCTATCAGATGTAACAAAAAAAAAAAGGTAGAACAAAGGGGTACTTTCTGAAGTATACATTTTTCATGGTAAAATCTTTTAACGTTATATGGAACACTTTTGTTAATCTTGAGTTTTAGTCATTAACTTGAAAAGAATATGGGCTTCTTTTCAAACAAATTTCTTTTCTTACAAAGTATGGAGGACACTCGTGTCCCCGCATGCTCCAGCATGGCTGTCTGTAAGGCTCTCTACATAGCAAAGATTTTAAATCCACCCACATAGTTCTGCTTTTGTGGGCCCATCTGCCGGGGGGCAGCCTGTAGCTCTACCCCAAGCCCTGTTTCTGGCTCCCCCTTGTGCTCAGCTGGATCAGGACCAGGCAAAGGCACTGCTGCAGTGCAGCCAGGGCCGGTGCACGGGCAGTGCTGCTGCTCCCATCGGGCCCACAGGCTGTGAGGTGATGCCACAGCAGCTGTCCTAGGCCTCTGTGTCTCTGCGCAGTGGTCAGGTCCTCACCGGTCCAAGATCTCGCCTTGGTCCGGGAAGTGGGAAATCAAATTCACTGGCCCTACCCCTGCCACTTTACAGGCTCAAGGCACACTCACACCACAGCTCTGCCTTTTCCCTTCACCCACCTACATCTCTCACTAGCACCAGCTGGGATTTAGCACCTTGTAGTCCTTTCCCTATGGGCACTGCTCTTGTCCTCACGCTGTCGTCTCCAACTCATACACACCTACTGCACTCACACCATGACCCTCCTCAGATGGGGTTTAACCCAGTGAGCAGCTGTGAGGGAAAGATGAGGAAATAGAGCAGGAATACCCCGGCCCCTGAGGCAAGCTGCCATAACGCTGAATCTGCCTGTGCCCTCCTCTCCAACCCCCTGCCAGCTCTGCATAGGACCCCAGGGATCTGATGAAGAACAAAATCCGTTCTGGAAGCATGACAGCTCATGATGGGAAAGCAATAAGGACATTTTTGGCTTCTGCGAGATAAAATCTCCCCCCAACACAGAACGCAGTTGTTTTATGAGAGTACTTGCGTTTTTTGTAACATTTTCAAGGAGAATTCTTGTTGGTACCTCTTTGGAGCCAGAGTCTCAGGGGCTTCAGGACAGTTAGATTATTATTTTTTCTTCGGCAGGCATTTTACTGAAGCATTTAGCCAGGGGATTTTTATAACAGCAGGACGGCCCTTTGTGTGTGAATAAACAAGGTTTTTCATCACAAAATAGTGGGACTTGAACTATGAGAGCATTGTTATTGTATTTGTGCAAATGTGAAACCCTGTGAGGAACCCTTCTACGCAGTATAAAATGCCCTGTGTCAGAAAATAAAAGCAAGGCTCTGGAAATATAATCACTGAAATGATAGGAAAAAAAATACCATTTCATAAACATTGTCATATCTTAATGTTTAGATGCTACCATTTCCTCAACCCCAATCTCAAAAATAAATAAATAAATAAAAATAAAAACTAATTTATTTTTAGTTTTCATCAAGGTTACTGATGCAGTTTTTCTCAGTTTTTTAATGGCTACAGAACCGTGAAATAGAGACCTGGTTCTCTGTGCACTTAATTAGTGTTCTCTTAAGCCCATCTCAGTGTCTGTTCAAGTCAGTGAAGATGCTGATATTGAGATAAGTGAGGACTAGATGAGGCCAAAAAATTCTCATCCAGGAATTACTGCTTATGCCATTTAACGGTATGGAGAGTGAGAAACTAAGAGACTGAAATCACAGGAGTGCTGGAGCAGGGCAGTGCTGGAGCAGGCCCAGTGCATTAGAATTCCAGGTTAAGTTTACGCCGATGACACTTGGAAACAATTTATTTAATCCTGTGGTGAATAACAGTGCCTTTGAGTGCAGAGGAAGGGCTCAGTAATCCCTTGCATCTAATCTCAGCTCTGTGCAAGGAGAATCAAGTCAGGTAGCTGGCTGCAAGCCGTAACCAAAGGGTGCAGTCCGTGTGGCTGAGCAAGGCTGGGCCTCTCCTGCTCTGACCCACAAGGAGCCCCCCTGCCTCGGCCCCTGCCAGCCCGAACACCCGCGTGATGGGGGAGCAGAGGCTGGTGACTTCGCTTCTTGTCAGTGGAGAGGTTCCTGTCAGAGAGTGCTCTGCCAGCCATTGCGACTGAGAACAGGTAGGCTTTGGTACCAGCTAACAGCATGAAATTTCTGACACAGTCTGTGGCTCAGGGTAGAAGATCCAAACCTCCCTGTACAAAGCTGTCCATGTTACAGAGAAGTCAAGATGTTGGAGCTAATTCTTCTCTCACCAATGAAATGGGCGAATGAAGAATAGATTGCTGGATGTAGTGGCAGGCCACCAACATTGTACGAGCAAGACCAGATTCACAGAATGGCTCTTTAAGGCTGCCAAAAATTTTAAGGAAACAAAATAACAGTTAAGGCAAAACCACTTTTCAGATGTAAATCCTCTGATTCAGATAGAAACAGTCTCAGATAGAAATAGTTTTAAAAAACACTACAGCCTGCATTCCCAAAGAAACTCAATATGTGTTTGCATGTCCTTTTGAGTATCCTCAGTCACATTTGAGATTTGTGGTCATTTTCTTTTAAATTTGGAAGAAGTTAGAAAGTATTTTGCTGTAACAGGTTTTGAGAAAATGAAGAAGTCAGGCAGAGAAGAGTGTGCACCTGCATTCCTTCACTGTAAGAGAGAGAGCACTATGAGCTCACCTCTATTAGACCTCTGAGAATCCACATGGGACAGTGCTGCTAGGACTGTGTCAGCCACAGGAAAGGCTTTAATTGGCAGTCACACCTTATTAGACGTCAGAGAACCCAACCAGGAGACACAGACCTGCTGGAAGCCAGGTATCATTAGCTCTGCTGCTCACAGAGCCTCATGCTTAAAAAAGTCTTCAATGGATGCAGCACTGAATGGAGTGGCTCTTCTCTGCAGAGCTGAAATTTACAGTACATGGAGAAACAAAAGAGGGAACAAAGTGCTGTTTGAACATGTCGAAATAAAATCAAAAGAAAAATGAGCATGAAAGAGAGAGGAGTTGGACAGATACATATGTGATCCCTTCTAATAAACATTTCATTATTTTCTGCTTTTTTCTTAGCTCACTGCTAATTAGAGAAACTCAACCTGTTCTCAACTGTCTGTCTTCCTTTGCTAATAAAAAAAAAAAAAAAAACATTAGAGGACTGCCACACTTGCTGTGCTACACGTACTTGGGATGGAAATTGCTAATTGCTGGTGAGAATTTTCTGTGAGATTTCCTTTCACTGAAAATCTGAATTGGTTGGACAAAAAATTCTAGAAAGTTTTTTGGTCATGGCTAGATACAAATATCAGGTTTATAGCAGGTTTTCATTATTTATTTTTACATTTATTATTAGCCACTTTTAATGAAGAGTTGCAATATTCAAATCATCGCGTTGTAAAGTTATGAACTGAACTCTAAGCTAACACTACCTTTTATTTTGTGCAGTTTTGCAGTAGTTTTACTTTTTTTTGGAGCTGCTTAAGGGATTTATCTATTAACTTTCCTTTCTTTCTGCTCATTTCACCAGCTAGTAAATGAGGTTTGCATAGATAGGATTGTTATTTCATAAATTTGTAAGAATGAATTCAAGCTCATTCCATAACAATTGCTATTTGTCATTCTTATAATGGATTCTCATGCAAAGGAGGTTTAACTATCACTGAATGGTAATAATTATTTAATAACAATTATTAAATTGTCTCAGTTGAGCATCAGCTCAAATGCTGGTCTATGGCAGTCACTCCCAACCTCTGCAGAGGATTTGCTCCCTAGTCTTATACCTGGGCATCCCCGAGCCTCCCATCCCCACTTCTACCAGGTGTCTGCCCTGCAGCGCTGGGTCTGGGGGTTTGGTGACTTTAGCAATTGAGGACATACGAAGAGTAATTGCTTTGGTAACACTGTCTCTCCTTCCTCACCCCAAGGATCCAGAGTACTGCCTCTCTTTCCAATCCAGCACTGTTGTTGCTATTTTTAATGTGGATACACACTACTAGTGTGGATTCATGCTACTGCTATCTTGTCTGAACAAGCACAGAGCTGTTGTCCCTGTAGATAAAACCACATGATATGAATTGACAACAAGTGAGTTCTGTTTAGAAGTTTACAAAATAAAAGCAATATGGAGATGACTCTTCAAAAGAGGCTCAGTTAAGATGTAAGAAATTGTGGGCAGGTTGTTTTATTCAGCTCAGGTTGCTTTCAGCCACAAAGCTAGCTTTGTTGTAGAGGAGTTACCCTTGTGTGCCGGTGTGGAAGTGACTGGAAATTGAAACTGAAAATGTACCCAATTCCCTGTTGGACATTGAAAATGTAAATAGAAGGAAAGACAAGCACAGTGGAAAACGATGATTTTCTTTTCTTAGTACTGCCATCTCCAATAATTACTTAAGGAATTTCCTGAATTTTGTTTGAAATTATACTTATTTTAACTGCAGAGGACCTGGTTTTCTTAAAAGAGGAAAATGCAAAATTTTCAGGATTGCAAAGCTCTGCTGTCAGAGATGTTTTTCTCGGAAACATTATCAGCCATACAAAGAAAGTACGCATGCAAGAAGTTTTCCATTTTGTATCAGAGCAGCTCTGTTGATCTGTCAGTCTGAGGCTGTAGCTAGCAGCGAAAGGAAGAAAGGGTGAGGAGGCGGTGGAGCAGCCAGCTCTGGCAAGGCACAGTCCCGGAACCACCCTGGTGTACGTGAACTGCTGTGCAGCTCAGCTTGGGCTCGGTGCAATCGCAGTTTGACAAGACCAGGTGACCATTCCGCAGGTTTCCCTAGGAGTAGAGAAATCTTTTTTCTGCCCAGGCAGGAGGAAGCAATCTGGGAATGGGAGCCCTGATGCCTTTTGAAGTATTTTTCCTGCTACAACATAAGCCCCCTGACACAGCTTGATCTGTCTACAGAGAGGTCCTTTTATCCATGCAATTTGAATGAAAGAAACAAACAGAGAAACCATTTTTTCTGAAGCTGGCAGTACATTTAACAAAGGGTTTAATTTCCTTCAATATCTGAGTTATGTTGCTGCTTTTCTTACTGATATTTATTGTTTGGACAGAGATAGGTAAAACAATCCCCAAGGAAATGTGGAAGTGGGTTTTTATCTCAGGCACGAAGGACTCAGAGGGTCAGAACTATTTTATTCACATGAATCTCACTCTTCAATGGACACAGCAGCTGCTGCACAAATTCGTACAGGCAAGCTGATAAAGGATGAAAGTAATTTTAACTGAAATAAAATGTGACAGTACTAGAGGGAAAGACTCACAAGGATGAGGGGTTAATCATTGCAGGACTGAACTGAGGTTCCAAAATGGAAAAATTGCTTTTCTGTTTGATTTTGAGAGGTCTGAGGCTTTCAAAATTCTGGTCACAGGATGACGTCCCTCAGTAGATGGTTCTCATTAGGGTTTGTTGAAAACTTCTTTGACGAAACTGTTTTTCATTGACAAATTTAATTTAATCAAAATAGATTTGGGTTCAAGTCCCTGCTGTGCCTGATTCAGAATGTCCTGGGTTGAAGAACTCTGAAGGTTTAACTTGAATCTGTTATGCATTAATGAACCTTTGCATTACCGATGTGTTTACCCTCCTGCAGTATAAGAGGCCACAGGAAAGCTGCATGGGGAGAAGTCAATGACCAGGAAATAGTTCTTCTGTCACAGGGAAGTTTAAGGATGAAAAAGGTTTTCAGTTTAAACTGCTAGTGAGACTTCTAAAAATGTGTGGAATTAACACGTTTAAGGAAAAAGTATTATTTGAGTGAATCAAAATTCTGTTTCAGTCATTTTGCAACATATTTTAGTTTTGACCTTTTCATTCCAATTAACTTGGATTGCAAAACAGGCATTTTCAAGTTAAATAGAACTGTTGCATTCCATGTTGTCAAACAGCACATATTGGCAATTCTGAAACTTTTTTATGCACATTTTTCCGAACACGGTTCTTTTCTGAAAAGCGTGTTTTCCTAGAGCCACTCTCACTTCTGACAAATATGCATTTCCAAAATGGAAAAACTAACCAACTCCAGTCAAGAGAGGATGGAGTTCCTGTTGTTTAGCCCTCAAAATATGAAATCTTAAACATGCTACTAACGTCTAACTAAATTTGTTATGTATGTATATGACTTTTAGCATCAAACCACCAGGTCTGAGCAAGTTAACTGGTATCTGGTTTAGAAATATCTATGGAGGAATTGGAGGATATAGGATATGGAAATGTCAAGTAAATCTATATCTACCTGGCACAGCTGCTGATGCTGTACCAGCAGCTGGAGAACCACTGGGAGAACTGAAAGATTTCATTTTCCACAACAGAACTTGTAAGGGAGAGGTGAGACCTTTAGGTGTTAATAAATGAAATATGAAGTGATATTCAACATATATTTAAAGATACTTGGAGAGCCTGTGTATGTGATTGCACTGTTTACACAGGGGAGTTAATTCATCTGCTTTCAAAGATATCTTTCATTTTATAGATCTAGAGTACAGTGATACAATTTGCTGTAGATGGCTGATTATGAGGCTGTTTCCACACTCCTCAATGCTCAAGGCATGTGGAATCATATTTGTTTTCTTAGGAAAGATGATCATGATCAGCTCTTTTATCAGTGTGTGTGCCCACCTACTGCATAAAGGTCCACTTTGTAGTTCCAAGAACTGACAGAATGCTCTAGTGAGATAAGGAAATATAACCATTCCTCTACGGGTGGCTGACAGGAGGGGGAAAAAAATAAAAATTAAAAAAAAATAAAAAAAACAATTACTACAGGGAGCCTTCTGAAAATTCTTGATTTCTTCCGCATTTCCCTTCTCAAAGACTTGGGATACAAAATTGCATCATTCAGGTCCCTTGATAAGTACCGATTTCCCACTCCGAATTCCAATTTCCTCTGTAAATGTCAGCTCAGCTGTGCTCAACACTGCTTCAGCATTATATCGTCCTGTTGTAGAGAGGATCCAAGCTGTTCAGGAGACAGAGCACTTATCCCACAAGCTTGTCTTGCTTAGACTGCGTACCTTCATCTCCTTATAGTTCATTTTGAGCTTCATTACTTACTGACATTAACCTATACTTTTGATTAGAATAGCACCTTACCTTAAGCTTGACTGATGAACTCTCCTGAGGTACTCTCAAGAGTACTCTTTGAACTCTCTCTCCAAGTGCAAGGTGCTGCACCTGGGTTGGGGCAATCCCAGACATGAACACAGACTGGGAGAACTCACTGAGAGCAGCTCTGTAGACAGAGACTTGGGGGTTCTGGTGGACAAAAAGCTTGACATGAGCCAGCAGTGTGCGCTTGCAGCCCAGAAGGCCGGCTGAGTCAAGAGAGGAGTGGCCAGCAGGTGTAGGGAGGTGATTGTGCCCCTCTGCTCTTCACTTGTGAGGTCCGACATGGAGTGCTGCATCCAAGCCTGGGGCCCCCAGCACAAGAAGGGTGTGGGGCTGTTAGAGTGGGTCCAGAGGAGGACCACGAAGCTGTTCAGAGGTCTAGAGCACCTCCTGTATGAAGAAAGAGAGAGTTGAGGATCTTCAGCCTGGAGAAGAGAAGGCTCTGGGGAGAGCTCATTGTGGCCTTTCAGTACTTAAAAGGGACGTATAAAAAAAAAAAAAGAAGAGCATCTTTTTACACATGTAGGAAGTTGATGGGACAAGGGGGCACCATTTTAAACTAACAGATGTGAGGAGGATATTCTTCACTTAGAGGGTGATGAGGTACCAGAACAGGTTGCCCAGAGAAGCTGTGGATGCTCCATCCCTGGAAGTGTTCAAGTCCAGGCTGAATGGGGCCCTGGGCAACCTGATCTAGAGGATAGCATCCCTGTCTATGACGGGGGGTTGGAACTAGGTGGTCTTTAAGGTCCCTTCCAACCCAAGCCCTTCAGTGAAATTCTATGAAAAAATTCTAGGTATAACAAAATAACTAAAATATTTCCTTACTGACACTCACATGACATCTGACCATACAGTGTTTATTTGTTTTTTATATATAGGTTTCTTAAGCCCACATGTGGATGGTTGCCTACTCTGCAAACCCTGGAACAGTTAGCATCTTTGAATCTTTCTGCTGTTTGTTACCCCTCGAATCTCACCAGTAAGCCCTCAGCTCATTAGGACTTTAAGTCTAGAACTCAGTTTTAAAAAAAAAAGTGTGTGTTTGTTTTTTTTCCCATAACTCAGACCATTCATAGGTGTAACATATGAGTCCATCAAACTGCTTTTTGAAAGCCGTATTGGACTTTGGAACAAATAGTAGTTCATTAGTTCATGTATATTAGCTCGATTTTGATGTTTTAAAAAGGCTATCAGCCATCATCCAAATCAGTTTTGCATCTTGATCCAGTATCTGAAGCCTTGTTAAGTAACATCCCATCTGCTAACCTGTATCTCTAGAGTCATTTAAGCAGCTAATGTGAATGAATCAAATCATTCCATCTGTACCGTATCAATATTTGGAAAGCTTTTCCTTAGTTACAAATTTATTCTTTGAAACAAAGAATCTTGCTTTTTTCCAGAGAGTGCAGCACATTGTCTGATAATCCACTTCCCCTAATATTCTTAATCCTACAACCCTCCAGCAAAAGTTATAATTGCTGATAGAAAGTGTAATTTAGGCTATGCATTTAATGTACTGGTAAGTCGGTGCTCAACGAGACATGAGGATTAGGAACCATTGGTATATAGGCAGTCTTTCCATGGGCATTGGTGTCCTGATGACTGTAACTACAGAAACATCTCTCAGAGAAGATTTTATATGTGTCCTTACTCTCAAGTTGCAGTTCTTTTCACTTTAGTATGAGTATTGTGTTGGGCAACCAACGCGGTGTATACTGCTTTTCATTTTGTAAAGCTGGGCACATCTAAATCATTGTAGTGGGGTTACAAAACAAGCATTTTAATTTCCATGGGCAAGGGCTATGCAGCAGATAGATTGCAGGGCCCTGAAAGATCTCCCTTTGGTTGAGTAAATTTTTGCTAGTTGCTACTGAGAATAATTTTTAAATTGCATGTATGCCTTTCCCCAGATTAAAATCATGCTTTTTCCCACAAAAATAAAATTAATTTTCTTAAGGCCATTGATTTATGTGGGTATCCAGATAGGCACAAATAGGATCCTTCCTGAAGCACCTTGCATTCATTTATGATTTCAGCTTTTTTTCTACAAGAATCTTAGTCAATAGACACTAATCAAAAAAGCAGTAGCTTCAACTATACCTTGAAAAACAGCTTAGAGTCATTCATAAATGTTTCTCTAACAGAAATGTGGATTTATGTCTTCAATAGTTATCAGGAAGAATTTTAGTAGAAAAAGAAAGCTTCTATAAGATGATGATAAATAATGTTAAAGTAGAATATATAATATAAAATCAAAACAGCTCATAATTCTTTTGCTTACCATTTGGGCATATCAGTAAAAATATTTCAAAGGAAGTCTGACAAATTAATGGAAAAAAATTAATTCATCATAAAAACTCTTACAGGTATCTCAGAGGAATAATAGTTGTTTATCCCCTTGCTATGATAAGAATATTAGAAACTGTGAAGTCAAAGGCTGATTGCCTAATAGGATGGCATTTTGAGAGCTATTTTATTTAGAGATCCTATGCAGTTTAGAACCAAAGCTGAAATAAGTTTCTGTCTTCTGGGGAAGCAAGATGGCATTCTGCTAAATGCTAGAATTTTATCATTTGAAGGTGAAAAAAAAAACAAAAAGAAAGCAGCCAGCAAGACCTAAGAATATAAAAGCATTTGAGATCTCAGAAGGAGTTTAAATCAATGCACTGCCACAGTTACAGCACAGATGAAAGAGCCTGCTGTCTCAATTGCCAGGAAACTACTTAGAAACTCTCACTTTGATATTTTTTTTTTTGGTAGCCCGTTACATTACCACTAAATGCTATATATGGGGACATCACTGCTTTGATGTTGTACAGCTGCAACAAATGGAAACTAATATGGTAGAACAGTCAAGCTATGTGATTTGCGTTTGTATATACAAATATATACCCATCAATCTTACTTCTAGACTGTGTATCACTGCCACTCATCTGCCTCCTTACTGTTACTTCCATTTTCATAAAGACAATTATTTTGCACTCATATTCTGAAGAGAACAACATATATTTCGGAGGGTGTAAAAATGAAATTTTTATCCAAACTATTGTCTCTAACACCACTTACCTCAAATTCATTGCTGGCAAAGTTGTTTAATAGTGATTTGAAACAGACATCCCTCATTGGAAAAGGCAAGGACAGCATTGAACAGGAATTGCTTCAGTGGGTGATCTGGCTGGAAATGCCTCAGCCACTTTGTCCAGGGCTCTGCATGAATGGCATAGGTCTTGCATGCAGTCCCCCGGGATACTCCAGAGTTTGGGCAGGATGATAATGCAGTGTGGGGATATTTTCCCTGTTGATGCTAGAACCACAGGTTATGGGCAATACCCTAAAGTTATTACAGAGATCTCTCAGTGAACAGTGAAGGGGATCAGTCCCAGGAAAGACTTCAGAAATTGCCTTCTCTTTTTTTGTGTAATGATTCTGCTAACAGCAAAGGCATTTACAATGTTTTGTACCTGACGTAGTAGTACCTGTCACTGATAATGAACTTCATAGCATGTAAATTAAAAGTTTCAGAGTGATGTGAATGATTAAAAACAATCATGTATCTTGTAAAATTCTTTTTACAAAATAATAATCTCTTGGCAATTTACTCTAGTCTCTCAAGTAAGATTTGTAATGGCTCTAGATCCTTTGACAAAGCTACACTGAGTATTTATGTTTATTTAGTAATAGAGCAGACAGGTCATTTGTTATGCAAGACATCAGCAGGGACCTTTGGATGCTAACCCCATCATTCCATTTTGCAGGGCAGTTTTACTTAGAGCCTTAAGCCCGTGATTCATTTCACATCCACATTCCCCAATGAGATCATTTGGTATACGTTTGATTTACCAGCAGCATAGCAGGCGTTGTGTCTTTTAGTATCTCATATGTGTCTGTATAGATTAGAATCGTAACCTATAGTTGCAATTTATACTGAACGGTTTTATACTTCAGAATATTAAGAGTACAATATTACTGATCATGTAATGCATGTTGGCTTGCTTGTCTCTTTCAGGATGCAAGGGGCACTCACTGGTATAGAAAGAGAAACGTGGATCTGGTGGATAGAAAGGGAGGTCAGATGTTAAAAGTTAACTTGTGAAATTGTGGTGGTTTTACTGCCAAGGCAGTAGCATAGTCAGACAATGCACTAAAACCAAGCTTGTGCAAAATTATCTTTCTGTGTATGAGTGCAATAAGAATAGTATATGTTGCCTTTGCAAACAGGAAAAAGTAGTGCCTTTTTTCTCTGTCCCAAATTCTATTCCAAGCTAGAGACAAACATAGGCAAGGAGGACAGCTGACAACTTCATTGTGATCTTGACTTCTGTGCGTGTCCCATAAATTGCTCACAGGGCCTCCCTCTCACCATCCAACGAAGAAAAAGCTACTTTCTACCTAAACATTTCAGGTGAAAGCCTGGATCAGTGCACCATTGAACGTTAATTTACTCATAAGAGTGAGTCACTTGGATTACGTAGAACCAAGGGATATTAAACAGATGGAATCTCTGCCACGCGAAGTCACAGCACCACTGCTTGCTAGGACCTGAGCTGATAAACCAAATGAGCAACAGATCCACACTTGCTGTTTCTTGTACTTGTCCGTAACCAGTTTCTGCTGGCCACAGGCTGCTGGTCTGGAACAATATGAACATTTGAATGTGCTCAGTTGTAGTTATATATTTGCTTAGGCTTTTACTTCAGGGTCTAAAGGGAAACAAATTTCATTGTGTTTGGTCCTGAAAGGAGTGGTGCTGAGGAGAGATGGGTGGACAGAGCTGGTCTCCAGCCAGGTTTGTGCTGCTGGGCCAGCCAGTGCACAAGGCTCCGACAACAGCTGTTCCAGTGGTACCGTGCTCCATTACCTCCTGTTGAGGTGGTTTTTAATAAGACATTAACTGAGAGGTGGCGCAATCAAAAGGCAGTTCCATTTTAAATATGGATATAGCTGGACTGCGTTTCCTGCTTTTCACACCTGTAAAATAAGATAGCAGCAGAAGGGAGAGTTTAGCGTTGAGCTTTGGAAGGGAGGGAAGCGTGCCTGCTCCCAGTTCAAGCAGCAGGACTGAAGCAATATGTGGAGACAGGTCGGCTCACTGCTGTGTTTTTTCCGGGAGTGAGAGTTTGAGTCACCTGGTCTACTGCCCTGCCACTTCTCTGGTGCTGAGAAGAGGGCAAGTGTCATTTAAACCAGTGATTCAGAGGCAGCCTGGTATGGTGCTAAAAACCTCTCTCTGTGGTGTAGAAATTGTCCTGGCTGATGGGGCACTGGGACCTTTTATCTCGACTTTGTTCAACCCCTTTTAAAAGGCAACAAAGCTTTCTGCATTGATTCACAGAAGATACTATAAGCCTAAAAGCCAAATATCCCCATCTGATGTACAGCTTAAGAAATTTTGAAGTTCGGAATGCTTTGGAATTTGCCAAAAACATGACAGAACTATTTCTGTTGGTTTTGTATGCATTAATGTGTGAAAGTCTCTTGTTCCAGGAAAGGCCCGTAAAAATAAGAACCTGCTTTTATCACAGTGAAATCAGTGAAAGGCATGTCTTTGGGTAATTATTTGCACCATTGGGCACCAGAGTCATAAGGCTGCTACAGAGGAGAAGGGTCATCTGAAACCACTAGCAAATTCAGTTTCTAAGTCTTCTCATTTCAGATAACGTTTTTCTTTAGTGCAGTGATTTACATTCTTTTTTAAAAAAACTGCATTTTGCCTTCAGTTCTGGAACCTACGTGGCTTCCCATGGAAGGCAAACAGTGCAATGCACGTAGAGTTAGGATTGATCCCTGAGTTGTGTGATATCATCTTCTGCACATTTTTATATTATTGCAGTTCATAACACTGCACCATAAGATGGAAAACAGTAAAAACCATTTTATTTATAAGGTTATTACAGGTATCCTCCAGTGTATCTTGCGTATACATCCTGTCAAAATATTTCAGGATTTTGACAACAGTGCCTGAACTTGTTTCAAGTGACATGACATGGCTTTTAACTGTTGTTTGTGGGTTTTTTGTTGCGTTTTTTTTTTTTTTTTTACAATTTTACTATTTTCAAGAATAGCTAATAAAAGTCTTACCTGTGCACTAAAATAATAGAGAATTCCGTGTTGAACAAAAACCCTTAAATAAGCACCAGTTGAGTTTTGCAGTTAAATAGCCTATACTGGAAATTATTGATAGTCTCCATAATTACTCCTGGGTTAAAAAAAAAAAAAAAAAAAAAAACTTGAAGTCTGTAGAATGAATAACAGGCCTAATTAATGCCCACATTATTTCTGCAGAGAAACAGATTTTGTGTAATCTAAATGCACTACATAGAATATGTTCTTATGTTTAGGTTATAGTTTGTCCTTATTTTTTCCTTGTGTGGCTATAGTGTATGGTATTTTACAGTGTGAAGTATGCCTTTCTTTAAAATTGCAAGTTGTATTATCATTTCTGAAATGTGAAAAACAGTTATATATTTCCTGTATTTTCAAATGTTGATGCCAATTGTGATCTGAGGTATATTTTCTTATTGAAAGAGTGTTTATGTGTTTGTGCATGTTCACACCTTCATGTTCTAAGGTAGGTAGCTATTTCATTGTTGTGCTTATTACATGTGTATGTAAACGTAGGTATTATCAGCAGAACTGGTTTTAGTTTTTAGCATAAAAGCTGAATCAGAAGCTGAAAACACTGACACATCTGGAATTTATGAGCATTTCCAGGGAATGACAGTTAATGGTAGTCAAGTGACCCTGTCTCTCTTCAGTGGTGGATTAGGGTTTAGCTCATGAAAATGTGTTCAAAGAAAAGTCAGGGATATTTTACTCACTTGTTGTCAGTTTAGTAGGGTATCTCTGTGGGTTTAAATCTGAGCTGATATCCACAAGGTAGTCTAGAAAAATCCATTTAAATAATCAGACTATTCTCTGCTATTGGTAGTTCTGTGCCTACAGATCAGGGATCATTTCTTTGCATGTTTATAAAGATATATTGCTCTCCGTGTTTTTAAAGCACCTAAAATAAAGTCGCCTGGCCTCCGAGTACCGTTGAGTGGCAAATATTAATTAGCAGAAGGGGAGCATTGTTCTGCTCCATGCCTGGCAATGGTTGCCCATACTAGTATCTGCTTAGTGTATCTGCTTATGGTTGCCCATACTAGGTCTGTTTAGCGGATACTGTGTGCTGAGACACCTTCACTGGAGCCAAATTCTTCTCAGGAGTATCCAGGGAAAGGATAAGCAGCAATAGACATAAATTGGAAAACAGGAAATTCCATTTAAATATAAGAAAAAGCTGTAAGGGTGATTGAACACTAGACCAAATTCCCCTGAGAGGTTGTGGAGTCTCTATCTTTGGAGATATTCAAAACCCAACTGGATACAGTCCTGGGTAGCCTTCTCTAGTTGACCCTTCTCTGAGCTGGGAGGTTGGACTTCACAATCTCTAAAGAAGCCTTGTAACCTCAGCAAGTCTGTAGTTCTCTGATTTGTTTGACTGGGGCATAAATGGCTATGTCTGTGCTTCCCAAACAGGGCAGGCTGGGAAATACCCAGTGTCTGCAGGCAAAGGCCTGCATGCTCAGCAGCAGAGTCCTGAAAGATGCACAGTGGGGCTGGGTGTGCAGGCTTGCTTCTGAAAAGCCTTCAGATCTGGTCTAAGGGCTGCCATTAGAAAACCTGGTATAACCAATGTTACTGAGTCCTTTTTTTCCTGAACTGCACTGGTGGCTGTCATGACATAAGATCGAGCAGCCAATTAACATCCTGAATTCCTATAGTTCTTTGTCAGTGAAGTTTCAGTTAGGGTCATCTGATAATCAGTAAGTCCAAAAAGCTTGCTAACTTCTTGTGCTCCTCTGCCAGGATGTTGCTGATAACTGTATTTACGTTTCACAGGTGTGCAGTGCAATCCAGAATCAAGATTTCACTGTTATTGATGACTACTGCACTGGACTGCGAGCTCTTCTTTACCTGAAAAGCATTGAGGAACTCAAAGACTGGAATGGACAGAGTCCTGCAACCATGCGCCATCAGAAAGGAAAACCAATACCTAGAATTGCTGATCTGACAGGAAAGGTATGTTGTTTCATTGCCATTCCTCTATAACGTTATGTCTATGCAATTCTATCTTCGTTGTATGATAACTACCTTGGTTAACCACTGCTGCTGTCACAACTAGTCACCAAGTCTTTTTTTTTTCCTGCAGGGTATTAGCAAATATCTGAGGGCAGCTTGAGCAGACAAACTTGAAATGACTTGATATGCAATAACCTTTTTATTGTAAATATGATGTCTCCACTTTGTTTATAACAGCATGTCTTTTTTTTAAAGTGTAGGATGTAAAATTGCAATTGCATTGGAACTGCTTGTTTTAATGCAACAACTCAATTCAGATTGATACTAGTACTGTGCCAGAAGTGCCAGGGTGTTCCGCCCATAGTGCAACATTCAGGAGATATGAAAGCCATCTAGCACTGGACTTGACCAGCTGAGACAGCTTGTGTCACAACCACGCTGCTGGTTGGAATGCTAGAGCAGATAGCAGTGGTTCTACTGCCATCGTACCTGAGTATCTCATGGTCTTTCACGTGTACCGATTCCCATACCCTATGCAAGGGAAAGTTCCAGGTGAGGAACAGCAACACTGAATAATAAATTCCACAAGGTCATTTAAACCTAGAAAGTGTGGTGGAATAGGAATGTAAACTACGGTCTCTCTGAAATCCTGACCTCTGGACTGTCTCTCCTCTCTGCTCTAGTAGTTCCCTACTACAAAAACGTCTTTGGAGATTTTTCCAGATGCAGTAGATTGCAGCTGCCCCAATACTGCACACCCCTACACTAGGACACCTGCTGATCCATGCTGAGAAGCAGGGAGGTGTAACTGGCTTCCTACTGATGCCCTGCTGCCTACTGCTCTCAGCAAAATACCTGCACAGCAGGGAGGCAGAGCTTTTGTTTCTGGTTACTAGAGGGGATCACTTTGAAGACTGATTTCAGTTATACTTCGTGCCTATTGATTATCCTTCTGAAAATCTGATACAACACTGTTGAAAATGTTGTAAAAAGTAAAGAATTACAAAAGAATAGGATTTGGAGTGTCAAACACCTCCAAATCTCTGCTTATCATTGCTGATGACTGGAGTTGGATTTAGAAGGAGATTAGAGATTCCTGTATTATTGTTCTCTGTGGAGCTCTGAAAATTATAACATTACCTTTCAGGAGAAAAGACAATCCCATTCCTAAAGCTCTAAATAATACACTGCTTAAAAATAAAACAAGATATAAGCAGTTTCATTTTCATCTACTTATGTTAAGCAGTTAAACCAGTCTCAAAGGGTTGTATTCAAACTTCCTGTCTTTAACACCTGTGGAAACGTACACAGCATTTTCAATTCACGTGACAGAGATTTTTTGCAATTCTTCTTTAAAGCTGCATTCAGTGTTCTTTGTATTATCTTTTTATTTTACTAAACAGACAACCATTGTCAAAGATGTTTCTCATGTCCTTTTGATTGAGAAAAAAAATTACAAGTCTTAGTCTTTTCCGCTTGTCACTACATCAATAATTAAATTTAAAAAGGTAGTGTGAAAAGATGCTTTAAGGGAACATTTAATAATTCAAAGGAATCTTAACTTGAAACAGGTCACATGAAAAAGAACGGAAAACAAAGCCCTATGTAATCATGTCTGGCTGGGTCTGTTAGACATTTAAAAGTAGCAAGACGTACAGAATATAAGTAATTGTGTATTTGATTGCCTTTAGCACAGAATTATATCATTGTATCAATGCTACTAAATAATAAAATATAAAGTTAACCAGGCTGCACCATTGATAAGGTAGTGATATGTTTTAGACCAAAGCTCAGGATGACTGTTCAGGAATGTACATTCAAGGGAAAAGGAAGAAAAATAATACAACATGGGTAAAGGGAAATACAATGATAAATGATCCTACTAGGAGCAATCAAATACAAAGGCTTGATAACATTAATATTTACAATACCATAATTAGCAAGACTGTGCCTCAGCAGTGTTATTAGTGTAACTAATTATGTTATCATAAACTATGTTAGCAATACTATAGGAATCAGTATTCTTACCTTTATAAATTATTATCAATATTGGATTTCCTGTACTTGTGCCTAGCAAATTCAGTTAAGTACTGCAGTTTCATCTAGATTTAAACACAAGTATCTAGCATGCTTGGCAGCAAGTAATAACACACACTCTTGATTCTCTTTCTAAAATAAATTCACTGAAAAGGATGTCCTCACTCTTTATTTGGAAAAGAGGAGGTAGCCTACTGATGTGATGTGTATATTCTCATTGATAAAAGTAATTCATGTCCGTATCTTATACATAGACTAAAATGTGACAGCCAAAATCCTTCACTGCAATTTTTAAAACCTTCCAAGTTTTTTAAAAAAACTTCCTCATTACTGTAAGGTGAAATACAGTTTTTTCAGTAAGACCCCATGAGAAACTAAACAGCAAATACTGATGAAGTTTTGCATTTAAAAAAGTGAAGATGCTAATTTAAAAAAAATCTAATTTAGTTGCAGTAAATGTAAAAATAGAAGGGAATGATTCTCAATTTGGTAAGTGACAGAATTCCTGTTGATTTTCATGTGGAAACATGGGGATAATTCAGGCAATTGATAATTTAATGAGAAGGAACTGCAGGACAAGAATAATTTTCAAAAGTATCAAGAACTACTTGCCTTCTGATGGTATGCAATTCATTAAGCCTTTCCTAGTCCTTAATATATTACAGAATTAGGACTGGTCCTATTCCTAGTTAAATATGTTTGTAATGTTTGTTATGTTATCTATTTTGATTCACAATGCAGTATTGAAAGTTAATGTCCATATTTTTATATAGCAGTGCACTAGCCTTTTGATAATTCATTTCCCATCCTGGGATCAGTATCAAATAGATGCTGAGTGCACTGTTGCCACAAGAGTGACACAGTAGAGTTTTGTCATGAAATATTGTAGTATATGATGACCAGAGTCAACTAGAAGATAAATTCTTACTTCTAAACTGTTCACCTGACATCGAACTGAAGCTGTCTTGCCATGCAGACACCAGAGAAATGACAAACTGAACAGTTATCACTGTCAGTTGTTACATTTACCACAACAATTTCCTTCCTAAACACAAACAATACTAAAAATACTGTGCCAAATAGTGTGATGTGCTAAGCAGTCTATGAATAGGCATACCTACTTTTGGCTGAAAAGGAGAATCATTTTGATCAGTTCCTGTTCGTATATCTACATTAATACAATCAATATTTTCATCCAGTAACTTCTAGTCCTTAACGAATGAGAAGAATCATAGTATTAGAAAATATCTTGGAAACTCAAGTGCTGTTTTTATGTTTTTCACTGTTTCATAATGTGTTTGTTGGTGTATAGACCCTAAATTTATCATCTTTGAGGCAGCTGGTACATATTTTCTAATAGTCTTTTCTATAATGCTAGCTTTTTCCCTGTTTGCTAATATAGTGGTTGCTGCTGCAGTCAGTACTTGCCATTGTCCCAGGATGTGACTTGTAATGCTATACTACCTGTAATATCAGTGAGATTCCCACTTAGAAATGCTAACCTCAGTCATGGCTTCTAGTCACTGGGTGATTCTGTTTTCCTTAGTTCCACCAATTTTATTCATTCTTTACTAGGGTTGTAGCCTTTCTCCATAACCACTCCGAAGACAGTCCTTACATAGATGCTGCATCAGACTCACAAAGGTGGACAGAGCCAGTCTTCAGGGCTTTCTTTCTCATTGCTTTTCTGATAGCTTATTTAGATTTATTTTTTTCTGTGGGAGGAACTGAATTTTGAAACTTTGACACAGATGACTGTTATTAATACCACCTCTGAATCACCTTTCTATTAAATGCACGAAATAAACCTTGTCAGCTTGTCTCAGCTATAATCTCAGTTTGCAAATCTAGGCACTGAGGTGAGAGAGTGGCAAGGTAATGATGACACCACACTGCTTTCTCACTGAACACCCTCAAGGAAGAACTTTTGTAAACGGACACTTACCTCAGCATGAATGTAGACTGAGATCAAGTACATGATGCAACGAGGCGGACAGTTAAGATGTACGGCATGCTCTTACAACCCAAAATTATTAGGGTGGCTGCATAAGAGAGAGGGAGAGCGCAGTTAGTATCCTTATAATCCCAAATTAACTGAATTGTGTTTTAGAATCATGTTTCTGAGTTTCTTGGGAAGATATATCAACAGGAGTGATAAAGATAACTGTGTTCTCACCAGGCGTCCAGACAAGGTACAGTATTCCCCAGAGGTGCAATTTGATCTCCCCTGCATAGTCACTCTCTCACCTTGTTTGTTTATTACAGGAATCTTTTATTAGTTGCTCACAGATCTTACTCCAGGGAGCTGAAGTGATTATGTCCAAGAAATACACTGGTGTCAGCTGATGGTAACAGAAGTGGTATAGTGTGTTTCTGTATAAACTTCCACCTAATGTCAGCTATAAAAATCATACTTAACATAGTGGCCTCTATACATGCCAGGTAGTTAAACATTAGAAATATGGCAACTTATGGGTTTATAAGAAGAGGTAAATATGCATAGATACTTAATAGATCACTTCCAGCACCAGAAGTTTTGGAAAAAAAAATAGACATTTGTTTCATCATGCCTAGAGGCTAAAAAAATATATAATAATAATAATAAAGTAATAATTTAGGTGTCTGGATTTCAGAAATATCCAAAACCTGAAGCAAACTCTTTTTCATAGTGAATCCACATCAACTGTTAGGATGGTGCTGTAATGAAAATCTTGCAGCCGTATCTGATAAACACACATCAATAGACAGTTTCTCCAGCAAAGAGAACGATCCTGAACATGCGCTATCCTGTGTATGAACTTCATTGAAAATTCTCCGTACTGAAATTTAGCAAATTTAGCAAAGTGCTGATTTTGTTCTCGAATGCATGGACTTCCTGTTAAGACTAAAATGTGCACTCACTTTGAGTATTTATGGGTACTAGAAGCTGATTCTTCTGAGTAGTACCAACCTGCTACATTCTAACTTGATTGTAGTCAAATCTAAATGGCGTTTTATATGGCAGAGAAAAAAATATCTTGCAAAACCTTGAAGATTTCATATGAAATACTAAATTAGCTCTGCTATCAAATGAATAAAATGTGAACCATCAGCTGTGTAAGTACACTGATGCCATGCATGCACCACATTTTGGCTGCTTTCAGATTCTTCAAGGCCTATGACTACCTTCACCGAGCAGAGGTTTTCACCCCTCATGTTTGGAAGTGCTCCTTGTGGACTGCTGTTTGGGAAGGCAAGGCTTTCCAGTATGGTAAAGAACTGTCCTCATTTCCAGCACTGTGCATTTGCTAGAAATGCAGAAATGTCATCAAATGGTGGTTTAGAGATCACATTAAAAATGATCATTAGTGAAGAAATCTTTCTTCCCTTACTCCCATTGCCAATTCTGAAAAAGAGTAAGAGAGGGAAAAAAAAGATGGATTTTACGTGAATCTCCCAGTGTTTGCAAGCCAAAAGCAATCTCTGGCCCAAACAATATGTGAATAAAGAACCTCTCTAACGTTATTTTTTTTCTTAACGGGTCTATTATGGAAGTTTATGTTGTGATTATCTACAGTGTTGTTTCTTAGGAAGACCACAGTTTGTTATATAAAATGTATCTTCCCTAACAGTGAAGCCATTTGCAGTAGAAACGGATAAAAGAAAAGGAACTAGGATTATTAAGGTGGATGCAAGTAGTTTAATCTTTGTGGGTTTTATATGTACTGTATGCTAAATTTGCTTTAAGCACTGAGTTTAAAGTTTGATATTCACAGCCAGTAAATGTGGCTATTAAGAAACAATGTATTCACATTAACTCCTTGGCTGTGGTGGTTTTAGTGTGTTCACTGCTGGCAACCGACATCAAGCCAGGAAAATCCAACTCTTGATGCAAAAGGATTTTTAAAAAAACAGGCACTGCCAAAAATACATAATTCTTTTTTTGTACTCTGCAGTTTGTTTTACTTAGGAAGACGGCCTGGTCATACCCTGAAGCATGCATTCATTACAGTGATCTTTGACTGGCAGATGCAGAGTAATAAGATGCATATTTTAGTGCTTATTATAATACCCTGTCCAAAAACAACTTGACAAATTTGTGATTTCGACAGTATCTCATTTTGCTGGCTGCAGTGCTCTGTGATTGCCTGGTCCACGTGGCTTCCAGATTATGCATACCACCAATACTGCTCATTAAAATGGCCACAGTTCACCAGTTTCGGTAGCTTGGAACGAACTTGGAATGAATTATTATACAACAAAGAGGCTGCTGTCATGCAGAACAAAAGACAAGCAAAAGAGAGCTTTGGCTTAATGAGGCTAAGTGAGTGTCTCCCCTGCATCACCAGCTACTTGACGGCCTTTGAGCATGGATTTTTTTCTCCACAGGCCAAAACCTTTGGTCTATTATTTTGTGTTTATGCACCTTGAGGCTAATATACATTTTAATATGCTGCACATGGAGAAAAAAATCAGCCATTAGATTAGAACATGTGCACTCCCTGTTAAGTTAATGACAGCCGAACATAGAGATAAATTTAGGTTTTCATATTTAATTATAGCACAGTGCAGTACGTTTAGCAAGGATAAATTGCACTATTATTATGCTTCATTTTTTTTGACATCTTTTCATATTAACCATGCGCACTTACCCCCACTTCCTCCCCAGTGTCACACATAATGTCTCTGTGCATCATCCTTCTCTAACACCATTAATTTTTTATTCCGTACTGTTGTGTATGTATTGTTGTATTTGTTACTTAGGGTTAGCGTGCTAGCTGGTTAAAAACTTCAAAACAGCCCGCATGTTAGGTGATCTACGTAAGCAATAGGGACAGAAAAGGCACAGAAGGAATTGGCTGACATGGCCAGACATGGCTTCTCACGTCTGCTGTCAGAGCAGGGCTTCCCTGCCCTTCCTCCTGGATGCTTTCAGTGCAGTGTGCCCTGTCTGTGGCTGCAGGGTGGGAGCCCCTTTCTCAACCAGCTAAATTAGAAAAGCCAGAGAAATAATGCATGAAAGTTTTAATTAGTTCTGCAGAATTATATAGTTGGATAGTATTAATATGGACAACAGTGAAGAATTAGCATTGTTTTTGTGTATAGGAACTAAAAGAGAGCTAAGGTTGCTAGGTGGCATGTGCATTTGTTGGGGCTTTGAACATGCATAGCCTCCGTTTCTCATAGCTGTCACTCCAAGAATGGCATCAGGATTTAGGCCAGACTTCAGCCTTGTAGAAGATGATACGAAAGTAGAGGTAAGATGGCGCACAGTTCAGCCTTTACGTGTCCTTATCAAGTTTTAATGGGAATGTTTGACAATTTCTGTGCTACCATGGATTTGGTGGTGATGTTGGATCATTTGTCACTACCTGAGAGATTTGATTTCAGCTCAGGGCTGAGCTATTCAGGTTGCTGTGGCTTGTGAAAAAATGTTTGCATGCTTCACAAAATTAAGGAAATACCGCTATTTTCCAAAGTGGATTAGAGCAGGTAATAACTCATAGGAAGAAGATTTTCCTACTCCTGCTGTGTGTATAAGCAAGTAGAAGATATTATGCTACAGGCTTCTTCCTAGATTATTCCTTATTGGATAGTTGTTTCGTGACAAAAGACACTGTGGCTTGATGACCAGAGGGTCATGACAGGAATAATAATCACCATATGAAAGGGTGTCTGGATCTTGGTGATAAAGCATTCCTCATTGCAATCAGTCAGCACTTGCTGGTGCAAGAATTTTCCTCAATGGCAGAGATCAGCTTTTTCATATTCATTGAAAGCAAATCAATCTCTCTCTCTCCCCTTCCCCCAGTCTCTTCCTCCAGCCTTGGGTTCAGTACCAGCTTTTACTGCCAGAGAGATTTTTCTTTGTCAGGTGAAACTACAGAGTTTGGGGATGTTTAGGACACTGCAGTACTCATGGAATTGGTATTAGTTGCAGAGCCTTTTTCTTTGTGTCGTCACTGGGTA
Organism: Anser cygnoides; assembly: GCF_040182565.1. Classification (NCBI taxonomy): domain Eukaryota; kingdom Metazoa; phylum Chordata; class Aves; order Anseriformes; family Anatidae; genus Anser; species Anser cygnoides. Next base: position 3,294,614 of record NC_089880.1, on the reverse strand, counting down.
AAGCCCTGGTCAGTAGTGACTGATATCTAATTGTCTAGAGTTCAAGCACTCAAATATCAGCAATTAATTTGTGCGTGCAAAACTGTTCTCCCTGATTTTTGCAGATTTTGATGCAATGGCATCTGTGAAAGCAAGGTTGTGCCTTTCAAAATGTAAGCTATAATTACTAGTCTGAGAACCTGATGATATGAAATTCTTTCTCTAGAATCTACCCCCGGTGAGACAAGTCATTTATTAACAATATTGTGTATTTCTAAGCAGTACTTCTAACCATCTTATTATTCATTAAGAACTGGTAAAATGCTCGATATTATCTGAGGTGTAGTCTTATGGAGATGCAGGTTATATCCTACAGATATCCAGGTGGCTTAGAAACATACATGCAATGAGAAATGTCTCTTCTGCAAATACAGGTAGCAATATATTACTAGCAAAAGCTGCTTTTGTGTCCTCATTTTGTTTATGATACTAGTCACAGATGTACTTACTGATGTGCATGTGAAGACTTGGGCTCTTAGCCTTTGAAGTAAACATTGTCCCTTAAACTTCTCAGCTGAGGAAGCTGTCTACCTAGATAGCAAGCTGCTCTGTGAGCCACAATGCTCGTGTAAGGAAAGCACAAAACAAATTCTGTACAATTGGCCATAGCAGACTAAATATTATTTTTCAGACTGTTTCCCAAGAACTGTTTTATTCTTGTGCTAGTTTTGAGAGGGATTTTGTGACTTCTCAGTTAATTTTCTTGACAACTCTTAGGTGACTTAGGAGCAGATTTGGCCCTTAAGTGCAGCCCCAGGTGTAGTGACATACACAGATGTACCAGAAATGTGGAACGAGTGATTTATGGGGAGAGGCTAAAGAAGCTAAACTTTAAAGTGTCCATATGTCCTTTCTAAATGACATGTAAACATAATAGGTGAAGAACTCAGTGGTCTACAAATATTTGAGGTTTGCAATCAATTGAGAGAGAGGAATTTTATGATGTAGAGTGAGAATTCAACCAAGACTGATGAGTTGAATTTGGAAAAAAAAAAAAAAAAAAAGAAAAAAGAAATGTTCAGGAAGAGGAGCAGAAAAATTATCCTGATTGGAAGGCAAGCCTTTTTGTAGAAATGATGGCAGTTTCATGCTGTGTTGCTGAGATTAAAGGAAGGGAGGACTTTTAAGACTTGAATGTGTGAAGTCTAGCAAAAGTCCCGCCAGGAGAAATTTCAGGTTGCCAGGAGTACGTGCTGGGCGCGTAGACCTTTCCTGTCTGATTTTCACATGCTAGTGTATAGCCCTTTCCAGCATTTCAGCCGTGCACTAAGGGCTAGCCTTGGAAGCCACTGCATCCTAGCATGTCTTTAGACAGTGGCTCAGTGTAAGCTGCTGGAGCCAACAGTATCTAACCATATACAATTGAGATGTCCTTCTGCTTAATTATTAAGACCATACTTAAGGATCATGATTATGTCCTTTCCCACTCATTTTATTTTCAATGCAAATAAAAAGCAGTGAAAATTTTCCTGTAATCATCTGTGTTTTTGATCCAACCACATGGATGCCTCAGCTCTGAAAGAGTACTTTCTGAGTTTTTATGGACAAATGGATTAGAAATGTCTTTCTCTTTCATTGCCCATTAGCCATACATTGGCACAGACAGGGCAACTGCCCCCCGTAACTGACAGGAGATGTTGGGCACCCCATTTCTACATGTACAGTTGAGAAAAGAGGTTTCTGCACTTGCTGACCTATCCATGCTGTACAGAATTCATTAAGGGCCTGGAACCGTGTTTGGGTTGTTCCAGGGAGCAATTACAGCCAGCCTGTAATCTGCAGCTCCGGAGCACGTTGGAGCTCTGTAATAGTTCGAAGGGGCCTGGCAAGAATTTTATTGATTTCTTGGGATCTCATTCAGGCTGATTGCGCTTGGGTACTCTGATGGTTGATGTTTAAGAACACCTACCCTAGCTATTATTAAGAAGGTGGGTCTAATCCTCATGTCGGTAAGACCTTGTTTGCCCTTCATTCAACTGAGCAGATAAGTTTTAATGAAATAGCTCCCTTTTATTTTTTATGCCACATCTCTGTTTTTGATTGCTACATTTGGAACTATCCAATGTAAGTCAATGCATAACCCATATCTTGGTCAGGATATATCATGTCATGTATTTGTTCCTTCATTAATCATTTTGTCCATTTCCAGTTTGACTGCTTGGAATAATTAATGCATTTGTTGCTATTACTGTGTAGTTTTTCTTCCAAGTTGCTGATTTATTTATACATACAAGCTATAAAATACTGTATTATTTTATACAGTATGCCTGGATTCATGAGAAACCCGGAAGCTTATCACTGAAATACTGCATGTGTTTTTGTTTTTTTTTACATCTTTCAAGACCAGACCTTGCAGTTGAGTTTAAAGTAGTTGAATTCTATAACCTATCTATTATAATTTTATTTATGTATATTACTTATCATTACATCATAGTACATTGCATACTAGATGCTAATCATTACTTAATATTTCCTGAAGAGTTGTGTTCGCATTTAAAATATTAAAGATATGCCAAAAGGCATTCTTTCAAATTCCAGACTAAAAATTTAATCCAGACTCACCAGCATTTTCTCACTGCCTTTACTGAGCCTTCTTTCAAATGCTGAGCACTCCTGACATTTTGGAGTGTCCATTTAAAAAATTTCCATTTGTAAATTGAAAACCAGAAAGCTCATCAAAAACCACAAAGCTCTATAAGCACAAATATATCTACATGTTCTCTTTTGCTCAAAATGTATCACTAAACTACAAACAACTCACATGTCATTAACATTAGCATAAATGACATTCTGAAGCCTCTAAACATACCTGTTATAGCAGGAGCACCAGGAATCCTTTGGCAACTGTAGCACGAATGTGGTTTTCATAATCAACATTTATAAAAGAGCATCCAGCAGGAGTGAGCATGGTCTTTAGGGGCTGCTGCTCAGGGTGGTAAACAGCAAATTTAATTAATGTCTCACGGTCCAGAATTCCCGGCTTTCTCTTCACAACAAAATCATAATCATTTATTTGATAGACTCCAGCCATTTTAATAGCAAGTTTGTCAAAGCTTGGTTTTTGACCTACAGTACTTGCTCTGTGGGTGGACGTCTATGCCTGCTGCTGGATTTTGGCCATAATTACCAGGATAAAGCAGATGGAGGAGAAGGTGTTTACATTTTTCCATAGGACTTAATTTATTTCTCTGTTGTTTATCACTGAGGTATTTTAGTCTACGGGGTGTGAATTGTTTGTAAAGTTATTTATAACAACATTGAGTGATGAACTTACAGTCTGAAAGGCTTGAAAGTCTGCCTCCATTTAGAAAACAAAACAAAACAACAAAAACAATAACATTTCCTTCTCATCCACTTTGAACGTTTGTTTTAGAAACCCAGGACTGAGTATTGTGATCAGCCACATTTAAGCCCATCCAGCTCAAAGACAAGTAATTCTCTGCTGTTAGGTCCTATCCCAGCTGACTGATGTTCGTTTAGAAAGTGGAATTGGATCAAGATATGACAAACGGTTCTTGAGATGCACCTAGGTATGTTGAATATTTACTTCCACACCTCTAGTGGAATTAATGTTAGTTCAGTTAAAATTAATTTTGAATTCATTCAAGGCTAGCTTTGCACAATTAGCCAGCTTCTACTGTGAAAGGGACTGTGTCACAACATAACTTGCTTTCAGTTTCAAGTGTTGAGAGATTGTGCAGTGTTATCGGTCCAATACAAGATACTTCTATAGTCCAATGTCCAAGATAATTCTCTTGCAATGAAAACTTGGAGAATCAAGAATTAGATAGGTAGCAGTGGATACATCAGAACCTCAGCTCATAACCATAGTCAACTCTCCATGTCTCAGTCCCACAAGGGTAATTTAATTTTCTTCCTGTCTTGCAGCTCATAAACATGCTTCTCTTCACAACACACACCATATGCCATTGGAAAAGGGCTGTAAAGTTTTATAGATATATTTGAGGGTATTATAAAAGGATAATAAAGTAAAAATAATGCAAAGAAATAGAAATTATTGAACAAGTGAATTAAAATATTAGGCTGGGATAGTTTCATTGCATTTGGTTTCTACTTGGTTGTTACAGTCATAAAGAGGTAGAATTCTTTTTTAGAGTTAAGAAAACTAAGAAGAAATTTGATTCTAACAGTAATTGTAAAAATTTGTGTAAACAAATAATTTTAGCACATTGCTGAAGACTACTTAGTTTTAGCTAAATCAGTATAAACTGATTTCTGTTTTATTTATTTATTTTGAAACATTTTAAATGGTTTTGGGGAAATAGTTCTATAATGCTATCCATTTTCCTGTTTAGAAGTGAATATTATATAAAATGATCATCTTGAAGGTGAAGAGGGACAGTAGGTCAGTCTGCAGACTTGAGAGGCGTAGTTTACATACTTTTTCCTAGACAGAACTTCAGCAACTCAAAATTTCCATTCCAAAGTGTGTGTTTTTCCTTCCAAAATAAGCCGACAGCTGATACTAGACATTTGAACTCTTTTCATGGAAAGAGTCTCCCAGAAACAGTTGCAAAGAAATACAAAATATTTCAGGGTTTCTCTCCCACTATGGGCCCATTTTGCCTTGAAATCTTCTGTCATGAAGCCTGGTAACTCTCATGTCCAGGTCCTGACTACTGCATGTAAAGTGTGCTGTAAAAGAGACTGTCTGGGGATGAAAATCTTGTAGTGTTTGTCTGGGCTTAAGTTTTGGAGGAATCTTTGAAAAATAACTTGTAGCTGGAACCAGTTGTTAAGTGAGCTTGGCCAAAGAGTTCAATTTTATTTGTGCCCCTGATAGCTTGTATGTACACAAGAACAGTAAGGCTTTAAGTAGGCTACTGTAAATTTTACTGTGATTAATGATTGTATCTAAAATTATCCTTTTCCCCTTATCACAGCACTCAGAAACTTCAGATAAATGCTGGAACCTACTTTACTTTGTCTCACTACAGGGGTATGTTCTTTTCCACAACTTACAAAAAAAATAAAAAAAGGGAGAAGACATATATATGTCCTACAAGACATATAAAGAATACGGCATGAAACTCAGAGTATCTGTATCTGGTTTTCAGGGGGGATGCTTGAAATGAATTAGACTATTTTCCAGGGAAAACTTATGGCACACTGCTTGCGTATAAATTAACAACAATGAAAGTGGTAAATTAAAATTGCGACATCGATTTCATTTTTAGCTCTGCTTTGCATTTATACAGAAAGATTTATTACTGTGATTTACCTTCCACTAAGAGGTAAAAGAAAAGAAAGCATAAAGTAGCAGTGGTTGTAATTATCTCCTAAAAAAACCTCAGCTTGCAGAAAATGCTGCAGCAGGTCTGCTCAGAAGCATAAGTTACTGAAAGCACACAAGGCCCGTTCTCCCTCCATTTTCTAGGCTGGATTCCCAGCGTTTTCCAACATGGCAGTTCAGCTGCAAGGTTCAGCACATATTGAAGGGAAGACCCATCTGCTATCTCAGATCAAGTACTGACCTCCACTTTTTCTGTTTGTTTGTTTGTTTGTCTGGTTGGTTGGTTGGTTTTGGTTTGGTTCGGCTTGGTTTGGTTTTTTTTCTCTGCATCCTAGGATGTGCTGAAAACCTGGAGTGGTTGTGGCGTGGAAGCCCTAGATCGACTGTCCCAGGACAGAATAACAAACCAGGTCTTGGCTCTTTTCTTCAGCACAGTCAGTACCAAAGATCCTTTGCTTCTTACATGCTAGCTTAAACCCCCCCAGTGAGGGCTATACTCCACGACTCCATTCATTTCTTGTGCTTGTTGGATTTTCAGCAATGCTCTTTCTATAATACAGCTGTCTAAGATGACTGAGGTGGTTTAGGGGCATGTCCTAAACTGTGGAACAAGCTCCCACAGGATTTAAGAATCAATTAGTGCCTTTGCCTTTCACCTTGAGTGTAAAAGGCACTTTTTCAACTTTGTCTTATCTCTGCAGAAGTATATCTGCACTGCTGCTTGCTTTTCTTTTTACAGGAAGGAAATTAGTAAAATCTTACCAAAACAAAACAGCCTGCCCTGTACCCAAAGAATGAGAATGAGTGAGCAGGTGAGCCATGCAAGATAGGTGGAGTTCATTAGTTAGCAGACATTGCTGGGATATTTTAATGATGAAGGAGGCATAAAACCTTTGCAAGAGAAGACAACAGTATGAAGCAAGTGTCCATTTTATCTCATTTCTTTTGTCTTCTGAAACAGAAACAGAGTCATGAGAGGCAGGCTCAAGAAACCTAATTAAATACTGAAAGGAAATTAAAATTAGTTCCCAGTTCTGTTGCGGAGACTGATTTTGTGCATACTCAATTTGTATTATTTTCAGAGAAAAAGTAAGACATTAAGACTAGAATTCTCAAGGTATTTCTCATTCTTGAAGACAGGGACAAGGTTTCTGGGCTACTCTTCACATATGATCCATACTCTCAGTGTTGTCATTTGGACCTGCCAAGTATTTGCCATAGCTCAGATCAGTTTCCTTGTTATAAAAATGAATTGGTGAACCCCCAGATTTACTCATTTCATTAGGAGAAAGTGTTTAAAGACTTTGAAGCAATTTTTTTTTCTAAGAAAAAAAATAGGTAATCCTATGAAATGAGCTGAGTTCCCATTGAAGTCACCAACACTCAATTTTTAAAGCTGTGATTTCACTTAGAAAGGAGAGTAAAATCAAAATATGATGATCTTTTGATCTATCTGTGCCAGTGTCAGTATCAGTGTCACTGATGCCAGTGAATGTGCCTAAAAGAAAATTTAATAGTATCCTGACAATGTTTTGCTTCTTATTTAAGACTACATTGGCATTATGAAAGGAATCCTTTGTGTAAAATGGCTGTAGAATGGAGAAATCACATATCTTAAGGACATGCCTGGTGCAGGATCTTACTTTGAGACTAGACTGAAGATACATCTCAGACTTTGGCTTATGCTGGGACTTTGTTTGTTTGTTTGTTTTTAATGTTGCATTTTTACTTTGCCTATTTCTGAAGATGAAAAATGTTTCCTTAAATGTTAAAAAATGCAGTGATATCTGTGTTAAGTAACTCCACACTAGGACTTTCTATGGTTACGCATTAAGTCTAGTAAGTCTGGTCCCAGAATGTCCCTCATGACAGAGAATAGCATTTACTGAAACTAGTTGGATGTTACAGTTTTACTTCAGTCCGCCTGGGCACTGACATCAGAAATGACTAGATTCTTACAGGCACCTAACTTCAGAAAGTAGAGGGATGTCTGCACTTTCAAATTAAATGTGCCCAGGAATATTCCTGGGTACTTAGGCCAGCTGGCACTGAGCAGCCTGTGCCAATGATCAGAAGCTGTTAGTCTCCAAAGCAGGTTGGCTGCAGGCAGGCTGCCTGCTGGGAACAGCTCCTGGAGCATGCCGACTTCCAAAGCCTCTCCAGGAATTGCCTGGGACACTGATAGTGAGCACAGGCCATAAGTGGGCAAGAAAATGTAACGCTTGTTTAGGACAGATGACAACATCCTTATGCCCAGGAATATTCCCAGACATGTTTACTACTGTGGATATAGACTGAGACTCTTGCAAAAGGATTTAAAAAAAAATAAAAGAGAAAAAGCAGTGATTATGACAGTATATGAGTGGGCATGAACAATGCACAGATGGACATAAAAATGAGCTATATTGGATGTTTGCGAACGTTGCACTGGGAAAAACAGCTCTAAAAGCCTGAGGCTCCAAAATCAAGAAAACTAGTGAGAATTTTTAGAAACATTCTGGAAACGTCTTCTGTGTAAAATAAAATAGGATTTAATGTAATGTGTGTGTGAGTAATATACATATTTCTGTATGGTGTGACTAAGTTTGGACAGTGTAGAAAAACTATAGCTCACTATCTCTCCAAATGTAATAAGACAGCTAACCCATGAATTCATTGAATCCTAATGGATGAATTCAGTTTGTACGTAAGAGTAAGACAATGTTGCAGTGATTCAAAAGAGAATCCTCAGAAGCTATTTTTACATTCAGAAGTGGTGGAGACAAATAGGAATGGAGATGCAGAATGAAACGGTTGATGCTGCAGACTGGTGTCCATACAATATGCATTTCAGAGGGGCTTTACTGTGTTCTGACTCTAGTCTTGTCTCTTAAGCTAATGCCCATTAGCAGCTGGAGCTCATTTTAGGTGTACTTCTGGAGCACACATTCAGGTTTCATTTCATCCAAAATAAAATCCTGTTTGTGCTCTCTGAGACTGCTCTGCAGCAAGAACCAAAGCATGGTATGTGGGGATAATCAGGAGATTCGCTTCAGAAGCATACTCCTGATCTAAACTAAACCACTAATGTAGCAGCACCTGGAGAGCTCATGCAGCAGCACTACAGCGATGCAGAGCTAATGCGCACAATTAGTGAGCAAACCGAGGCCAGCCATCAGTGGAGCAGAGACAGAAGCTGTTAACCACGTAGAAAAGAAAATGTTTGCATAGACAAGGAAAAAGTTTGTGCAAACATAAATGCATTAGCACAAAGCAGAAAAGGAAAACCTACTGGTAGTTGTCTCACATATGGAATTCTTTGCACTAGCAAGAAAAATGTTTTGCCAAAGCTTGCTTACAATAGCAAAAAGAAAAAATGCACCATAGAAAGAAAACAAACTGACTCAGAAAATGTACTTTTGCACATATCCAGCTTTGATTCACTACACAAGAGCAAAAAATAAACTTTTGGTGTCATTTGCACAAGCATGAACTTTAAGAGCAGCAGCACAAAAACAGAGAAGTTGTTGAATACCAGCTTGAATACAGTTGAATACCAGTTGAATACAGCGAACATCTGTAAATGTTAGATAACAGAGATTTTGTTGGTGTTTTGTAAGAATCGAAAACTGCAGACAAACGCATACAGATTAGCGTTATACAATAGAACAATCAAAATGCCAGTAGGACAATGTAAATTACAAGAACAATACCAAGGAAAAGTGGGCACATTAAAATACCGGGAAATATAAACACCACACAAATACACTGCTTTTAACTAAATCAAGTGATTGAATGAAGTGTGCGGCTAAACTGGGGCAAACAATTCATAAAAGTTGCACGCACAAAAAAAAATTCAAATAGGTAGCAATGTAAGATCCCTGCAGCAGTATCTAATGGTGTTTTAAAGGTCTAGCATGTCTTCTGGGCATAGAAGAGCTGGAAATGGATACAGCAGTGTAGCCAGCTGAACATTTGCTTAATAAAATATCCTCTGCACTCAGAATAAGCAGTAAAGCAAGTGGAAGTAAAGAGGACATAAGTCTCATCGCTGAGGTTTTCCAGAGTCACAGGTCAGATGGGCAAGTTATGAGCTGTAGAGAAGGGAGGAAGCCATACATATGCATAGTCTTAAGCAATTTAAGTAAGGTATTATACAGACCTGCAGTTTACCACTTACAAAAGTAAAAGTAGTGTCAGTTTGTGATGCAATACTCAGATATTTGCAAATGTATTAGATAGAAGAATTAAAGAAAGTAACTATCTCAATGCCTTCTGAGCACCTTTTGGGGGTGGTACAGGTGGAAGCAAATGCAATTTGAGATCAAACCTGTTGTAGAAGAATACCTGTTGTAGAAGTATAAGCAAGAAGAACAAATGCAGCTTGCTGGGATTGCTGCCATAGCTGTATAGATGCAGAAATGGAACAGCAAAAGCTGTAGCTGATCATGATTACAATCTCATCTGTTTGAAATGACCAAGGCAATAAATCTAAAATGAAATAAAATGAGATGAAATTGCATTTGACTCCTGGAGCACTGGGATAATTGCTGACCTCCCAGAGGCTATTACCCAGCTCCTAAAAAGTAAAAACCATGCAGGAAAGACCCACACCTGAAAATGGATAAGTCAGTTTGAAGATTAGTAGGATTCATAAACTATCTCACATCACTATTCCAAGCTTTTGAGATCCATACAGTCTCCTGAGGTGATTACTAAACAAAACCATGCTAAGAATATAACCACTGTAATTCCCTTAGGTCTTCTTACATATAAAGGAGCTGTACAAAATATCCCATAGCGCAGCTTTGCAGCATGTAAATGCAGAGGCCATTACATCACAGGATGCAGGGTGCTGGAGGCACTGCTGTTTGAGTGAGGCATACACGAAAACAGTACTATGGAACAAGAATGTCAGACCCACAAAATAATAGAAACAGAGAAAACAAGGAAATTCAGCATGAGTATTATTTAAGCCAGATCTTAGTCAGTTTGAAGCAGGGGTTACAAAGGAACATCAAAGGTGTGTTTGAACAAGGCAAAGATTTGGGCCCATTGATCTTTCACGTTAGCCATTTTAGCAGGGGGAATGCCCGTGTAGCTAAACTGTGGTTTGCTACCCTGCCACATTTCATGCCCACCACACTCCAGGTGCACACCTGATGATAGGAAACAGCTTGTCCTGCTCTGGTGTCATGCCTCATAAAAGCAGTCTTCACACAAAAAGGTATTTGAGAGCAGACTTTGTGCTCATGCAAGGTCATTCAATGCATCTTCTCTGGAGGTAGGAAATGTGTGTGTGCTGACTGCTTGGTGACTGCTCCTGCCTTTGTAAGCCACTGAGACTGAAGCTCTCCTAGGAGCTTTATCCATCAGAATAGCCAACGCCTCTATAAAATACAGATGAAAAAAAATCCAGGCACATAGAAGACATGGATTATCTGTAATAATAGAAATTATGTCGTCTGTGACCTTTATAGCAGCAGCCTTGTTGCAGACAGCATTAACATAGAGAAGCTGTACTAAGTAGAAAATTTTGTTTCCCTTTCTGTCTTATGGTAGAAATAGCTATAGATGATATATTTTGGGCTGTAGATTGTATCACCATAAATATCTGGCATAGCTTTAACAAGGTAAGTTATGTCAAGCATAGAAAGAATATTGTTTTTACAATTTAAATGAGGATTTGATTTTAAAATACTGCAGTTTCTGAGTACAGAAGCTCTGTAGGTCTTGCATGATCTGTCATCCACAAAGAGATACGTTATTGGGAATTATTTGTGTGCAGAACAGCTGAAGACATGACTTTTTCCAAACAACATGAAAAAGGTGAACACTGTGGGCTCCATTTTACCCTTCATTGGGCACTTGTAACTCCTGTGATGGAGCCAGGTGAAACCACGTTTGCACATCCGAGAAGAGTGGGCTGTGGTCAGCCAGTGGGACATGGTCCCGGTTCCCTTGGTCACTGCACAGAGGCTTACCCTTGGGTAACTACTTATATGTTTAAAGTTCAGCCATGTGCAAAAGCTTGTAGGATCAGGATAGGAGTTTCTTTGTAAATGTAACTAATATAGTTTGCTGTGCCATACTGATCCTTACGAGCTGCAAAATAGCCTGATGAGTAAACACGCGAAGGAAAGATTTATGCATCTCCATGGTTTATATGTAAAGAGCACGTGGCCATTGAAAAAGCGGATGGCCTGTTGAAGCAATATGTGATTGTGGTTACATTTAATAGCAGAGGGAAAACTGAATGCATATACTTGCAAGCCTAACTGTGCATACAAATCAATGAAGTCTTGTAGTAACCAGATGCTCAGAACAGAATTCGTTTTAAAGTTCTTACAGTAATTTAAAACAAGATAGTTTTCAAAAATATAGTCATATATGGCTGTGATCTATATGTCTAATGATTTGCACATTAGATTTTTAAAACTGAAATTCATTCTCAGACTGACCTGAGTGAAAATCTAATCAAATTAGCATTTTAGAATATATGACTATTCTAATGTCATTTTCAGAACATAATAATACTTTTGATATGATACTTTCACTGTTATAAAGACAGATAAATATAGAAGAGAGGCACTGTGGGAGACTTGGAAGTTTAATTCTAATGAGCACTGTTCTGTTTTCTAAGTTAGGTTTTTATACAGCATCTATTACTTTGGTACCTACACATTGACATCTCCTCACTCCTTGATGGTGATATAGAAAACATTTATAACACTTTAGTGAAGGGATCACTTTGGTAATGCATTATTGGCATTTTATTCAGGCAATAAGTTTTATATAATATTAATTTTAAATAGTTTAGCAATTGCTTATTTCTTTACAGATCTTTTTAAAAGTTTTTAGAACTTCAAATGATCAAAATTCTTCATCCTAAGTTTCTTTCAGTGGGCCATATCAATTTTATCATTTGGGTATAGTTCTGGTTGTTGTTGTTGTTTTGTTGATGGTGCTGTTTATTTATTTATTTATTTGTTTTATGTGATATGTATTGTGTTGATTTTCAAAGCTGTTGAAAGGCCTGAATCAAACCAGAATACCAAAGCTCCTCCTAGGAAGGCATTTAATGTTTTCTCAACTTGACTCAAGTGGAAGTTTTTTCTGTCTAGGGGTGGAAGCACTAATGCCAAAACTATTTGTATTACCACTCTTAGTATGAAATTTAGTGAGTTTAGATTATCAAGGTGATGATAAAAAACATTGTATTGTTGAGTATGAAGGCTTTAAAATGCAGTGGTGGGCTTCTTGGTCTTAACTGCAAGAGTTGACGAGCGCTCGTTTGTCTGAACTGAATACTTTACATTTAAATTAGGATTTTGTGAACTAGAGGTGGAAGGATTACCGTGTGTGAGAGATGAATGAGGGAAAGCATTGTATTCTGTGCAGAAGGAGGATAAGTGCTGTGGTTCATCTGACATAAGGGATGGATTACAATGAATCTGAAGTGATAGAAGGTTTGCTTAGGAATTATTAGCTATGGTTTGCATTTAAGTAATCTACTACTGCAATAATACACATATAGCTATGTGATGTTTAATCTACCAGGGAAAAGTGGAGTTTATTTCTAGATATATCGAAATTACGTGCTGTTTACAGTATAGACAAGTTGGTAATAAATTTGGAGCTTCTATGAAGAAAAAAAAAAAGGCATCAAAATAAAAATACAGGATAACCAAAATTCTGAGGAGGTTCCAGCAGATGGAAAAAGTGTATGCTCTTACCACTTATGCAAGGTTTAACTGTGCTAGCAAGAAGTATTTGATAGGTAAATTTGCAGCAAAAATACACTCAGCAATGGGTGAAAATGGACTTTCCTTTGCACCCAGTGGCAGCAGTAGTTCTTTTGCTGAATTTACTCAAAGCTTCACAGAGTGGCATTCAAAATCTTAGGTTCTTCCAGAGGCTAGAAGAGGTTGTTGTTTGCTTTCCCTCTCTGCATAGTCTCCCAATACCCTGAGAGCACAAATTTGATGGGCCTGACTTATTAAACTGCATGTTTTGTATAAATGTCCCTGGTGCATACATAGACTTTCACCATGTAAGTGCTGTAAGGTGTATGGGTCTGTATCAGGGAGATGCTGGAAAAGGAGTCTGTATCAGGTGAGAGCTAAGGAGAACGCAGATAGCGTGCAGTTCACCTAGTCCTGTGCCCAGGGCATATTTGCACTTAGGCTGCACGGTAGTATCAGGTTGCTCAAGGAGCTTTTCAACAGGTTCACATGGGTCATATAGGGAGTTTAAATGTAGCTTCATGGGGCTTCACAGGTCTAGGTATAGGGCTAGGGTGCTTCTGGTACCCAACCCAGCTCATTGAGCACAAGCAGAATTAGCAAATTCAGCTTGATACAGCTTCACTCACCTTGCTGGGTCAGCAGCGTCTCTGACTGACAGGTCAGTTGGTAACGTAGCCATAGCAGCAAGGATATTCATGCTTTCTCATAGTTGTAAGGAATGACTTATTTTTTCCTTCTCATAGTCTGGCTAGACTTCTAAAGCTTTTTCGAAACGGTCTAGAAAACAGACAGTCATTAGGTACTGCTGGAGTTCAATCTCCTCAGTAAATGCATTCCCAGAACAGGATGGTTAAACCCAAAGAAACAGGTGATTTTGTGGTTGTTCTGAAAAGCTCAATTACCAGCCAGCTTGGAAGAGAAAGCAGCTTAAAGTGCCTAGCAGTGGCATTTTTTTCATATGATCAGGTGATTTACAACACTGATATGATAAGCACATGGGCTGAATATATAGAAATAAACACAATGTGGTATATAGACACACAAGAAAATGTGAATACTGGACTGATGCATTTTTATTTCTATTCCAGTAGAAGTACAAAATCTTATTTGCACCAAGTTGTTCCAAAGCTAAGGCAACTGATACTAATCCACGTTTCCTAAATGCCTTTGAATAGTTATATTTGCTCACCTGTCAGATATTTGTAAATAGCCATTCTGCTGACATCTTTGTTACACTGCTGCTTAGCTGACAGAATTTCATCTGCATAAATGGGTGGAAAGTCCTTTCCTCACATGTCTAACAAACTGGAGACAAAGTGCCTGCCAATGTTTTAATTTCTTGTGCATGTTCTGGTTAGAGAGTGAGAAGAATGCTTTCACTCCGCAGTGTCATGAATATGGTAATCTATGGAAATCACAGAAAGCAGGTACTTAAGTTAAGCACATACTGTACTACAGGAATCCCTGATGAATTCAAGTCTCTTCTGTTTAGAGAAGATGTTGTTGTCTATTAAGTGACAGACTGCCAGATGTTCATGAAGTAGCACAGTAATGTGTATCAGTATCTTCTTTTCTTCAACCCAGAAGGTAACGTTTTCTTTATCATCTATGTCATCTTGGCTTTTGATTGTAAATGTCTAAGCTTGCTTCAAATATTAACTCCTTTTTGTTTTATTGATGAATATTTCATGACAGAAAGACTTCAATACATTTGTAGAATTTAAGTTTTTGCTGCACTATAGTAAGCCTGTAATCCTAAAATCTTTTCCTTCACTCAGTATAAGCTGCTAAAAAACAAACATTTGAGGGAGAACCTGAAGAATACTTTGTTGGTGATTTTGAGGCAGTAGAGAAAATTTTGGCAGTGGTAGAGATATGATGAAAGCAGGAATAATTATTATTTTAAATAATGGTTTTATCTGCACTCTCGAGCATGATACTATATATCTCGTGGTGAGGTCACAGCAGTATGTTTTCCTAGAATACACATTAATGTTGCGGTTAGTCACAGAATTACTGCAGGGCTGGGGGTTAGCTCACCCACTTTAAATAATCATGGTTTAAAGAGTGGACAGAATAGTTGAGTAACTAAGTGCAGCGGTATATACACAGGCAGCGCAGGGAGCAGAGGTTGCAGGAAGAAGCACATGTATAGGAATTACGGATTACTGAGACAGTGCTGTTTACAAGCAAATAAAAGTTCCAAGGCAAAATTTCAAAATAACTGAAAGACAGAGATCATTTTTTTTTTCAGATTTATTGTGTTGTCCTTTATTTTGCAGTCTTTTGCACATCATTAAAGGCAGTGATGCCAGTAATGACTCAGCTCTAAGCAAAGAGCGGTGAGGATGTGTGAACCCTTTCATAAAAGGGCCAAGTTTTCTGCAGCTTCTTGCTAACCCCTACGCCAGCTCTGGGACCTTTAACAACTGGTGTTGGCCCAAGAAACTCTCTATCAGCTGGAGACTGATAGAGTGAAGTGTCCCATCATCCCCATGAAGCATCACCTGCCTATATGCCGTGGGGAGGACCCTTAAAGGATTCCCTGGAGGAGCTTGCAGTTGTTTATGTGGGCTTGACATGAACTCTACTGCCATCTGGGTAAGTCCTTCATGACATAGGCTCTTCCTATGCAGCATATGGGAAAGGCCCATCCATTAGCATTGTCAGGCCAACACAGAAGCTATTTAAGAGAATTTAGCTTTGAATCTTTAAAAGAGTAAGAACATCTAAAAGATTAAGAAGTAGCAGCTTCATTTTCTCCTTTGCTGTATATAGTTAGTTTTCATTAGTTGAACAGTTTACAAGATTAGTGGGGAAAGCTTGTGTGAAATGTTCCCTCCAGATTATCTATGAATATGAATGTGTATGTTATTTTCCACCTTCACAGGAACCAAATTCAGCTTTTAGCTTTATTGTTTATCTTTCCAGAAGAAGCACAAGCTACCTTGACATTGTGACAAGGTTTTGCTGTTGTTACTATTGCTGTTATTGTACCGGGAGTTTGTGTTTCCTACCTCTGGAAGTGTTGGAGTTATGTTCTTCTGTATTCTCAGAGAACAAGGAAGAAAACAGATACCACTTCAGTAAATGTTTTAGTAAAGTTGCAGGAGGCTGGAGGCAGACCACTGGAATGTGGTTTATTATGCAGGACAAGATATAGTCAAGGCCACATGTTTGTGCAGCATATAATAAGGATTCTAGATTTATGCAGCCATTTTGAGCATATTTGACTTTGGAAAAAGCAAACTTGAAGGATTCAGAAGCTACTGGAAAAATCATTAAAAGTGAAAGTACTTTCTCTTATGTACATCAAATACAGAAAATTTTCCACATGAACAAATGCGGGTCAAACGTTACTAAAACCTTTGTGCTGAGGGCATATAAAATGACCCATACAAACCTGATTTAAATTCTTGTAGCTTCTGGGTGAGGGCAGCTGTCTACCTTGCTTAAATGTTAATGTTTCCTTTATCTGATTGCCTTTCTGTACCATGCTCCCTATTTCAGGGGTCCTGCCTCACCTATTACCCCCTTCAAAGCTACTCATTCTTGTCTGCAATCTTCATATCTCTAATTGTGTCTGAGGCAGTCACTTGGCTGAGCAGCCTCCCAAGCTTTTTCATCCTTAGCTATTACCAACCCAGCTGCTTCTCTCTGCAGTTTTCCAAGGCCAAGTAGAAGCCTTCTCGGACATAGTCCTGTCAAGGCAAAACAGAGATAAAGCCCAGCTTTTCTACATGTTTATAGAAGTGAGTGGTATTTGGGGAGGATAGCTCAACCAAGTACAGATCAACTCTTCTTTGTAGGAAAGTAGCACTTGGCATGGATTTATGAAGGGGAAACCATGTTTGACCGACTGTGGGCAGAACAGTGGGTGTTATCTTCAGCAAGGCTTTCAACACTGTCTCTCAAAACATCCTTATGGACAGAGTGGTGAGACATTGAGTAGGTAAATGGACAGTGAGATCAACTGAATACTGACTGAACCTACTAGTGGCAGAAAATCCACCTAGAGGCCAGTCCCTAGTGGTGTACCCAAGATGTTAATTCTGTGGCCATTTTAACATCCTCATTAATGATCTGGATGACCGGACAGAGTGCATCTTCATCATGTTTACAGATGATGCAGAGCTAGAAGGATTTGTTGACATATCGGGGGTTGTGCTGCCACTCAGAAGGATGGCATGCTGGAAAAATGGGCTGACAGGAACCTTGAGAAGTTCAGTAAGGGGAAGTATGAAGTCCTGCACCTGTGGAGGAACAACCCCAGGCACCAGCACAGGCAGGGGCCAACCATCTGGCAAGCAGCTTTGCAGAAAAGGCCCTGGGGGTCCCGGAGGACAAGCTGACCACCAGCCAGCAACGTGTCCTCGCAGCAAAGGCCAGCAGTGCCCTGGGCTGCATCAGGCAGAGCATCGCTAGCAGGCCGAGGGAGGTGATCCCTCCCCACGGCCCAGCACGGGTGAGACACCCGGAGCACTGCGCCCAGAGCCAGGCTCCCCACGACAGGGATGTGGCCTTACCGGAGTGAGTCCTGCAAAGGGCACTGAGGTGAGCAAGGAACTGGGGTGCCTGCCCCATGAGGGCAGGCTGAGAGCACTGGGGGCATTTAGCCTCAAGCAGGGGAGGCTTGGGAGGATCTTACCAATATGTAAAAATATCTGATGGGAGGGAGCAAAGACAGCAGAGCCTGACTCTTCTCAGTAGTGCCCAGTGAAAGGCTGGGAGGCAACAGGCACAAGCTGAATGATAAGGAATTCCATTTAAACATTTAGAAAGAACTTTTTTATTATGAGAATGATCAAACACAGGAGCACGTTGCCCAGAGATCTTGTGGATTTTCTATCTTTTGAGATATTCAAAGCCTTACTGGCCATGGCCCAGAGCAACCTGCTGTATCTGACCCAGCAGCAAGCAGGGGGTTAGACTCAGCAGTCTCTGGACATCTAGTCAGATTTCAACTACTTTGTGATTCTGCGAAGGTAGCTGTCCACCTTTGTCCTTTCCAATCATTTAGAGAGTGTGTATTTTCTCCTCCTTTCTTCACTTCTTCTCTGAGGAAAAGCTGTTGGTTAAGTAATTTCAGAGAAAGGTCTGTTCAGAAAAACAAGCTACAGAGAAGGAAGAATAAGAGCAATACCTTGTTTGAATTCTAAACCACACTGGTGATTACACGGCAAAGTTTTGGTGTTAAAGTTATCCATCCATTTGCATAACTTTGTGGGCTTTTGTTTGGTGTATCACTACTGCAACCAGTAAAGAATATTTTAGTACACCAGTTTGAACTCTTAGCAGTTCAGCTTGTCAGATATTTTTCAGTCTTCATTCTTGTTCTCATCTAGTTTTCCTATGTGCAAGCAGAAACGTCTACACTTGAAAAATGTAAAGTATGTGAAATAAGACAATTTGGCTTCAGTTCTACCTCCAGATTCATGAGAGAGATCACTGTGTCACCTAAAAATGTTTGCAAGTTAAAAGCGTACAAGAGGAATTTAGAGAATGAATGCATACACCTCATCATACCGCAGACTTGAGGCAACACACAAATACAGAAGAAACTGGATAATGACATTACATTCAACATGGGAAATTTGTCAGACATGAGGGAAATGGTATTTTTAAAAGCTGTTGCCTCATGGCTACATGATACTGCTACCCCAAATTTCCATGTGCCAGTGATCATTAGACTTGCTTATCTAAGTTCTTCCTTTACCTTGTGACCACTGCTCCCTGAAAATTATTTTTATGAAAATTACTAATTTTCAGTGTTCTTTTCTATGCCCTATCTCATTAGCGTATACCAGCAGGATACACTTCAGATCCACCAGAGTACTGTAGGAGACTGTTGCTTATTTTTGGTTTATGATGATACCTAGCTGTGCCAGCTGAATTCTGGGTTTTCTAACAGTAGATAGCATCAAGCCGTTTCGCAGGAAACAGCTCCTAAATAAACAACTGGTAACCACAGCATGGGGATGTAGCTGGACTTTCCCAGAATAAGGAGAATATAAATTTTAAAGTTAGAAATAAAGTCTCAGTCATCTGATATGTATTGCACTGCCCTGTTCACTAGCCTATTCCAGCTCCAATTCAATTATGCTACTTGCTTGTGCACCCATAAGAATTACAGCAATCTGAAGTGAAAGACACTCTCTACTTTTTACCATTAGGAAACAAGAACCTTTTTTAGTTCATAATATGCTCAATTACCTTTAGATTGATCCATGAATAAATTATAATCAAAACAGACTTATTCACCTTAAAGCTCTCCTGGCTTAAGGTTTCATTGTTGATTCATTATGTTGTCAGTTCTCTATTGGCAGGGTAATGCTTTTTTATATCTGGATAGAGACGGTTTTAGTGGAAGATACTGTTATCTTTAAATGAGTAGGATTTAGCTTTTCTGGTGAGAACAAATTCATCAATGATGAATCCCTGGAGAAACTACTGAAACAAAAATCACAATGTTGCTGGAGATTTATACAGTTCATCAGTTAAAAGGCAGCTTTTGGAAGTCTTTAGCAGGGAGGGTTGGATTTTTTCTTTCTTTCTGTAAAATATTTCAGCATAATATTTCAAGCTTCAAGCTTTGTGATAATACACTTATAAACAATGAAAGAAAACCACTTAATATATTTATTTTGGCTCCATTATTGATGTTATCCTCTTTAATAGAAATACATTAAATTATGGCAATATAGAGACAGATGGATACGAATAATGCAGCTATAGACATCATTGATACAGATATATAAGCAGACAAGAATTATCTAATTACTCTGCTTGTTGCAATCTTCTAAATACTTGCTGTGATCCACATATTCATATTAGCTGTTTTTTCTAGGCAGATGTTGATAGGACAAAGATACAAGTGTATGGAGAGCTTAGTGACATATGAGATATGTTGAAATTTCAAAAAAAAATATCTCAAGACATACTGCGGAAAGATTTCAAAAGCAAACAGGGATTTAAACCGACCAAGTTACCGTGCTTGTGCTTTCTTTGGGAATTGTGCCATTAAATCCCTATGTGCTTTGGAAGACATCCCCTAGCATGATTAGAGGTGAATTAACTTTAAACTCTCTTGAATATCCATCTCTTGAGAAGTTATTTCAACATGTTTCCACTTCTGCTATATCCAGTAACTCAGTGTGTTAAAATACTGCTTCCCATTTCATAAGGCCTTTGTATCCCAACATGTTTGAAACTACAGCTCTGAACAAGAAGTCATCTCATCAGCCTTCTGTATATTTTATTCTTATATCATCAGCCTTCTGTACATTACTCAGAAGGACAACCTTCAATAAGTCCTTCCCAAACTCCTGAGACTACATTTTCATGTATTATTTATTGTTATGGAAAAGACGGCTGGTTTTCAGTGTTGTTTGATGCAATTTGGCTTGGCTGCTTGTGAACTGCTAGACCCCAAGCACAAAATAACCAGATCATTTGTATAGACACGCAGTCATTTTCTGTTAAATCAGTGGAAATTCATTGTTCATGCCCAAGCCTGGACTAGGACCTAGGTGTTTCGTTAATTATCCTACAATCCATTTAATAAATTTATTGATGGAAATACAATGATGCATAGCAAAAACTCAGGTTGGATGTTAGTTTTCTAGATAAATCTTTACTTCATTTAGTTTGAAAATATACTGTTTTTATAGCTTAATTTAACATATATGTAATTAAAAAACATCTGAAATAATACAGTTATGGTACCGATGGCATGGGATGCTATTCAAAATGTCTGCTGTACATTCCAGCTAGTGGCTATGTTAGATGTAAAAATCTGCTTACTTCCATATCACAACTTAGAAAATGAATTAATTTCCGTTAAAAATCACACTTTATCTATAAACCAAAATGGATGACTTTTCCATGCTTTTCCTCAGATCACCTATTTTATTTCAATACACTCAATATTTCTGTCTCTAGAAAGTAGATGATTGCACATACATTAAGAGAATAGAAAAGTAAAGGCTTTATTCTGCAGAAGTTTGGCTGTTCTTCCCAAAGATGGTCTTCAGTCAGTCAGGCCATGAACAACTGTCTCTTTTCTCTACTATTTCAGTTAAAACCTCAGCAAAATTAGCTTTACTACCTCCTCTGAAAGTCAGCAATTCAATTCCTGGCCAGACAGGGAAGAGTCCAAAAATGCTTTTGTCATCAGGTCTCCTTCCTTCTCAAGCTCAAAGTTGTTGGCATCAGCACATACATGGTGGAGAAAAAATAGTTTATAAGTGGCACAGCTACTGCTTATGTGTAGCCAAAATATATTTCTAATTGACGCAGCCTAGCAGATAGACAAGAATATTTTCTATCAACATTTGTATTTTTTTTTAGATTTTTGGTTAAAATCTTAGGTTTTCTAAAATTTCTATGAAGACTTGAATCTGTCTGTGTTTTAGAGCCTGTTATTTACAATGAAATTAGTCAAATTTTACCTTCCACTTATTTTCCTTTTAAAAATAACTTTTTTTTTTTTTTGGTCTTATTTTAATTTGGTATATTAGTCCACTACCTTACTGCTGTTTGCAGTAATATTTAAAAGCTTATTTTAAGCCATCCTAGAACTTTTTCTTTCTAAGAACATGAATCACAAATGTATGGCAACTGCACAGAAAGGAAAATGTATTTGACATCTTTGAGGAAGCACTTGAATGTGAAACTGAGGAACAAAGTTCCCATTCAACTGACAAAGCAAGAGTCTTGTGACAGTGGGCAAATTGAGACTATAGCTAGATTTGGGACAGAGGGGGGTCTGCAGTTACCCACCCCCCCCCTTCACACACACACACACGCACACCGGTGCTGGTCTTGCATTTACCTAGATCGAGAGAATGGCACGTTCCCAGCCTGCAGCAGGTCACCTCCTTTGGAGATCACCATGAGACTGCAAGTTCTGACTTCAAGTTAAAATGTGTTGAAACCGCAGAACAAGTCTCAGAAGCAGGGAAGCATTTCAAGGACCTCACCCTCTATCTGTGTGCTTACAAGTGCCAAAAACCTAGCAGCCAAGAAAGCTATTATTTGCCGTGACAGGAGTCCTGCGGTTCCATTGTGGGGTATCCTGATTGACAGAGCTCATTGAGGGATTTTTCTCCTATAGAGTGGAGTAACCTCTTCTGGATTTACTTCATTTTAAAAAATAATAATTTCTAAATTTTTAAATAATTCTGTTTTTAAAATTCACATTGAAATTCCCTCTTAAAAATTTGATAACCACAGCAGTACTGTATCTTGTTCGATATGCTCTTTGAGGTTGTATTATTAGCGTGAATTAATGCTAGCAACTACTGAGGCTACGTATCCCCTGTTACTACCTGCTAGTTTCTGCAGTACTGCAGTAGCTTCTGAGCAGGGTTTAGTTAGATGGATAAAATATTTTGTGCAGAATAAGGAACTAGTTTCAGGGGAGGAAGGGCACAATGTCTTTCATCAAGCAAAAAATCCATGTTTTCCACCATCTTTTTATTCACCTAAATCCGCGATTATGGCACACTACAGTTTTCCATCTCTCTGCTGTGCAAACAAAGGAACTTTTTCTTTCAGGAAGCTGGGTGTTTGGCAGGTTTATGAAATCTGAACGTGCGCTTCCATGTTCTTGGGTGAGACATGAGTTTTGCAATTCAGTGAAATTGTCCTGTAGAGTTTGGTTAATTGGGCTCAAGGATTAAATGTCACAGAAAAGACTACAAGTGGTTCATAGAGGTAAATTATGAGATTAGAATGTGTTTCTGTTCATTTGGTGTTTGTTAGCCTTGCTTTTGACAGGTCAAGACAACCTTCTGTTATCAGAACATAAAATGCATGTTTGCATGCTTTAAAAATACATAGATATAACCAGATACCCATACAAGTAATCTCAAACACTGCTAGAGCCCTTGTAAGTAAATTGATAGTTTTATGATGCCTTTCCACATAGTATAGAAATAAAGTTATACATTTGAATTATTTAACATGATACATTTTTATATATAAGCAAGTATGCAATGGGGAAATAGAAGACTGTTGGATGCTGACCTGCAAATCAGCTATTTTTCTGCTGTGGTATATTAATATTTTAATATTCAATATAGATTTTCAAGTCAGATCCTGAAGTTCATGGCTGATTTTTATTCACTTCTCGCTCTGGTACAGTCCCACTGATTTCAATTTCAACCTCCTAAATAAGTCACACTAAACAAGGACGTAGGATCTTGCCCTTAGGTTCAGACTTACTCCCTTTACTACGCCTGCTTATTAAGCATATTAATCATGTTTCCTGATTTTTATTTTAGAAACTACCTAATTTTGGGCCTTACCTGGAACAACGCAAAAAAATAATAGCTGAGAACAAGATTAAACTGAAGGAGCAAAGCACAGCAGCTGTACTTCCTGAGAAAAAGCACTTCATTCCAAAGAAGCCCATTCCAGCAATCAAGGTAAAAAAAGATATGCTTATGTGTAAGAAATGATCAGCCATCAGGCAGTTGACATGCACAGTCATTTCTAGCAGTTTGAGTTGGTTATTACTGCTTTTAAGCTTGTTAGAGGGCATCAAAGACAACTATTTATGCAGACTTTCTAGCTTTTAACCAAAATCAATGGGAAATGATTTGTGATGTACATGTATAGGTATTTCCCTAATGTCATTTTTCAAAACCAAGATATTCAGGCAGTGGAATGGTAATTGTAGAACATGGTGAATGCCTTGAAGAATTAAGTTGAACCATTAACAATTTCTTTTAATTTGAATGAAACAGTATGAGCTCAGTTTTGCATAATACTTCTTGATTATTTGTGGCTTACTAAATATCTATCTCTCATGCAGGAAAAGGTTGGTGTGGAAAAGGTTGGTGTTCAATATATACAAAAGCCG
The DNA here is from genome assembly GCF_040182565.1 of Anser cygnoides. Classification (NCBI taxonomy): domain Eukaryota; kingdom Metazoa; phylum Chordata; class Aves; order Anseriformes; family Anatidae; genus Anser; species Anser cygnoides. Next base: position 3,270,727 of record NC_089880.1, on the reverse strand, counting down.
AGACCTAGGTTTTCAAACTAAATTTTTAAAGCTGGAAGATGTTTGTCTAGGTAACTGATCCACTATGTGCAATGAGTAAATGTCAAGGTGAAAATAAAACCTGTTCCCCCATCCACTGCATAATCCATACATTGGAGATTTTCTCATCCCTTAAGTAGCCAATAAAATTTAACATCAGCAGCTAATTATTCTAAGTGTTCGCTTTAGACCCTACTTAAACTTCATGTTTCAACAGGGAAAAAAAAAAAAAAAAGAAAGAAAGAAAGAAAGAAACAGGCAATAAATAAATAAATACAAGGAAAACTTTTATCAGAAATCTCCTGTAGGCCCTTTTATGAAGCCATGTGAAAATATCTGCTGAACTCATTAACTGTCTTCATTATGTATGTAAGAATATCAGATATTCATAGATAGGTAGCTTTCACTATATGATCTAAACGGTATGAATTCTTGCAAAAATAAGATCAAGAATAAAATACAATATGAGCAATAGCTCAAAATATCACATATAATTCCCAAGGAGATTTTGCAACATTTACGTATACATGCAACATTCCAAGATAACTGATAGGACTGCAAAACAAGCCAAGGAGAAATTCTGAGTCATCTTCTTGTTTAAGTTAAATAGTTTGCAACTTCTGTAGATCTCCCTCACTTTTTTGGACTGATTATTTGAGTTTGAGCTCTGCTATTGAAAATCACTCTCCACCTCTTGTGCTCAGGTTCCATTCTTTATGTATATGAAAAGTCCCAAAGAACAGCAATCTACTCTTTTCTTTTTTTTTTTCCACTACGATGAACATTTTCAAAGCCTACTGGACCTCAGAGGTTTTATGGTTCTATTCTCTTTGCAGGAAGAGTATTGATGTAAGGGAAAAGAGAAAGAAGAAACAACAGCCAATAACTGCATTTTCAATGAGATAGCTTGCTTCTGAAAACAGCAGAAAAAAATGATACCATCAAAAAACAAATAAACTGAATGATAGAAGAAATTTAGCAAGAGGGAAAAGCAGACATAAAGACTTGGGTAAAAAATAAATAAATAAAAAGTTGAGGTCAATAATTTATCAAGCCCAAGCCAAACTGCAAGTACAAAAGAAAAAAAAAAAAGAAAAAAGAAAAAAAAAGAACCAAATAGTCAGAGGTGGGTTGAAAAGAAGAAAGGAGGTCCTACTGCAGGGAAGAGGAAGATGAATTCCCCTAAACAAAAACTTTTGTTTATAAAGACACTGAATATTTTTGTGTGGTGGCTGTAAGGAGCTTCTCAGGCAGAGAAATCAGGTTAGCCTCTTTCTCACACCTTCACTTGAATTAAACAAGACTGAGAAAGACTGAAGCAATTAGAAGAAGGTAGCTGATTCATGACAGTCTTACAGTCTGAGCATCTCTTTAGAAAGGAATGTTTTAACGATAATGAGAAAAACAGCAGTAAGAGACATCCACAAAGAAATAACAGAATACCTGGGTTTTGCTTGAAGTTAGGGAACTTGCCACCCTATAAAGGGATGTGTTGTAAAGTTTATTATTAAATGACCCATCTATAACATTTTGTGGAGAAAATCTGCCAGAAAGATTGAGAATATTTATTACAGAAGCTGAGTGAAGCTTACTGAAAAAAGGTGACTTATCTGATACCCTTCCCTGATCAGGGATTCTCTGCAGAGAGAGGCAGATGAGCTCAGACTTGAGTGATTTATCTGTAGCTGTCCAAGAAGTATTCACATTTAGAATTACAAATCCCAAACAGTCTCCAGGCAGTTCTGTCTTGGCTGACCCCCTGGACAGAGAGGAGAATACATTCTGTTAGTTCAGACTGGGATATCAGGGGAGTGGGAATGGTCAGTACTAATAGCTAGGACCAGCCCAACTCCAGTTCTCAGGAACAGTGGAGAGGTGTGCTCAAAAGCTGATAGCACCTGAGAGATAGCTGTCCTTGGAACAGCTATGACCCTTGATTTGGCTGGCTGTATTTTTGGAGGGTTGCTGCAAATTTCCTGATGCCTGCTCAGAACTCCCTCATCTGTCTGATCTGCTGTTGGGTTGGTGATATGTAAATTCCAACATTTGTTTAAATTCTGCATGCTGCCAAAACGCCTTTTTTATAGACGTAAAAACCCTCTGTGGTTATCCAAAATCTAATTTAATTTTTGGATGGCTTTTCCCATGGCTTTTCTCTTCATTTTCTCTATTTTTCAATATTAATTGAAAATGCATACTTTGATACTCAGCAGTGTTGTTTCTTCTTTTCTTGCTTTTCTGCACTATCAGAACTCCTGCTATATGCAGATATATCCTCTGGATCTTCTATTTTCGGTTACACTTCTGCACTGCTCCCACATATTTATTTGCGTTCCTCAGGTTACCTCCTTATTACTTTAATTTTCTTTCCTTATATCATTTCTGTGGTTTGCTTCTTAATAATTTCATTCATTGTCTTTGAGGGCCTATGGCATAATATTTGGTCAGCATTTATCTGCTTATTTTATTTATTCCTTTTTTATTCCACAGGTCTTGCTGTGGTTGCCCTGTTCAGTAGTTTACACGTTCTGACATAGCTTTGTTTGTCAGATTAGGTAGGGCATGGAATATTGTCCCACCTGTTGGACAAACAGCCATAGAGTTCCTCAAGCTTAAATTCCTTATGTTTGAAATTTTTCACCCATGTGTGTCACTGGTATGTGTATGTGGTCTTTTGCACATACATATACACAAGTTTTTTTATGTGGATGCTATCAGCATCCAGCTGGAAGCCAGCCATCTTGGGAGCCCTCTAGCCACATTTAGTCCAGTGCTGTGCTTAACCTGTAAAAGTATATTATAACCTATAAAGTATATTGTGAGGCTATATTGGTCTAGGCACAGCACTATTGTGCCGTAACAGTGTACCATGTCTTCCCGGCCTGTATCTAGGTGGTTCAACAAAAGTAGCTTGGGCTCGCCTGCCTGCAAAAGACCAGGTTGTCATAATCTTCCTCATAAACTTGATGTTGTTGCATATTTCAGGTGGAACTACGCGTGTGTGCCCCATAATTTATGACTCCGAGTCTGCTTCTCCAAGTATTTGCTCCAACATGAATCACAGTAGTAGCCGCTCATGCTGGGTAGCCCATAGCGATCCCTTCTCTGTCACTGTACCTCCGAGAATATTCTCATCACATCTGACAGTTTAAGCAAATTTCAATTAGTCTTCAGGTGTGGGGAGAAATCCTAGGGTCAACCCTTCTCTTTTCTTCCCCTCTCTGACTGTCAAAGGACTGCCTCAAGTGGTTTTATAATGACTGCTATTGCACTAGCAGCCCGTAAGAGAGGAAGGGCACTCTGTTACTGCATATAAAACTAGAATGATGGTGTATTCCAGATCAGGGTTGATTAATATCACAACAGAGTTACAGTAATTATGGTGCTGTTGTCTATATTAACATCTTGCTGGTTTGCTTGTCTTTTATCATGACAGCACGTTAAGCAGAAGTTTGTGTGAGCTGCCCATGGTGTCAACTACTTTATTTTCTCTTGTAGCTTTGTTTTATCTAGAATATATCTCTTTGCAAGAATAGCAAGAGTTACTTATTTTGATAGACTGAATAGTTCTTTATCAAACAGCTTTTTTTCGCCATTATAGTACCTGTTCATCTAATCATAAAATACCTGTGAAGTTCCTTAGGTTTTCATGAATTTAGTTTGAGCTATTATCAGTATCAACTCTGTAGTATTCCAGTTCAAATCATTTCCTGAAACACATGCTAGCATATTAAACAGAACCATATCTAAACCGGAAAATTGCGATATATTCCTGCGTTAATATTTTGCCTTTTCTGTATGTTGACCGTTATATTTCAGCTCTCTATTTTTAATTTGTTTAGCTGTTTCCAAACCCACTTCGTGGCTACCTAATTTCTCTGTTTAAAACTCTGTTTTAAAGCCTGTGTCAGAGGCCTACTGAAACATAAAATTTACCAGTTAATTATCTGGTATTTACTGCCTCACAGTCTCTATCCAGAATTGTGATAGATTCAGGAAGCAAAATTTTTCTTTACAGAAGCCATATTGAATTACGTAGTAAAAGTTCATTTGAGTTATTGTGTAAGTCCCCTAATAGCTAGTACTGCAACTTTTTTACTTACTTTGCTGAAACAAAGCTTAGAGGTCCCAGGTTGCTAAATCCCAAGACACATTTAATAAAATTTTTAACTATTGCTAAAGCATTTGTAATCTTTAGATATAAAAATTAGTTTTAATGAGATTACATATTTTTGTTAGGCTCTTTACTTTAAATTAACCTTGGCCATGTACTCTCTGATCCTGCTGACTTATTCTTCTTTAATATATCTGATTTTTTCTAACATTTTTCCTTCTTATATCTCAGTCTTTGACAGCACCTCACCTTTATTACCAAAAAAGACCAGGTGGAAGGCGGATATCTCCCCAGTAGAGATACGCACTGATATAGACAGACATTTAATTTCTTTGCAACATTTCGTCCCCTTTCTGTGCTCTCATCATATCCAAGGAACTCTTCCAAGTAACCCCCTTTTATTCCTCAACAACTGCTGAATCCTGAGAATTACCCAAACACCAGAGATGATGAACAGATGTAGTACTTGGGATCGAGTTCATAACCTTGCTGTATAAATGTCAGATGCTTTGTTCGGAGGGGTGTTTTTGATTACTTGGAGTTGAATCAACTTCAGCGTTTGTATCCTTGCGAATGCTCCCTCAGAGCCATGAGGACTGAGGTCAAGGCCTGTCCTTGGGACAGACTGCTATCACAGCAAGCAGGTCTCTACTTCTGGTAACCTAAAGATTACCCTGTTTTCCTTACCTGCTGTTGCTGTCAGCTTTGAGTGAACCTTTCTCCTGAACACGGTGTTTTGTAGTGAATCAAAATGTGCAATAAGAGGACAAGCATGTGTGTACCCTTTGAACTTGCTATATGAGACAGTACCTGCACTGTCTTATGGGTTTCTTAAGAGAGAATAGAATAGGATTGTGGTGGTTGGCATCTCTGGAGAGCATAGACTTTTAGTGTGGTCTGCATGAATCTGGAGACAGCAGGTCTACAAGGAGCCATGCCTGAACTGTGAATTGTATTTACAAATATAGGTTTACTAATATGATGGCTAATGACACGCTAATCACCATTAAATGCTTGATATATGAACATTAAAAATACAGCTATAGTAATAAAAGTAGCATTGTAAAAATAATATCCTACTGAACAGATCTGTTCCTTGTGTATACTCAAAACCACATCTGCTTAGCTTAGTGACAAAATGAATTTTTTCTGTACTCATTAGTAACATAAAACTAATGGATTCTGCTCTGATTCTCTCCATAGCAACTGAATTCCCTGCCAGTTCCATTTACAGGACTAAATTCCTCTCCCAGCTCATTCACTGCAGTTTTGTTGAGAAGAGTGGGACAGCACAGCAGTAATCAAAACAAGTGCTCTAGGTCCCTGTGATTGCAAAGGTGTAACTTAGGGCAAAATTTAACTTCTAGATTTTTTCTTTTTATTGCTGCTGGTAATGTATAAGCCAGAAAGCACACAACTTGACTTTCAAAACCTGGCTTCTGTTTGCAGGTTTGGCAGTTAGGGAAAAAAAAATTATACTGTAAACAGTGCAAATTTGATCTGGAGGCCATTGAGATATACTAAGTGTGGAATCCCGTAGTGCCATTTTAGCCAGTTGCTTTTTGGAGTGAAACTGCACTTTAAACTGCGAAAGTTGATTGTCTTGCTGCACTGTTTAGTTTGTTCTAAACATTTATGATTTGATGGGAACAAGAAACTCAGAGATATATTGAGATGCTTTAAAAGAGTGCACCTGCAGAATATCTTTTAAGTACCAGTACTTTTTTAGTCAATGAAGACTTAAAACTTTGCAAATGGCTAAAGATACAGATTTTGCTTGAGAGTAATAAATGATTAAAAGACAAAACATCCAACAGTGTAAATGAGCTATAAATCATTGACACAGTCTTTTGAAATTATTTTCATGCCTCCAAAATGTCATCAACCTCCCTGTTTGGGATTCTAGGTCCCCCAAAAGTGTGTTTTGTGAGCTGCAAGGAGTGAGACTTTTAACAAATTCAGAAATCACCATGTCACATGCATTGTTTTTGTTATTCCCTTTGTAAGTTTATAGATGGAAAAATCTGTTTTGATCATGTTCTTCTAAGTAACCACTTCCTAAGCTTATCTAATGGTATCCTAAATCTTGGACCGTCTCCCTCCTGTCCCCCAGCTGCTTCTCTGGAAGGCCATTAACCACCTCACTCCTTTCCTATTTAAAAAGTCTTTTCTAATTTTCAGCTTTAAATTTATTCATGTCTGGCTTATAATCATATGTTCCTGTGCCAACACTGTCGTTTATCTTAAATAGCTCTTTTCCCTCCCTGATGTATATATAAAGAGACATCATATTCCTGTTCTGCCTTCATCTTCCTAGGCTAAACATCTTGTTAGGCTCTTTTTGTCTTCTCTTGTAAGAAAGGCCTTACATCCCCTGATTATATGAGCAGCCCTTCTCTGCAACCTGCTAGAGCTTTGTTTTCTTGTAACATCACATCCAAACTGTATTTAAAGAATACAAATGTGAATCCAGCACCTCCCTGAGAAAATTGTTAATTACCTATGCTATACAAAAGTCTGCCTCTGTTAGATTAAAAAGCTTTTCACTATCAGGAATCTCCCCATGTAGATCCTTTCAAAACACGAAAAAGCAGTGGAAAGCTACATCACTGTTTGTTGCACAGGTTTTATATCATTTCTTTAAATTCTAAAAGAGAGAAGCACGGTACCATACTTGCAGACAACAACTGCATTTGTGGCACACAGTGCAATGTATGGGAGCTGTTATACACAAGAGAGAGGCTTACAGGATACTTAGTATTGCTGGCAGCAGTAGATCACAAAGAAAACTTAACAGGTATGATACAGACAAGCGTACATGAGACCTGAAACAAGCTGGAGCTGCTTTCAACAACTACAGTTTTTCAACAGATACAGAAGACTGCAGAAACTTCAGAACTGCAGCACTGCAGCACCCTGAAAACTGCAGAACAATTCCCAGTAAATCCATGAACTTTTCTGAGTAAGAAAAAGAAAATGAAAATACAAGAGCGTGAGCAGGTCCTAAGGGATTACATTTAATTGAGTTACTGTAGTTCATCAGTGGAGGCATGCTAAAGGGCTGTGTGTTCAAGCCTAGCCCTTTGCAATAGCAAAGCAAAAAGTATTAGCTTAAACACTTTCATAGTAGTTAATTGACCTTTTACAGTGGTTTAAGCAAACAGATTTTACTTCAAATTTGCAGTGAATTTGGACCATGCACATAATCAGCTTGCACAGCTTTGTTGATGAGTGCTAACTCATTAAGCTGTCATAACTTGCTCACTTGCAGTCATCTGTCCACACTAGTCATGCTGCCTTTAGCAATGTGCCATAGATGTTTTATGCTGGAAGAGCATTAATGTTCTCTATGTGTTGCTGAGAAGAGCTGGAAGGCTTTTAGCACTGGATGAATGCAACCAAGGTATTTCACTGGATGAATGCAACCAAGGTATTTCACATGTAAGCAAGTTAGGGTTTGGCACAGAGAAAACATTTGAATATTTTTGGAAGAAGAAAAGAGTATACTTTCCCTATCCTTCTTCCTGGGTTTAGGATATGGCTCAATTACCTACATTAGCTGTCATTAACTGCAACTTCATAGGTCCTACCACTGCTCCCTTATTCCTCTTTGTGGCATAGGAAGAATTAGTGATTTTTTAGTGTGTTTGAAAATAAGGCTGCCCAAAACAACATATGCAATGAAAACTTAAGGTACTGGTATCCAGATCTTCTTCAGTTTTCTATATGAGAATCAAAAACAATATAAAAGATTGTATATGACTATAAATTATACAGGTTAAACGTAGTATATTAGTAGACATTTAAAATACTTGATATCCACTTCAGTACACTTTTTTTTTTTTGACTGATAGGAGTAAGGTAAATATTGCTTCTTCAAAAATATTGAGAAACAAAATATGAAAATAAATTCTTATCATGTTTCTTGGCAATGAAAGACCAAAGGTAAACACTTTGAAGCTTATAATTCTAGGCAGACTTGTCTGTGTCTCATATTTGGCTTGATCTTGAGCATTTTTCAATTGACTTGGATCAAATTCTGTAATGAAAATCATAATGACTTCTTGGTTTATTACAGTAGCATGTCTTTGAAGCCAGTTCTGTGCTCCTAAAATTCAATAAGATTTTTGAAATACCTAACAGTTATACCCCTTTCTAAAGCACAAGTAGAATGTATTGTTGCATCAAATAACATGCATTTACTGAGCTTGACTTTATTTTAACAACGTAGAATGCCGCACCTAAAATCTAGCTTGTTTTGCAGCATGAGAACTGCTATTAAAGCCTCCTCAGAAAACTCACAAAATATCCAGGCCAGCAATACCATACCACAGAGTGAATCCTTTAAAATGCAGTGATGTTCACCACCTGTGTTACAATTCCATTAGTTAAACTGATTTAACTGAAGAATAGTCATAGTCTGAAGGACCTGGGACTTGGCCCATCTCTGCCATTGAATTAGTATAGTTGAACTACCACTGAACTGTGCAGTTTTGCTTTATGTGAAATGCAAATGATTTGCATCAGGTAGTTCCTCAACAACTTATTTTAGAAGGTGTCTTCCTCTTGTGGTATGTAGCTATATTCTGTCTGCCATGCAAATTTGTTTTTGCAGCACAGATGTGTGAGGTTGATGCCACAAACTCTTCCCTGTGAAGTTAAAAGAACTGAACCAAAACTTGCAGGATTAGACCTACATCTTATTTCTGTGCAATATTTGCAATAATCTGATGATCTTCATGTCATTTGTGCATCTTTCTTACTACAGAGAGAAAAGCAATTATTGTTCTCAGTTTATTTGATCATGTTGCTTTCTTTTCTTGCTGTGAGTTCTTAAATCTGTACTAATGAGAAATGACTAAGGATGATCAGATTGTCTGTAGCATGTCACTCCTGTTTTGTGCTCCATTTTATTCCTTTAAGCATCACATAATAATGGACAAATTAAAATAGTACATTCAAAGGTGTTACACATGTAACCTTTTCGTATAACATATGTGTATACAGACATATACCTTTAGAGTTGCTTACATTCAAAATGTACCTATGTGGAGCATTCTTTGTATTTTAGAGTATGTATGAAGGTTGATGGCTTGGAAATTTATAAGAAAAATCGTAAACATCTTCACAATACCTGTCCAAATTTTCCATGTTAAAGTACTGGAGAGTGTTTCTCTGCAGCTATAGAAACAGCTTAGGTATCCTCTAAATGAGTCAATAATTTTTTTTTTCCCTAGGATATAATTGGAAAAGCACTGCAGTATATTGGAGCATATGGTGAGCTCTGCAACACAGAGCAAGTTGTGGCTCTGATTGACGAGGAAATGTGTATCAACTGTGGCAAATGTTACATGACCTGTAATGATTCTGGCTACCAGGTAAGAGCACAGCTGTAATTAGCAGGAAGGCACAATGAGTTATCTTTCTGCTGCTGGGAAGAAAGAATCCACCTTCTGTTAATGAGCAGGTGGTAAAAACAGATGTCTAAAATACTGGATTTGAGCCCCAGCATGCTCCCAGGCTACGCTGTGCAAGCCCTGCCTGAGCCGTTTGCACAGCGCCCAGCACAGCTTCCTCTGGATGGCTGTGCAGAAGGGTGACGCTCTAGGTCACTCTCCCGGTATGTCCCTAACTGTGAGTGGGAATGGGCTGCTTCTTACAAGGAAGAAAATGAAGGAGACCCATGTCAGATGCCTATAAATTTTGATGATTTTCAAATACGTGAGGGAGAAAGGGAAGAAGGCATCCCTTCCCATCAAGAAGATACAGGGAGGCAAGAGACGTTCTTGTGCCAAAAACTGTTAAAAGAAACTTAGTCTTTGTTCCATCAGCCTAAGCAATTTTGAGTTGGGACTCCTGTTCACATCAAAGTATGTATCTGATTTATGCAGTATGGTATTGGCATTTTTATATACCACCGGTTTCCATGTCCACTGGAGTTGATGAACTGGTCTGTGGGAAGAAGGGCATCACAGGAAGACCCATGTTCTTTTAGAAAACCAAAGTAAAATCTAGAATAATCTCCATGGAACTTAGTATGCATTAAACAATAATGTATACACAATTTTTTCCATTCATCCCAGTACAAGAACAGTTTGTCAGAGACAAATACTTTAACTGAGCAACAAGTTTCATCAGAACACCAAGACCTTTTGTTTATCCTTAATTCAGTCTAATCAATATTAAGTCTGAAGTCTTACTTAACTACATACTGCCAAAGAAAGAAGTCTTCCTATTTAAAATCAGCTCCCACAATTAAAACAACCATCAGATCAAAGGTAGACTTTTTTTTCCATCGATATGAAAAAACTAGTGCTGCATTTTTACAAGATTAGACGATTACTGTAGTCTTCATCTAAATTTCTTCTTGACACTGTGATCTTCACTGATTCTCCTTCCATTAGATTTCCCAGCAATAGGAAAGATATAGCCCTGGAGAGCAAAGGACTGTGTTTGTATTTAGTGAAACCTACTTTTCTGTAACTGGAAAAAAAAATCAGCACCAAAAGAACCAAAGCTTAAAACCCCAGGAGGTTTTTTAGCACAAAAAAAGTGTTTTTCCTTAATTAATTAAGGAAACTGCAAAGAAAATAATTGCAAAGAACTGCAAAGAACTTCTTAATTGCAAAGAAATCAAAAGCCCCCCACACTTCAAAATATCATCTGCTTTGTGCTTATCTTTGTTTCAAAAAATCCATGCTGTTATGCAGACCTACCACCTTGTAGGACTCCAACAGAAAAGCTTTCCTTAACTCGAAGGTAGCACTGTAGTCCTGAATTCCTCTGTCTCTTTGAACTCTCTTTCAAGATGTGCATTGTTGTTGGGGAGAGAGGAAGGAGTCCTAAATACTCACAAGCCAAAGTTTTCTTTGTGTTCGAGCTAAGCTAAAACTTACAGATTCAGGGCAGTTAGTACCTGCTCCATGCTCTTGCCAGCTGCTACAGCAGCGTTTCAGCACCCTCCTGGTGGTGAAACCCCAAACGCAGCAGATGTGCCTCTGGACCCAACCTGCGGAGCCACCTCGTGCGCTCCCACCTCCCCTCTGGCTGCCCCAGCTGCTGGCAGTGGCTGGGGAGGTTTGCTAAGGCACCGCAAGAGTTCAGCTTTCAGGCCTGACCTTTCCTCTCCAGAACTCTTTTAAAAGTACGTATTCATTTTTTTTATTACTATTTTGTACCTTTCCAGGCTTGCTTCTTAGATGTTGAACCTTTTGTGGTTGTGTGAAGCTTTTGGTTTTGCTTTTAATTGCCATTTCCCATTATACCAGCAGCTTATTTCATTGAGACTTCAATTGTTATTTCACATTCAAATACACTTATCACACTAATTGGTAATGAGGATTCACTCCATGGAAATGTGAGAAATAAAGCAAGCTCTGCCTGCCTGGAACTCAGATATCCCTTTCAAAGATTTGCAAAGGAAAATAATCACAGGAGGCACAGCATGCTGTGTTTTTCTCTACTTTTTTATTAAATTAGATTGTTTATGCCGTGCTGAAAATAAAAATCAAAAGAGTGGCCGGTGGTGTGTGCAGCCAGTGCTGTGCTGAGGCCACGCAGGCATGTCCCGGTGTCCCCCAGACCAGCAGACCCGGCAAAGCGGCGAGTGATGAAATATTGTCTTCATGTGGCGGAGGAACATCCCTCTGGGAGTCTAAACATCACAGGCCGAAGTCAGCCTTTTGTAGCTGCTCCTCGTGGCCGTGAGCTTTTGCCAAGGTGGAATTTCTGATTTTGAAGGGCCAGGGGGAGGGAGGGGTGGTTTTGTTCCCTGCCACTTCACCAGTTGCTATAGCTGCAGTGCAGAACCACACCAAGATGTCTCCAGCCACTGCAGCACAGGAAATGCAGGCACTAAAATGGGAGCAGTTCTGACCTTTTCCGTGAGTGACATCAATAATGTTTATTCCTGTTCGCAGGCTATCCAGTTTGATCCTGAAACCCACCTGCCCGCGGTTACTGACAGCTGTACAGGCTGCACCCTGTGTCTCAGCGTCTGCCCTGTTATCGACTGCATCCGCATGGTTTCCAGGACGACACCGTACGAACCGAGGCGCGGGCTGCCCCTAGCCCTGGGCTGCCCCTAGCCCTGGGCTGCCCCTAGCCCTGGGCTGCCCCTAGCCCTGGCCCCCGCGCACTGAGGTGATCCGATCAACAGCTGATGTGAGCTGTACACTTGTTTGATGTGGCTGATTCGCTTTCTAATTAATCCTTGAAATCTACTCTTACCAAAAAAATGCAATATTGGGAGCCGTTACAATGAACACTGTTTTCCAATTATTATTTTTACGACAATTAAGTTCTGAAATTACAGAAAGGCAGCAATTAGTCGGTTGTAGCTGTCAGTTGTCCACGATTTGAAATGTAACTTTTTCCTTACAATTCATGCTGTAATTTCAAAAGTCCTCTGTAGACTGTTTAATCTCTATGTAATTTCTGGCTGTAAATATAATTAAGAAGCCATTTTTAATGAACTACAAATCAATGTACAAGCTAACTGTTTTCAAGGAGGCATTTTGTAATTAAACATTACATTTAGTTTTAAAAGAGTTTCTTAGAAGATGTAATTAACTACACAGCATTCAAATAAAGCAATGTTGCTTCTATTTTTCCATGGGAAGAAATGAAAGGGAATTTAAAACAGGATTTAAGAACTGGATTAATCACTTTCAACTACTACAGCATATGGTAGTGTATTTTTATAATCCTTTCTAATTCTTTCTCACACTAGTCACTTAATAGAATAAATTTGCTGTGTACTGACACATGCTGGACTCTTCAGATTTGTATGTTGCCTGGGTAGCCTGATCATTACTTTTTTTCCCCCAGTGAACACTCATAACATCCATCTAAAAATAGTTAAACTGCCTTATTGCAAAGCCCAGGTTTCATTTCGGGATTCTGAGAAGGGACAATGTTTTTTCTCCAAGCTCATCCTCTAAACAACTTTCTAATTGTGCCAATTAATGTTCCAGAATGTACACGTTACAGGTCAGAGATCTGATTACGTGCAAGTGGAATACACACCCTGCAGGCTGTGTTTGCCAAACACACACGTATAGGGCAAACTGGCAAGATGATTTCCCCCAGTGCCAATTCTTCATACTTAGCGGTTATGTATGGTTCTAGTAATTTCACAACCAAAAAGAAATACAGATTTGTCTGTCTTACTGAACAATATCTCAGTATTAATCCATTTTTCATTCACAGTAGGAACTTTCTAATTTGGACGTATTGCTGTCTGCTTTACTCCACTTAAGAATATAAAGCCTTTGGTTTCATAATAACAATAAATGATCTATTCATTCAATTTCTTATACCCTATATTGCGATCAGCAAAAGCTTTGATTAAAAATATGCCCTAACTTTCATTTGCTGGTTTATGAATTGTGCACCAAATTATAAATAAATGTCGAAAGCAACTTGTTGTATTTCTTTTTTCTTAATTTACTAACAGATTTTTCTTAAGAGACTTGTCAGGTGGTGTTTCATGTTCTCTACTCTGCACTCCAGGAATCATTAATGAGTTAATTCATGTGTACATTATTCTATTAATTGCCTACAGTGCAGAATATAACATCCTCTTTGCCCCTGGATGGCATCTCTTTGTCTTCCTTTGACTTGTCTTCCCTTTGCATCCTTTCCCCACGCGCACACACATATGTACACAGTTTCCCCCTCTAACATTTTGAAGTGTCAGCTCATTTAGTATCCTCACTCCACCAGCCTGGTTTTGCTGACATTTTGGGCTCACCTGATGAGATCCACTGGCAGGCCCAAGCCCAAAGCTAATAGCTTTCTCTTCACACTTTAATCTTTCTCCTCATAGTTGTACATTTTTCACACTCAAGTAGTAAGAGATAGTTGTACTGCTTAGAAAATATTTGCCTGAATCTTGTTTAAATCTCTTGGCCTTCTGGTAGTTTCTTATCTTATGTGAGTTATAGGAGACTCACAGTAAGAACAAACTGCTTTGTGACTGTGAGGGGCAAAGTTTGGAGGGTCTCTGTCTTTTCTCTCTGAGAAGCTGGTTGTCAAGCAGCATGCCCTTGAGTACGGCAGAAAAAAATCAAATTCAGATTTTCTGCAGGTAGCACTTTACGATCTCAATTAACAGATGCAAGGAAAAGCAGCTATTTTATCCCAGGCTATCAACATCTACTTCTTAGTTTGTATCCTAACACAAACCCCAAAGGTGAGAGACGGTGTGTCACCTGTGGCTGAACCTTCCAGCTTCTCAAGGTCCCTCACCGCTGTATTGTCAGACTTGGTTACCTCACTATACTGAACACTTAACATCTGGTAGCGTGGCTTCTTTTAGCTACAGGACAAAGACGAGAGACCTGATTTAAGTGGCTAAGCACACGTACATTTATATCATCAATGTAGCAGCAAAATCAGAGCTTTTCCTATGATATTCAGTATTCTCAGGATATCCAGTGTTCCGAAGTAGCTATAAAGCAATCTATAGAAGATAAGGGACATTCTATGAATCAAGTTTATGATCAAGACTATAATTTGTTTTTAACCAAAGAAGAAGTAACAAGTTATATTGTTCAGGTTTCTCTCTTGCCACCCACCCTCTCCCCCACTCCTCTTCCATCAAGCCCATTAACAGTTTCAGGAAATGCATTCCCAAATGAATGCGAATAATTTCTAACTGACAGTCAGCAATAAATCTGTGTGTTGCTGGAACTCAGAGAAATGGCCACACTTAGGGCTCCTGCAGGTCTTAAGTCATCAGAGTAAGGCAAGGTGTAAACAGGTGTAAACATGAAAGACCTGGGTTCCATAGGTTTATGCATCCATCTTGGCGAACCAATTAAGCACATTCAAGACCCAAGGAAACAAACCAGAAAAATCTGGTCTATTTTCCAAATGCTGTAGCCAGTTATTAAAAAAGGGGATATGAATTTTAAAAGTGTAAAAGGTTCCAAATTAAGCTCATATATTTCAATGATTTAGCTGCATATTTAAGGAATTATGTATTATTAAAGACATGCTGGGTTGGATCCTGCAACCCTAACCCACACAGTGTTTAGACATGTTGATCTATTGATCACTATTATAAAATATTGTAAACTGTATTTGACAAATTAAATTATGATAGAACTGCCATAGCTTCTCCTGCTCTGCCGCACTAGCACATTCTTATTCGCATCATATTCCTGAACAGAAAAAGCTCCCCGTGTTCAGTGCATGCTCTGCAGTCCAAGAAATACTTGAAAAAGCTGCCAAATCTGCCTGTGAGAATCCCAGTGCACTCATACATGTTCATTGGAAAAAGAGATGTTTTGCCTTGCTAACAGACTATACAGGCAGTTTGGTTTTTGGCCTCTAGGCTGAACATACATAATATCTGCAAGGAACTCAATTGGCAAAGATAATAGCTGCATTTGAAAAATGACACAGGATTTTTAAAATACATCTATTTCATGATTTTAAATAAAACATTAATTTGGTCTCTTAGGAAAATTAAAACTAGCCTTTGTGCATGAACCCGAGGGTAGCCTGTATTTCCAGTGTTGTTGCCAATGTATTTGCATAGTGTTTGTTGTTTTGATGCCTCACCGATTGTAAGAGGAAGACTTGTTTGCAGACACCCATTTGCTTAGTCCATAAGATTTGGCAGAAACAAAATACAAGTTACCTGTCTGGAACCACTGCCCCTTCTGTATTGTCTCTTCGAGGACGTGGGGCTTTCCGCAGCATGGCCAGTTTGAGAGGTGACTGGGCAGCCAGGGGCCACAGAGTGGCTCGCTGTCATTTCTGCAGTCTCCCTGTCTTCCAGCAGGTATTGCTGTCACCTCTGAATCCTCCAGGTTTGTTGCCTTGTAGCCTTTTATCTCAAGGTGGCAAAAGCCATTGCTAGAGTCAAGGCAAACTATCCAAACCCCAAATGAATGCCATGAGCCCCCTGCCTCATAAAACCACTTTGTTTAACACAATCCAAGACTGTAGGCTTAGAAATACAATCTTGAGCATAGACATCTCCTATCAATAAGAAGATCCAGCCAGCATATTCTGGATGTGTGTTTCATTATTCATCTACTGTAACATGGGGTTGGGCATGTTGTTAAAGTTTTATATTTTTCAACACGTTTCCTAGTAGAAAATATTTTTTTTAGATAAAATATTTATTTTATTGGCAACAGTTTCCCTTCACCAGGCTGCTCCACTTCTTTGATGAACTGTGGAAGATAAGTTTTCATTGGCAACATCTGGCAACCTGGCAGACTTTCTAGGCAGCTGGATTGGTAACTTCAGAGTTGCTTCTGGGTCGTTCAAATAATTAGTCTGCTTATGGACCATCTGGGTTGCTTTGTCTTTGCTGTTGCCATTTTCTTTCTTTTCTGAGGAACTGTATGCTCCACAGACAACTGTTCAGAGAACAGCTTTTAACAGCTCTTGCTCAGGTTGAGCTGCTGGATCTCATGCAGATTTCCATGCTGGTCTTGTGCAGGGACTGACCGCCCACTTTCATCCCCCCACCTTTGCTGGCAGTCTGAATCCGCCCCTTGTGACGTTTTGTTATTTTGGAGGCGAACTTCTCGCTGATACAACGCAGTGAGCTGCAGTTCCCCTCAGCAAGTAGACACGTATCCCCTCTGCAGAGGTAAGGCCCTAAACAACCTCAAGTCTTAATGATTAAACACAAACACACTTTTCTAGCCTAAGTGAACTAAACTTACCACAAGGAAGTGCCGTGCAGTAACAATCCAGCATTGCCTTCTGGCATGGAAGTGGTGAGGTTAGGCAGGACCTGTCTGTCTGCCTGGCATGGGCCTTGCCGTGTATTGGGCAGCCAGGCTCCCTCAGACACAGGCAGCAAATAGTTTAAATCTGTTACTCAACCATTTTTGAGGTATTATGCAACACTCAGTGGAAAGAGGAGAGACTCCATAAATGATTTTGTTGAATAAAACAGCTTCAAACCATTGGTCTGCTTTGTCCTTTTTTTTTACACCAAGCATTTTTCCTCTCCAGCACCATTAACTCACGGTATAGTTGAAGTTGCACCTTGGTATGACTGCCGGCTGCCACAAGAGCTCTTCTGTTGCATTTCAGCCAAAAACGATGCAGTCAGCACTGAATGCCCCCTGTGGGCAGCTCGCACTGACAGCTGCCTGCACACTGCCAATGGCTAGAGCCAGGCATCGCCCCGAGGGACGCTTCTCACCTGTGCAGTCTAGAGAGTGCTTCAAGTCATAGCTTCTGCTTCAGCTTACTGGAGATGGGCTTAGGCCTCGTCACTGAAGTCTTCATACGCTGTTGTTGAGAAATGACATTTGTGGGGACCTGCACGGCCATTACCATGAAAATGAGATGGCCTGCACATAAAAGGCATCGGCTTTGATCGTGCAGGTGCACAACAGAGTTTTGTAAGTCTGCGTTCAGTGACAGGAGTCAGAGCCTTCTTGTGCTTGTGTCGGTGTACTATAGACTCTTTATTTTAGGAAGAGAAAGTGATAAGGAGTTCGACAAATCTGACGGTAACAAGAGAACCAAAGTGAATGCCAGTGCCCCTCGGCTGCAGCAGACGGCTCCACCCCGGTGAATGCAGCGGGGCTGCATGGCGCTGGCAGCTCCCTTCCCTGGTGCGGGGGCTGTGGGGCTGCACCAGGCCCCCTCTGAAGGGAGGACGGGTGTCCCTCTTGCTTCTGCTTTGGCACAGAGTTTAATAAGAATTGGTCTGTCCTCTGCACTGCTGGCAAGACCACGGGTCACCCCCTCTGTGACTTTGATGTTACAACAAAAACAAGTGCTGCAGGATTCCTTTTTGAAGTCCCTAAGAATTATTAATTTTTGACAAAATAATGCAAAATGCAAGTGAAAAGAAAATCAAGTCTATTTTGTGTAAGGAGAAATATCTATCAGGGTGGTAAGCATAATTCTGTTTTGGTGTCTCAGCTACCTCTGCAGCGATTTCCTGCACAGTCACGTGCTTCCTAATTGCAGGAACTTCCTATTGTACATATTTGCTGTTTCACCATGGCATGAAGAATAGTCTTTCTGAAAAGCCACGCTCTGCAGATCTTTTCTTTTGATTGCACGTAGGTAAACCCCTTTTGTAAGTTTTATGAGGTGCAAACATATATGCTATTTTATGCTACTAGTCTATTTATTGGATTAGCTTGAGGATTTGATGCAAAAGCTTAAGACGATATTGAAAACACATATCACTTCTATTGTAGCTAAGAAAATCAGCTTTAGAATTAAGAGAGACCTTGTATCAGGCATTATGTATAGCCCTTTAGCTTTTTAGCATGGCTGTTCTTTGTTGCTATAGCAACCGAATTAACCATTTCATTAATATAATGGAATAAAACACATTTATTCATTTTTGCACTCACGGGTAATCCACATTCAGCTTTCAGCATACTTGTCAAGCTGTGTCCCTTTCACCTCAGCCCCTGATATTTTCTCAGCATTTCCAAAGGGTTTTTATTTTATTTCTTCCTTGTTGGGGAGAGAGAGAGCTGTTGGTTTTGAAGAATGTTATATTTTTTGTCAATAAATTTACTTCCGTTTCATTGGCTAGCTTCTGTTTAGCATCCCTAAAGTGGAAAAGCAGACTTCACAGGCAGCATTCAGTGCAAAGAAGTGGTGTTCTTCACATCAGAAAAGAATAAATCATTTGAAATAATGAAAAGCTCGTGCCTGCGACCAGCTTGTAGGCTAAGCTTGGCATGGTGTGTTCTACTGTAAATACTGACAGTACTCAGCCGTGTTCGCTGCCCAAACATTCCTGTTGCTGAACTGTAGTGCTAAAAGCAGATGGAGTGCTAGAGTCTTTGTTTACCCTGGTTTTAATGTTTCCCAAGCCGTGCCCACACTTTGTAATGGTTATTGAAATAATAGCTTAATTAAAAGTCCACCCATCAGCAGAAGGAAGCAGGAGAGCTCCGTGCACGTGGCACGGGCAGGGGCGATGTCGGCTCGCGTCTGCATTGCTCTGCCCGAGCAGCACCGCGGCTCGCCCGCCAGCAGCAACCAGAGCGGGGCCCACACTCAGTGCGGGGCTATGCAGACAGGCAGGGTGCAGGCAGGACCGAGACCTTCCCAGCGCTCATGTGCCACCTGCTAGTGGCCAAGGGGCCAGGTGACACTCGCTGCCTGTGTGCTAGCAGCCAGGTGCCCAGCTGGGTGCCAGCGATACACCCCAGGGCTGGGTCTGCTGGTCTTAGTGCTGCTTTGCTCCAGCAATGTGACAGTAAGCGCAACACAGGCGCTTTGCTAATATTTGACTGTCCTTCCAAAGCAACCACTGGTGCAAATTCACAGGCCAAATTTCAGTCTATGAAATTCATCATTATTAGCAATTCCACAGCTGAAGTCACTGCAAATAAAATAGCATAGCTGATACGATGTTTTTTGTTTCTTTCTTTCTTCCTTTTTTCTAATACAATTCTAAAGTTAGTAACATGAAACTGGAGTTTTACTGGAAATACGGCAGATGTATAAATGATTTTGAGAAATGAGTTAATTAACTTTGAAGGTATAAGCCCTTTCATTAAAAAGACAAGGCATAGAAGTAACAGCACAATAGCATATTGCCTGCTATAAGACTGTTCATTCATTGCTGTTTGAGTGAATGTATAAATCATATAATCTACAAGGGCTAGTAGATTCTATATCATTCACGTGTGCTGCCTTCCCTACCTGAATTAAATTTTAAATGCTTCCTCCTAGGCAATTCATTGTGTAAGGAGTGCCTGAAGACCCAGAAGGAGAAAGTTATGTGGCTGGCAAGGTAAAAGACCACAACTGACCCTGGACACAAAAGCATAAGCACAAAGGCTCTGTGTGCACTGCAGATAGCGCTGGTGCCATATTCTCCTCCCGCCTTTGTTTCTCTCCGTATATTGAAAGCATCCTCCCAGCTGCCCAGTAATACAGGACTCGTTTAATTTTACCAGTGCATATTGTGACGCTGTAGGTGAGGATTTTGAACTCATAAATGTCATGTTAATGCTAAGCCTTTGAATCAATAGTTTAGTACTGGGCAACTCGTCATCTGGTGTAAGTTTATCCAGAAGAATGTCTCCTTTAGTGATTAACAAGCAGCTTGTGGCTTCCAAAAGCATCTCGTCTAAACATTAAAGATACTTCTGCACACAGAGGCTAGCAGTGCTACAAGGCTTAGTATACATGACTACAAATTTTTCAACCTTTACAACTCTCTCCTATGCTTTACTAGAACTGGGCACTCTGTACGCAGCAGGCAGCTCATTTGGACTTTCTACAAATAAGATGGAGAGATTCTGGTGGGGGGGACCCTCGGCTGCAATTCACTGGATCTCCTCTTTTCCAAACATGAGGAGAAATAACAGTGTTTAAAAGTGGGGCTTTCACACAAAGCAGGGGCCGTGCTGCCCCGTCCTTTCCCTATTCCCCTGGTGCAGAGAAGACCCAGCCCCCAGGCCCCCGGGGTGCACCCTTACCTCCATGGCTGAGGAAAAGTCACTTGGCTTCCTGAGCCACAGCGCAGCCGCGTCTGCCATCGGCATCTGCTGCCGTTGCAAACCTCAGGAAAGCAAGTCCTTATCCTCTGTTAACCTCCTTTTACATTCTGTAAAATGAAGGTTAAAAACTTGCTTGCCTCTCTCCTGAGGGCTATTCTAAGGTTGATTAACACTTGAACAATCAGCTGCGTCTGTTCCAAACTGGATATTATTTCACCATCTAGCGCAGAGCTTGTATAATTCAGGTAACGGTGGTGACTCCCAAGCCAAATACCCAAGTGAGAATGAGGGCTGTTAAAGACCTTCTGTACATCTGAGCAGCAGGCATAAAGAAGGAGCCGGTGCCTCACATTTGTGGCTTCCACCTGCACGTGCGGCTGCTGCTGGCGGTCACGCAGCGCAGGTCAGGGGCCGCGGGCTGCAAAGCGGTCCCCAGCCAGCACCTCGGCCTGGAGCCGCCTGGGAGCGAGGTAAGGCAAGAGACCCGAGTAAATCTCGCTGCCTGTTAAAGAGCAGTAATGGCCGAGTTAAAGGAAAGCGGTCTCGAAGCCTGTGGATCCCTGTGGCGAGGAAGGGCTTGCAGGACGGGCTGCAGGGCCGCGCGAGCCGCGCTCCGCATGCCTCACACGAAGGGATTCGCAGGCCGCCGCTTTCCTTTCCTGCACAAGAGGGCAGCGTTTCACCAAGTCCTACCGAGGAGGAACGTGGGGAGAGCTTTTGTCAGCTGCAGAGAGGCTACTTACTACGCGCCTTATCTACTAATTGTTGGAATCGGCTAATTGTTTGAGTCAGAAGTAATTTAATGCATGATGCAAACTATTGCCCGGCTTACGGCTATTAACTAGGTACCGAAAGCAAGCCTGTTCGCACGGTGCTGCAGGAGTTTCCAAGCTTGTTAACTATTTTCCTGACAGCCCGAGGATTTGTGGTGGTACGCAGCAACCCAAATGTTTATATTACTACTGGCATTTTATCTCCGGCGTTACATAAATGTTTGAATACCGTATTCCTCTCAGTCAGCAGCTGCCCTTCTGTAAGGAACGGAAGGTGCAACCTTCAGGTTATGATGGCATACACGCTGATGAGTCACTACAGTCAGAGAGATTTTTTTCTTTACTTGGATGCCTGGCTTTATCCCAGCTATCTATAATATGGATTTCAGGTCTTCAAAGTAAATTGTTTACCATTGGGTAGCTCACCACAATGCCTGGCACTTGGTAGCATTTCCTTTTTCCACGCTCAAACAGCAGCACACATTCTCAGGTACTGTGCCATTAGTCATGGTGTATTTTAACTTTCCAGCAGACATCAGTGCCGATGAAACAAGAGGCAGAGCTATCACCAGAAAGGCTCTGGATAGCAGGGTAAAATTAGCATCACAAGAAGAGAAGGGAAAGTATTACTGTTATCCAAGCGCTGCTGAATTAGCCAGACGGAGCTAAAAATAGTTGGGAAATGTCTGTATTGTAGGAGAAATTATGACTTCACTTTACGTAAGCTGAAATGGTATTTTGCTGCATGAAATGTTAGGCATATAAACAGTGCCTTATATGTACTTGTCTGCAATAACATACGTTTATATGTATATGCTCTATATATTGCACATTTTATATATGTCTAGACACTTGTTAATTATTGCTCATTGTTCAGTTTCTAAGCACATCATTTGAAACACTGATAAAAATCTATCTATCTATCTCCAAGTCTGTAACACACACAGGTTAAAGCCTCGCTGTGGAAGACAATGGGTGTTGGAGGTACAGAAGGATGCACTCCTAAGATGCCTATCGAGAGCCAGCTGTACGTTAGAGTTGTTTGCAGCCCTGCTGGGGGGTACAACAAGTGGCTGGCAGGGGGTCCAAGGAACCCCTACTCAATACACGCCATTATTTACCTGCCCTTCAACTACCAGACTTGTAGATCTAGCTCTCGTTCAAGGGTCTGTATCTATACACAGGCACGCAGAAGATCTGTGCTATCCTGTCCTGCATCCGGACAGGACCAAGGAAGCGTGAGTGACATTAAACCCAAATAACACGAGTCCCTCACGGCACCAGGGGCTGCCCTTCCGGGGTGACAGGGTGCCACCAGGCTTCTGCTGCTGTGGGAGGCCCGGTGCTGGGGCTTTGCCTGCGTGCTCGATAGCTCCTGTCCTACCTGGGCTCATTACCTTTCAGGCCTTCCATTGCTTTCGTTTGGGTGAAAAACAGATTGACCTATGAGTGAGTGCCCTGCCATTGATTCAGAAGCACATTTCTGTCACACAGACATTTTTAGAGAGGATAAGTACAGGCACTTCTCTGTTATTCATCGCTCTAAAGACAGTGGCTCCCCTCTCCTCACTGTTGCAGGACATGGTTCAATATCACGTCTAGAGGCTTGATAGGAAAACAACCACAATATTGGATCTGTGTGGAAATGGCTCCTCATCTCTGAACTGAGCATGCCAGAGCCAAAATGGAAACTGCAATCCAGTTTGGTGAGTATGCAGATACTTGCTGCCTGGTGTGCAATAATTACCCGTGATTATTGCACAGTTCAGCTCATGAGTCAGCCAGGCGTGCTTGCTGCTTCTGAAATATCATTTCACCCCGCACACCTTTCTTGACCTCGCACACCCTATTTCTTTAAAGATGCCTGTGCCTTCTGTCAGCTTTATGCATTAATCACACCACTTGCTCATTACTGTGCACCCCAAATCAAAATTAAGGTCACCTTGTGTATTGTCAAAGCTCTCAGCTGTCTCAGGACGACCCCTGGGTCCTGACAGCTCCCGCAGGAGGAGAAGCCACCTGCCCAAGCACTGCCTCTTACAGGCGCATGCCTGCTTCCCTGCTGCTGTGTGGGGTGAGCACAGGGTGCGTGCCAGCCTTCTCTGACCCTGCTCCCGCAGGACCTGGGCCAGCTGAGCCTTTAGAAACTTCACCAGGAACATGGAGGCAGTGCCAACAGGCAGTTTAGGACATTGTTTGCCTTTCTCTTTTCTGCCCCGGCCCTCTCCTCCAGAAGAGGGCTGGAGGCCCCTGGGATTGCGGTGAGCATCCTGCCAGTCACCGTGCGCGCTTTGTTGGCACGGTGAAGCCGGAGGTACCGCTCACGCAGCGGCCCCGCAGAGTGACAGAGCTCCATCAGGGCTGACTGACAATGGGAACCAGCAGAGGGTGGGATCACTCTTGTGGCACACCCAGGACACCACCCAAGGCTGCCAGCAGCTCCAGATGCGAAGTTTGCTTGGTGGCAGTGCCCTGAGCAAACCGCATCACACCTCCCAGGCTCGCTGTGCAGCAAGCACCCAGCGAGCCCAGTCACTGGTTGCTGTTGCAAGATAACGCCTGCTCTAGAAGGCCAGGTCCCTCCTCTGCTCTTGAGTTAAATACACGTTTCATAGGGATTGTCTCACTGCTGGGAGGGCTTTACCTCATCTGTGACTTGTTATAGAGCCACAAACACTTCTGTGCTGTGCCCTGAAGCCAGAACCCACAGCCGAGAGGTGTGGGTGTGTGCAGTGCCTCCAGCCCTGGCCGAGCCCCGGGAGCAGCTTCGTGCTTCACTCGCGTGGGGCTGTCCGGCCCTGGCATTCAGCACTTTCTGCTCCACTGCTCTGTGGGGCGGGTGGCTGTCACTCCATGCTGGCCACACATGTGGCTACAGAAGAAAGAACCAGCAAGGAGGGTTTCCTTCTTCACCTCACTTGTTAATTGAAAAATATCGCTTTAATTCAATAACAACATATGTTGATAAACATAATAAGCCGGTGGTAGCAGAGTGGTGACGCTACGCTGTCACTTCTGTTTTAGCCTTTCAGGTTCAAATGACTGTGTTGTCAAACGACTCCTTTACAATATTTGCCAAAACATGTTTACAGAAAGGCTCAGGCACAAGTGTACCCTGGCGTGCCAAGGCCACTGAGAGCGCCCATGCCAAGCAGTGCAGCGACCGGATGGAGGAGGTGCTGGCTGTCAGAGCACAGGAAAGGTGCTCCCCAAGGAAGGGACAAGGCCATGTGCCGACCATTTGAGCATTTTTCCTGGCAGTCCGCTGAAAAGATGCAGAACTTATTTCCCAAACATGACTGCTATGAACTTGGTAAGAGCTTGCAAGTTTTAGTGTTTACAGATGGCTTAATTTGGCAGTCGTAATCATTATAGGAGCCACTAATCTAATGGGAGTTAAAGGCTGCCAGAAGTAAAGTATTACAATTAGAACAACACCCCAGTCCATGAGTGCTCATAACTTGGTACCATTGCAAACACCATAAGGTGCATACACATTGGGCGTTTGGTTAATCATGCTGTAGTTCAAGCAAGCGCTGTCACAAAGGAATGAATGGACACCAAGAAATCACACCTTCCTCTCATCCTCCCCCAGCTCCTGGGCCGCACAAGGGGCAGCACAGCAGACGTGGTTTCATTCAACATGTGGGAAGAAAGCAACACATGAAATCTGAGCAGTGGTCAAAGAGTGCACAGCTAAAGAACCTGCAGCTGAAGAGACATGCACAGTGTGTGTTTAAAGCTCTTCCACATGTTCAAATGAATGCATCGTTTCACTGAGGGCTTAGCCATGTGCACTAAGCCTACTTCCCATCAGCTCAGTTGTAAGCTAAGTCAAGGAAGGATGCCCAAGCTCACCTGTACTGCCTGGTATTTGCCAGGGACATAAAGTGCACAGTTGCTGTGGACCAGTTGCTGTCCCATCACAGCTTGCGGCTGAAGCCCAAGAAGTGCACACACATGTGTACACACAAACTACCCCATTCCTTATTGTTTTCCTTCCTCCAGCTAGCCTGTTATCTTTTTCCAGACATCCTGCACTGCATGAGATATTGTCTTTGGATCCATTTTTTAAGAAGCTCCAGGAATCCTGTGGTTTCTGTGTTACAAGGACCTTGCTTTTCCCTTTGTCAGTAGTCTGGTGGTTATCTATTATTCCCTCTCTTTAAATCCCATATGCAAGGTCTGATGCAGAGCTGTATGCTGCTGTGGGAAAGAGCGATTGCTAAGTCACTTAGCGAAGTGGTTGGAAGCTGGGCAAAGCCCTGCTTCTGGGCCAGTGCCAGCTTGCTCAGCTGCAGCTGTCCCAGGATAACGCCCCAGGACCTGCTGGGGCAAAACCCACATTTGCTGAAGGCACTTTCTCAAGTCCAAGACGGGGTTGTTGGAAATATAGTCTGCCTTTCACTCACCAGTGTCCTGAGAATGTTCATTAGTGGTGAAGAGGATTCAAATTCAAGCTGAGGGCATCGTATCTCTCTGCAACAAGGAGAGCTGTCCTCTCTTCTGGGAGTGGCTTTCAGTCTTGCCTTGTGCCTCTGCTCCTCTGCACCAGGAAGCATCATAGCTCAGCTTGGGTTCAGCAGTCACCTAAGACGTGGGAGATCTCACTATTGTCTCTGCATGAAATAATAGTTAATTACTCACAGGAGGAAGAGATCCAATAGTCCAATATGTGCATGAAATACAGCATTTGGACAGATCTCCTTGGAGAGTAACTATCAGTGAACACTTGTGTTCTGAAAAGACATTAAGTCAGGACAGCACACTCCAAAGAACAGTATAGTAGAAAAGGTTTAATTTCTCTCCCTTTTACTGGAAGATGTTTCCATCAGCAACAAGAGAAAACAAATCTTAACCACAGACTTCAGCATAATAGCTGCAGTAACAAAACAAGTTTCATTATTAAACTAACTCTTGGTAAAAGCCAGATGATTTCTACAGACAATTTTGCATGCAACTGCTAGATGCAATTTGCAGAGTGAGCGCCAAATTGCCATACTAATTATTTCTGGGCTGATGTTCCCTCTGTGACATAGTGGCATTTGGAGAATGGGGACTAACCAACAAGTGAAGTGCTGAAGTGGGAGATCACTAATAGCATTTCTGAGAAAGAGAAATATCGCAAATACCAATCTTCCTCTTCACACACTCACTCTCAATTTGCACCGAGACAATTTAATGCACACAACTATCCTACCTAGTTCATCTGTATTTTTGGCACCAGTCAGGCAAGCAGCACCTGCCAGCCCCCGGGCACAATACCAGTGTGGCCACGCGGGGCACCGTGACCTGCACTATGGACAAGCCCAGCGGGTGGCCCTGGCAAGGCCTCTCAAGCCCTACAAATCTCCAAGGTGAGCATGTTTCTCTCGATACTTTTCTGGCTCATGCACACACACTGCCTGACAGTTTGCCTAATTCTCAGATCTGCAATATACCAGTGAGGTGGGGGGTCTGGCAAGAAGTTCACTTAATTCAAGTCTATTAGCAGGTCAGTGTCTGCTTTTATGCTTGCTCACTCGCTAGCAGTTTGTTCTGAGTTAGCTTATCAAATTGGATACTTCTGCACACTGCATAATATGAAATGGAATAGAAAAGCATTCCTGGCATACTGTGAATTTTTTGCTTTCTGTTCCTTTCCTCTGGCCTATTTTCCTTTTTCGTTGCCGAGGCAGTACACTATCAAGTTTAAGCAGTGTAATTTTAGTCTGGTACTGCAGACCTACTGATTAGTGAAAAGCAACAGGAAAAAAGGAGTGGGTTGGCTTTAAAACTTTTAGGTCATACTTTTCTTCTGTTAAAAACAATTTAGACATGTTAAAAGACTAATTACTGAAAATAGAATAACCATTTAATATCTGACTGGGGAAAAACAAAATCACCAAATTGCTTTGGATTTTGAATATCAGAAAGTTGATGGATGATAATGAGATTTGACCGAGGAAATAAAGGGTCCAAAACCTGCAAGCAGCAGTGGCAAGAATATAAATGATGCTTGCTGAAATGTCAATAATTCTCCATTCATTGCATGTTCAACATTACTGTAGCAGGGACTTTAGGCCAAGGGAGACACGTTCCCAGTGGGGACTACTGGGGCAGAGTGGAGGGCTAACACCATGCAGCATGAAAACACCGCCAGATCAGTTCTTCATTGCAGCTGCACTATACAAACAGATTTGACATTAATTTATACTGCCATACAACCAGGAAAATCTGATGGCTGGCTTAAGTATATGTGAAGTCAGACTTGGCAATTTAAATCACGTCGGTGATGCAGGCGGGCCTGCAGCAGGACACTTTGGGCCTGGCAGGGAGGCCTGGGCCTGCGGCCTGGCTCCTGCCTGGGGCTGGGCCTTTCTGCGCTGCTCCCGCGAGCTGCCCTCTGGAGGAGCTGGGAACATGCTGGGAAGGCAAAGTGGGCACACAAACAGTGGACTGTTTCCCTGAAGCCAAGGGTTTCCCTCTGCCACCAGGCTATTCTTTTATATTTGTTTTCCTGTGCTTGTTCATTTACACTCATGATTAAACTTCATCCATCCTGGACAGAAGTCTGCTTGTTTGAGGAGCACACAGACACGTACCCCCAGGTGTCTTGCTCCCGTTATGTTTATTTAAGGCTGCATCAATTCCCTGGCAGCGTACAGGGCAGGTAGCTGTGCCCACACCCATGCACTTGGACTAAGGACTGCCAGCCCCATGCTGCTCCTCAATGCCCTGCCAAGCCCAGCACTCCTGCCACAGCACAGAAGTCCAGCTCTGGCTTTCCAGCCTTAAGTAGTCGCCTTTCACCAGAGATGAATCTCTGAAGGACATTGTGTCTGCTTGTCCTGTGTGCCTCCAACGAGGTGCATGGCTGTAACTGCTGCCTGTCGGCAGGAGCTGCTCCTCAACCAGGCCAGCAGCGGCACCACTTCCCTGCCATTTTCCTGGCAGCTGGGCTGCCCAGCACGACGCCTGACCCACAGGTGCTACGATTGCTTCAGGATTGCCTCAGACCAAGATGAATTCAGACATAGTTTAGCCTGGCCCAGGCTAATCTCATTATAGATAATCTTGTTTACCACATGTACTGCTCGTAAAACAATGCTGGCTGTTAACTCTTGCTCTCCCCCATAAGGCAGCCCCTTAAAGACATCTGCAAGGGACATGCAGGGTAGTTGACAGCCAGTTCCCAACCACAACCTACCATCTCATCCACTGAGGACAAGGCTGGCAGCAACTCTTGCTGTGAAAAAACAGCAGTGCAGCAGCAGGCTGGGGCCTGTAGCGCTGCCAGGCCCACAGCATATCACCTTGGTTGTCAGTGACAGGTCAGCAACAGCCTCACTAGTGTTCTGCATGGCTTTGGTAATTAAGTTTAACCCTGCTGGGTTCAGCAGAGCCTCACCTGAATGAATGATTTCCCCTGTGCCATCTTAAGGACACACCTATCATGCAGCTCCCTTTTCAGATGGATGCAGGAGGGCACGTGCAAGAAGCATGTTCGTGCTGCTGGCACCTGTCATCTCCAGTGATGTTTCTGACCCCTGGATCCCCATGGCCACACCACACACACAGCCAGGTGCATGGGCTGCAGGGCTTGGGTGCTGCTAGTGCTGTGAGATACGGCACCCATGCAGTGCCAAGCAGAAAGCAGCCGGCTGGCTGTGCCCCAGTGTGCAATGGCTCTGCTGTTCCCAAGAGCGTTGCCGCTGGATGGGAAGCCTCTTCCTTCCTCCCATCTCAGATGCAGGGCTACTGCTCTGCATTTTTCTTTTGTTTTCTCTCCCACGCTGTGCTTTCAAACGTGCAATCAAAGGCTCACGCTCACATTGGGTTCAACACAGCTGGATCACACTGCCATACCGCCAGTCTGTTGCAATAAAGAATTCCAGGACATATTTACAGGTGGAGGCTTGTGCTTGTTCCAATTAAAAAAAAAAAAAACTCAATTATTTTACATTATGGTGGCTAACTAGGTGATATTCAGTTCACTGGTATCATCAGGTAATATAAATGCTGCAAGTTTCCTGATTTTTTTTGTCACTTGTTAAAGCAGTGAAGATGGCTGCCTCTTAGAACTCACTGAAAGGCATTGTTTTGTCTAGACCAGTGTCTCCATTTCTTTTCAGCAGATTGAGCTTACAATTATTTTAAAATTACAACATAAAAATGGATGTTTATAATATTTCCTATTCCAAAGATGACAGTAGTCTATTTTAAATTGAGCAGTTTTAAATACACTTTCAGAAGAGAAATAATCATTTTCTTTTCTGAAGCAAAAATATTCCATACAAAACGTTTTAAATTAGTTTTTTCAGGTCTTTACGCAACGTATATTTACCGAAAGTCTGTCATTTCTGTGAAAAATTTTAGTTCCATCAAAATGACTTTCTCTCTTACAAAAACCTTTCACTTGCCCACGCCCTGACCAGCCCCACTCTGTTTCCCTGTCAGATGTTCCCTGCAATACAAGAGGGGAGCTGTCCCCGATGCCTGGCTGCAGAGGAACAAGAGGACATATGATGTTGCCCCCTAGTACCTTACAGGGTGCTCCTAACACACCTACTGCAGGTATGCTCTTAGAAAGATACCCTTTGATACAAGTCAGGGCAAACAGCTACCCTTAGACAGGAGGAGGCTGGCGGGGTGTGCTGCCATGTGGGCCTACACACGGGGCTGTAGCACCCCAGCCTGCCAGGCCTGGGGGTCTGTGCTTAGCAGAACCCCCCCCCCCAGCAGTGATGCCAGGCGGCAGCTCCTGTGCCAGCTGCTCCCTACCCTCACAGAGCTGCACCCAGCCACGCTGCTCCGCACCGACGAGACCATGTCCTCTGCCGAAACCAGAGTGCGTTTCATAAATATTCTGCCAGACACCCTGCTGTCTTCTGCACTGTTTCCATAGTCAGCCTAGGAAGTTAATTTCCATCCATAATATTTGAAAATACCCTAATTATGAATTTAGCAAGTCTGCTTACTAACGCAGTTTTCCCTAAATTATTTCATGGTTAATTGAGAATTCAGTTGTAAAAAGTAGTAATAAACATGTGCAGCAAAACAAAGCTGAGACCTTTGGAAGCCTGTCTTGTAGAGGACAGAAAGCTCCTGTCCCTCTGGGACTATGTCTGATCCTAAGCTATAGATCCAGTATTTTTAACATTGCCTGTGGGAAAGTGTATCAGCCTTCAGCTGCCTAATTCCTAGAATCATCGAATCACAAAATATTCTGAGTTGGAAGGGACACACAAGGATCATCGACTCCTGGCTCCGCTTAAGAACCACCCAAGAATCAGACCGTATGTCTGAGAGCATTGTCCAAATGCTCCAGCAGGTTTGCAGCCTGTCCCAGTGCCCGACCACCCTCTGGGTGCAGAACCTTTCCGTAACACCCAGCCTGACCCTCCCGTCCCAGCTCCATGCCGTTCCCTCGGGTCCTGTCGCGGACCCCAGAGAGCAGAGCTCAGCGCCTGCCCCTCCGCTCCCCTCGTGAGGGAGCTGCAGGCCGCCATGAGGCCTCCCCTCGGCCTGCTCTGCTCTGGGCTGGACAAACCAAGGGACCTCAGCTGCTCCTCAGGCATCTTCCCCTCTAGGCCCCCCCCAACATCATTGTAGTCCTCATGCCTGTTTGTAGCAGAACTTATGTCTGTTCTGCTGCTGAATGCTGCAAAGGTCTTGCACGTGCTCTGTACCAGTGAATGGGTACTGAATTTAACATCAGACAGGATATGACACACTGGTGTTTTGGTGGACGCTACAGGGAAGAACGTGATACTGGCATTCATACAGCACCCCATACCTCCAGCCTGTTTATCCTCTCACTGTCTGATGCAGACCTGAACACCTCTAAGCAGCCATAAGCAAAGTATGTCCAGAGTGCAGGCACGGCCAGAAGGCAGATCTGCGGGCCAAATCCCACCTATCCATTGCCTGAAGCCACTCCACCTTTAATTCACTAGCAGGGGCATGACAGCATCTTGAAGTTTCTCCAGGCAAATGCAAACACTGTAGTGTTTTAAGTTCCTGAAATAAATATGAAATGAAGATTGAGAGCAGTTGATGGTTTAGATTATATACTGAGCTATTTTTAAACTTTTTCAGAATCCTGCAGCCAAATGGCAAGAGTGATTGTGGCAGTTATTAGCAGGGAAATATTTGCAGGAATTACATCGGGCTGATGGTTTACCACGCAAACCCGTCCTACAGAACTTGACGATTGAAATGTAAAGATGCTTTGACAGATGTTGTTTTCAAAGACTGGAGACATCCAAGCATGGTTTGTACCACACGTATTTTATACTCTTTACACTTTGCATTTCATGCATTTGTATTCATCAAACAGTAACATATATTAATTTATACATTTATAAGATGCTATTCTAAAGGATGATCAGTCTCAAGTGTATACCTGTAAGATACCTTGGAGTTCAACTATAAGGTATTTAATAAATAGACAAAAAAATGTTTTGGTTTGTATGTAAAGGGCAAAAGGCTGAATAAGTCATCATTGTTTGCCATTCTAATCATCCATCCAATGTACAGAAGACCACCTTCAGAAGTCTCTTCAATCATCTGTAAACAGTTATACTTTGTAGTTCTAGAGACTGTTTGCAGGAGCAAAGCATTCAACAAGCACAGTGAATATGTCAAGGAATTGTGTTCTCTATTGAAAAAAAATGCACTGTATTGAATTTGTCTCCATTTCTTTCCTTCAGCTTCAGCAAGGAACTGAGAGAACTCCAGTGTGTTTTAAAATTGGTTATTCCTGTCAAATATCATTTAGAAAAAAAAAAGCATTTTTCTCTTCCCAACCTAGCTTTAACTATGATTTTACAAGTTTTTTGGTCTCCACTGCCAGATTTGAAAAATCTCTATATTTAAAGGAATTACATTGAGATCTACTACAACTTCCTGTGTAGGTGTTGTCCCTTCATTTAATTCCTGCTTATCTGCCATTCCAACACAAGCAGAGAACAGAAACAGAAGACATGGCCCTGGCAGGCCGCAGACAAGGTTGGGACAAGTGTTGACCACCTGGAAGCACCCCCAGGAGGAGTGGGCAAGCAGCAGGAGTGACGGACTTGCCCAGGGGTGGGGTAGGGAAGGGGACAGTGCTTGCTAGGTGTAAAATTTTGCTTTGAGAAATTCTGAAACATTTCTGCACCCTGAATGCTGGAGCCCTGCCAGAGGGTATAAACTGATGGGTATAGAGACTACCAAGTGAATCCCATGAGGACAATTTTCAATCTTAAAAAGACAAAATACATACAGAAAGAAATGATCTTGTACACATCACTATCCTGGAATCCTTCATTCATAAATGCTTGGGCATGGATTATTCTTCCACCAAGCTGCACAATCAGCACTGCAGGCCTGAAGAAAAATGTGGTATAAGGTGCTGGAACAAACCTGGGGCAGACAGCAGAGTCAGAGAATACGAATGGGGTGAATAATAAACACCATGGTGAGATTCAAAACGTAGGGCAAGCTCATGCCACGCTTGCAATCAAGTGTTTACTGTCTGCCCCAGCATCATTCTGCTCCCATCTTTGTTGCCTTCAGTCTAAACAAAGCGACGTTTCAATCTTCTTTAAATTCAAGGACACTGAGTCCCTGAGTGCCCTGCTCACTAGCTCTGAATGGGAAAACAAACCTGCCTGGGCCCTAACAGCATCTTAGCTTACGTCAGTGATGCAGAACATATTGCTTCAAATGCATATTCTTCTAGGGGTGCCATCCATCCACCCTGACAAGAAATAGAGCGCTTCCTCCCTTTATCATGTCTGAGAGGGAGAAATGTGTGAAGCAAAGCTAAATGTGTGAAATGCAAATAGAAGTCGCCACATCCCGGTAATACATTCCTTATACTGTCTAGTAGCATTGCAGGGATACAGCTTGGGTATGCTAATGTCCCCAACAGATGGCACGTTGTTGCTGCCTACATAGAAGAGACACTTCTGAAGAACCAGAGAGGCAGAAGCAGCACATGGTATGTGAGGGGCAGCGTGCCACGTGGCCGTGCAGTGCACTGAGTGTTAGGGCTGGGGACTGGTGCTTGGGAAGGTATGGGCTGCATGGTTCTACAGTGGTCAAACAAACAAACAAAGATGTATGAGTTGTTGGTGTTGCCCTAGTTAGCAAAAAATCCTTTGAAAATAACGTTTGATAAAATACAGAAGTAATACTATACCAGTGTAATATAGCATGGAGATTCAAGAATGTTGTTGTTGGCAACTTTGGAAATGTCAATCATTTTTGTCCATTGGAAAACACTATTTAGATTATGAATTAAAAAAAAAAAACAGAATGTCACAATACTTTGAGAATTTTTTCTGTTGTGTGTTTGTTTAAAGTGCTTACAGCAGGGAGGACCAAAACATCCAGGAGCAACCAGTGCAATCTATAAAACTAGCATTAAGAAACAGCACATGATACAGTGAGCCCTGACAGATATTCAGGAGGACTTCAAACAGAGCTGACTTCACTCATTTTGCCACAGACTTAGGGAAAAGTTGGTGAGGTCTTTCTTACTATTTCTTAATGTGAACTACGTGGGTATTGTGTGACAATCTGCTTATGATTTATTCTCTGAATAGGTACAATGTGACCAATCACACATTTCCTTCTACAATATCATAGACAAACTAAACAAATATAAAACCAATTTTATTACTAAAAACTAGCGTAGTAGTAAATGACTAGTAAACTGTTAATTTTCTGGTCCAAACTATGATACTTCTGTTCTCTCCCAAATGAAAATTCAATCTCTGAGAATGTAAAACCTGTAGGAAATGGTGTTAATGAGGTAGGCTACCCCGCGTGGCCAGCCTGTAGCCCTTTGTATGCTGAGCTACAAAAGGTAGGGCCAAGAGTCAGCATACAGCTTTAGAAGTACCTTGTGAGTGGAAAAGTAAATGTCAAGTTCAAACCTTTAATGAAGGTCATTTTCTCTACAAGATTAAATGAACAGGACAGGACAGGATGTTGATCCTCCATATGTTAACTGACTTCTACCTCATCTGCACTGCTAGGAGAACACACTGATGCCTGCAGTTAAGCAAGGACAGAACCGCACTGTCTTGGCCAACCTGGAATGTCTACCCCACAAACTCATGTTTATAAAGGAAGTTTATCCTGTTTTAACACACAAAGTTTATTCCAGAAATCCAGTTACATTGAAATGAAGCATTATGTGGGGTCACATCAAAAGTCACATCAAAAAGATTAATCATTATTTAAATTTGGATTCACACTGATATGAGCTTCTACTATACCTAGAGATACTCTCTGTAAACTCTTCATAACAGCTGGAATACATCCACAGAGAATCTTTCTGCTTCATGTATTGCACTGAGGTCTAGATCCACCCGATGGTTCTGGACTTACCAAGATTAAACCTGTATGGCTCTCACCTAACTCCTCCTGTAGGCATTTTGCTCCAAAATTCAAATCGTCCAAGATTTCTTACAGCCACTAAGCCACACAGAAGATGGTTCCCAAAGTTTTGTGATAAATTTTCTCAACATGGAAGGGTCTTCCTTTCGGCAAAGGTGTAACCACTTATGTCCTACCATGTTGAGAAGTAAAATGTGTAATGTTCCCAGAGTCCACAAACTGATTATTCTGCCTATCCTAATTTGAAGATAAAAAATGTATTGAGAAAATTGAATAGAGGAAAAAATTTCCATATGCCAACCCCCTAACTAGTCACTTCTGCTCTTAAAGGCCACCAGTGTCTCAGCTTGATCCAATTACTGCTTTGTACAGCTTATCACACCGACCATTTTCCTTCCCTCCTTTTCTTCAGAGCTAAGCCTCATTAATGGGAAATGTGACAGGTCCAGTCAGTGTTACATCCAAACTCCCAGGTTAGTTCTCTATTTGGAAGCAACCTTAGGTTTTATGAACTTTTATTCAACACAAAAAGCAGCCTCTTGGCACTTGCATTCTTTAATGGATTTGTGTCATTTACATTAGTTCTGTATTCATATTGTTTTCTTCAGAATTGCCTCTAATAAAGACATACATATATATATGTTTATATATGTCTAGACTGTCTTGGAACATTTTTCACTACCCTGGTAAGACAGCAGAAAGATATTTTTCAAAGGATTGAAAAGATCCTTGCATATTTTTTCTCACTCTGCTATTCTAAATGTCAGAAAAATTGAAGAAGTGAAAATGCAGCTGTATCCTATCTTTAAGCAGCTGTATCCTATCTTTAATCAGTCAGAATTGAGGTCCTATTTCTTTAAATTCTCTTGTTCTTCGTTTTTAACTCTCTTGTAAAACCTCTCAGATATACAACAAGAAATAAGCTACAGTTTTATATCTCTCACAAAAGCTTTTAAGAAAAATGAGTACTTGAGCTTTCCCAGGTCAGAACATTTCCACTGTAGAGTTTTGGCACAAACACATAGCAATGGCTTACATGCTAATTTAATTCCTCAAGATGTAGACGCAAGACTTACAAAAGGAATGCACTTTGTGAGCTTCCGACCTTTAGTTAGCACAGCCCCCTCACTCACTGCCATGACTGCAGTGCTCTGAGTGCTGTTGCATGAGCCCCTGTGGTCCCCAGCCCCATGCCCAGCCCTCAGCTCCCCACCAGACCCCCTGCTAAAGCAGATCCCACCTCGGCTCTGCAGCTCTTTTCTTCCATCAAAAAGTTTCAGTTTTCACTAGAAAACTACTGACTAGTTGTAGCTGAGATTAAGATATGGAAAAATCACATCTTTTCTGATCCTGAGAATACCATTCCTAAATTTCCCCTTATGCCTAGAGCCCATGTAGCCCAGATTGGGTAAAAGAAAAGCAAAAAAGGAGCTGTATGACTTCAGTGCCATTGAAGCCAGTCCCCCAGGTGGGTGTTAGCAGTCATTGCAGAGATGGGGAAGAGATGCTCCTTGTTGGTCCTGCAGCTCCAGCTGCCTGCCCTCAGCTCACACACACTGCAAGAGCCTATCCTTAAATTCCCATTTGGACAAAGCTGAAACATAAAAGCACGGTCTCCAGCATCACATGAGACAGTGATCTAACCACACAGTGTTTCAGAGGGGACTTTCCAAGTCACAGGAATGTAGGGTTCACCTCAGGGTGACTCAGAAGATCTTTAGTGCTTGTGAAAACTTTTCCCTCCACAACCAGTTACAGAAGCTAAACCAAGCACTGTTTTATCATGGGCAATGCTACTCTGGAAGAAGCGCAACAAATGAAAACATAATAATAAAAAAGAAGCTGAGCCTCTCCCAATCAATAATTTCAGTTTTACAGCAAGTAGTTGTAAAACAAATAAGCACTGGCCAGCACAGGCACCCTGTGATGCCAGCTCAGGCCAGACCTCACGGTGAATGCAGCCGACAGCTCCGTGTGCATCACGCTGTGCTGCTGTCTAAAGCAGCAGTTCTCCAAAATGTACCGTAACTTCCACAGGAGCCACTGCTTAACAAACCATGCCTTAATCCATTAATGGAGCTGAGCCAAAATGAGAAAAATCATGCTCAGGGCAAATCTGTCCATTTTCTGGTGTGCCAGTTTCTGGATATCTCAGCTGGGAGAAGTCGGGATGAAGCACTTCTCTAGCAGTGGGCACAGCCGGTCTGAAAAGAAAAGAAGTCAGGTTACAATCAGTAATCACACCACCCTTCAGGAGACGTGCACCATTATGTGAGGTGTGCTTCATCCTAGTTCAGAGAATCTCTCCGAACTCCATCCTCATCACTGGCTTCCTTTAGAAAATCAAAGCAAAAGAAGCAACACCAAAATAGCTTCCACAACAGTGCCAGTGTTTTAGTTTGTATATCCCGAGTAAACTGAGGGAATCATTTGAGAGGAACCAGAAAGAAAAAAAATCACCTTTTACAGGCCTACAGTCACATGAAATGCAGTCTACGTGCCTTTTATCTCCTAATGACTTTTGCAAGGCAAAATCCAGAAGCAAACAGTGAAGCATGACCTTGACTGCAGGAAGCGTGACGCTGCTGGCAAAGGGGCCTATGCTTACATTTTACGCAGGGGTCATCTCCTCTGGTGATTACAGCACTGTGCAATAGAGGCCTTGGAGTCTCACCATCAGATACACCAAAGCAGCCCCCAGAGAAGCAATGAAACGGGCAGCGTCTTCAGCTTTGTTCCCCGCTAGGGCAGACACACCAAAGGGAGGCTGTGGGCACGTGCCCCGCCGGCCTGGCTCAATGCAGCAGCAGGGCCCTCATGCCACCATTACTCACGCTGCTGCATGCACGGAGCCCACAGTGGCAGCATGCAGCGTGACCAGAGCATGGCAGCTTCCTGATGTCAGCAGAGCCACAGGGTGGCTAATGTAATTTAAAAACCAAATAACCAACAGAATTATAAATAAAATACTAAGTAAGTAAAGTTGGGTGAGAATGCTCCCCGATCACACAGAAGCCACCAGCTCGCTGGCACACCTTGCCCCTGCACGCTACTGTTCACAAAGGCCCCTCTGTGCCCAGAAAAGCCATGGAGGAGGAGGTTGGTGGTTCCTCAGGAGCCAACCTTGGCCTGGCCAGGCCCATACACCCAGGCAAAGCTCCCACAAGGCCACCTCGAGCACTGCAGGACCAGGGCAAAGGCAGACATACTGCTGTGCTAGGCCCATGCCTTCACCAGTAGCAGCCACAACAGCGAAGAGGACTGGGGGCAACCTGTGCTCTTTAATGAGGCCTAGAATTCAATTCCAATTGTGCCACAATTCTGGGAAAGAAAGTACAGCTCAGGTTTTCTCCTCACTTACACTGGTGTGCTGGGAAGATTTAGAAAGAATTTAGGGCAGACTGGCCTTGAAGTGATGAGTTCCAGATTTTACTGTCATAGAATATTAAAACACTGGGTTTGCATTGCAGATAGAGGCACAAGTTTGGTACCACACTGCTCAGTCCTGACAGGACTGAGGCACTTCTACACATGACCAGAAGCAAGATTTCAGATTCCATGGGAGCTTTAATGTCAAAAATACAGGTGCCTCCTAATTTAGGCCCATCATAGGCAATCATTAGCTCCATATGTATTTGGAGGAGCATAGTTTGACAGGCTGAGGTGCTCAAAGTGGCACTGATATATGCAGGAATTTCGGCAGTACTTTTGCAAACTTTGTCCTCCTGCAAATCACTTACATAAAGCTCGTTTTTTAAGTTCAAACACCCCAGTTTCTTCCTGTAGTTTAAAAAAAAAAAAAAAAACACACACACACTACCTCCAAACAAATGAAAAACTGTGTTTTGTTTTTCCTTAGATATCTTTTAGATATCTTAGATATCTTTTGAATGTCTGTGTTCCATCCAGGCATGAAACAGGAGGTCAGTAGATGTACAAAAAAAAGTCTGTGGCCTGGGTATTCCCAAGCCAGTGATGGCAGCAAGCTGGAAGCAGGGGTAAGCGCACTTCAGGCCATGTTTACACCAGTGGTGGTATTTAGAAAATACCAGACAACTCTTTTGAATCCCCCTTCCAGTCCCTGCTTTTCTTGTAATCAGTGTGCCCAGTGAAGGCCATGCCAGGACTCCGGTGCTGTGTCTCCATGCAATAGCCCCAGCAATGTTCCTGTGACAGCCAGACCTGCCTCTGGAAGGATGATGCTAACAGCAAGCCGTGCCCTTTCCTGCCTCTCTCCACAGCTTCTCACATGTTCAGTTGCCTGCGTCATCTCTCAAGCCACTGAAGTGTATGCAGTATTCCAGTTTACATTTTAACAGGAAAGCTTCACCTTCCTCTTACATCTATGTATAAGCAATACACTCTTTAGAAGACCTAAAATTCTCATTGATTGTGCAGCAAGACAGAAAAGCTGTGTCTCGTGGTGATAGATGGGATTACTCCACTGGCTCTTACCTTTGGTAACAGATTCCATGTGTGTTAGCACATAGTTTAAGAGGAATTATCATCTTTTTAATAGATCACATACTGAGTCACAAGCTACATATTCAACAGAAAATCAAGCTAATTGTTCACTTCTTCTAAGATATCCCTGAAGGATAATCAACCTCTGCAGAGCTGTTTCTTAGTTGGAAACTAAGTAATTAAGCTGAAGAAATGCATTTTTCTTTCAAGATTCTCTGTATTTTCTTTTATTCTTCTTCATGCCAAATACATCAGTATGAACATAAATGACTTTAATTAAAAATTAAAATTAGCTCAAGTTTTGTTTTGTTAAATCCATAAATGAAGAACAAAAGAGACTGTCAAGACAGAAAAAGAAAACACTGCAACCTTTCTGACAGTTCTCATCCCTACCCACTTGCACAGCAAACTGTAAACATGCAGTGTGGCATCATCTTCCTGAGTGCACCTCAAGAGTCTTCAGTAGGATTTATCATATGTGGGCTTCAGCTAGTAAAGCAGTTACACATGTTATAAATAAAAAAATGGACAGTGCCATAGTATGATAGATCTATGAAGCCCCCAAATTTGATAGGAATCTTCTTTATTAATTTAATCTATCACTGGCTAATTGCTTATATACTGTAAATCTGCAAAGGTCAATTCTTGAAATCACCAAACAATAAAAAGGTATGAAACACTAATAAGCCCTAATAAAATAAGAATGTTAATCAATAGTCTAAATGAAGCCTTGTATTGCCAATGATGCATGAAAATATATTATTGTTAGGGACTACAAGCATGGGTTCCACTGAAACCACTAAAATAAAAAGCCATGTATTTTGAGTCAAATGCAGTATAAAGAGCATCTGTAAATACTGACTGTACAATGAACTCCTGCAAGAGAACAGCCTCAAGGACTAAAACATTACACCAAAAAGCTACACAAACCAAAAAAAAAAAAGAAAAAAGAAAAAGAATGCTGATGCAATAATACCTGACAAAGGCCAGCTCTGAACTGTACGGACATAACAGGAGAACTTGTTTATACATATCAAATACTGCATGTTAAAGATATGCAAATAAATATTTTTATATATTAAACTGTAATAAACTTGCTTATCAACCTGCAGCCTCACACCAGACAGACTCCTTTACCTACTGCATTCAAACCACTGTGCTGACAGGACAGAGCTACTGCAGGTGCTCACTGCTGTAGCAGGAAGCAGACTCATCACTCAGGCTTGCTTCACCAGATTGCCTTATGCCCATTTAGAGAATTCCTGTCTTCCTGAGTTTCTAACTGCTTCTGAGGAATATTAAAGAAAAATGGGGTTTTTAAAGCATCTCTGCATTCTAAAAGGCTGCAGAACTGTGTTCTGTTTGTAGGAGCAATTTGGTTTTATTAAGCAGCATGACACAGACGAAGCGAGCTGAGATAAGCTGTGTACAGTACATTGCAGCAGAGTCGTCATCAGCAGCAGCTGCCGCCGATCAGCCTAGAACCCGATTACCCAGAGATGCACTGGCACACTACAAGGAAAGGTGTTAAAAACCCTTCCTCCCGCTTACTCATCAGCCAAGATAGACACTCTGCTTCACCTCTGATATTATTGAAGGAATTTCTCATGGCAGCAGAGAGGTTTGGCAAACTATATTTCTCAGGCAGTATTTTTGTATTTCTCTGTTTTCATTAAACCTCTTTTGCCAAACTGCCAATTTTGAAGGTCATTTCACTTGCATGGCACTGTTATAATACATTTCACAAGCAGTGTAGACATCACTTACTGTGAGGTCTGTATTTCTTATTTTCCTGCTGGTAGGAAAATAGAATACTTATACCAGTTGGCAACCCAAAGAGTTAGACCTGCTACAGGCAGGTCTTAAATCGCTTTTGTAAAAAGGTCTATTAGCACATTTGATCTGAGCAAGAAGGGATCACTAGTTTACTCTATTAGTCTGATTTCTTCCCAAATAAATTCTGCTCATGAATTTTAGAAGTATTGAATTAAAGGAATCTGGTTGTCAGGGACAGGCATGGATGCTGGGAACATATAATAATGTACTCTCATGTTTTCAACAGAAAAAAAGGCAGCATTATTCTTTCTGAACATTTCCTTCCTCTTTAAATCTTCAGATACTCTGCTTTCTCTAAGGTCATTGCATGAATTTAAGATACACCATTCTGGAAACTAAATTAGCCCTCATTTACTGGGAAGTTGAATGCAGCCAGACTAATGGTGGTGCAAATATAATTGGTTCCCAACATGTGTCAGTGTGTATACTCCTCAAGCCACGGAAAAGATGCATTATGGGACTAATTTTTAAATGTTAATGGATATTGGATGTTTGCCAGACACCCAGCTGTGCACAAAACATTGAGATGGTAAATAGCTCTTGATCTGTTTAGAAACAAATTATAATGGCTGTTTGGATTCCACATGACTGAAGGCATGGTAACCAGCACAGGCTCACAGACTGACCCTATTAACTGCACTGAGGGGAATGCTCCAATTTTTAAAATCAAGATAAGAGACATAAAATAAGGCTATTAAGATTGTGTTTAAAGTATTTTAGATTAATATTAAACAAACAGAATCCCAACAACAACCAATAGCACCTGTTACCATTGCCTTAGTGAGCTAACTTATTTTAGGGAGCTTTTTTGGTAGGAGGTCAAAAAGAAAGTGCTTTTATCACTCAATTAATTTGACTCTAAAGCCGAGATCTGAATGAAGTGCTTACCTGCATTTACAGCATAAAATCTCTCCTGCCGCACATCAGCAATAGGTCTCACTCAGCTGCACCAGGGAACAAGACCTCTTCTCATTTGATGTGCAGTTCTCATAATTTTTAATTGAAATCTATGAATATGAGTATTTGCAGGAAAGTCTCTACTTGAAATTTCTTACTAAGTGTATTCATTTGGTCAGCAGAGCCCAACAGGGAACTTCAGTCAGCTGAATTACATGCTTTTGATTACTGTTCTGTAGAATTAGCTGAAAGTGTCATTTTACAAGTGAAAAGTGTACTAATTATCAACAACATAGGAGACCTCTTTTCCATAAAGTTGTGTGGTCAGTAGGTTGAGAGCCCTTTCCACAAATAAGACAATCACATGTATATTCAAGGGATCTCCCTCTTCAGGATTTTGCTGTTTGGGTTTGAAAAATTCTGGAAGAGCTTTCCAGCATAGGACATGATCAGTCCAATTCAGGGTATTAAAGTTTCTCCATTAAAAAAAAAAAAAGTACGTAATTCCAAATAGAAGATCACAGTAGCATTGAACCAACAGGGAAGGACTCCAGACTGCCCAAGCAATGATTATGTGGTGATATAAAATCATAGCTTGTAGCTGACA
The DNA here is from genome assembly GCF_040182565.1 of Anser cygnoides. Lineage (NCBI taxonomy): Eukaryota > Metazoa > Chordata > Aves > Anseriformes > Anatidae > Anser > Anser cygnoides. The sequence goes on along the minus strand of NC_089880.1, from coordinate 3,228,178 downwards.
CTAAATTTAGATCCCCTGGGTAACTTTGCAGTTACAGATTTGTATCTTGAATTTGTGCTTCGTGACATCTATTCTGCATATTTGTTTTTAGCTGAGTGCTTTCTGCTGGTTTTGGTACCTTACATAGACTGTTCTCTATGATCTGAAATACTTTGAGATATTAGGAGAAGCAGCTTGAAAATCACTTCTTAGATTTCTTCAAAGTTAATTTTCTGTTTGCCTTCTCTAAAGAATATGGCTTTCACCAAATGTAGAACAGCTACAGAAATAAAATTATCCTGGCCATTAGGAAATGTGATTCTAAGATATACCATCAAAACATACCAAAGAACAATGTATTTTTTCCCTGACAGCTCAAGAATCTTGATTCATTCTTACAGAGTAAGTATAGATTTCGGTGAAATGTTTTCCACACCACCAATTTAAAGTTCTTAGAAAGAAAAGAAAAAAAAAGAGGCAACAAACAAAATCCCCTTCCTCAGCCCCGTGATTTTGTTCAGCACACCATGAGAGAAGGTCTGGCCCACAGAGGTGTTCTGCAGGCTTGCTGCCACCCAATGCAGGAGGACGGCATCGCTGCCTCCCCAGCCTCAGCCCTCTGTGTCAGGCACTCCAGGGCTGGAAATCATACACATGACTTTACCTCCACCCTGCTAGCAGAATATGAGAAAGGCCCAGACTCACCTGCAGTACAGAAATACTGGAGAAGAGTCGGAGTTGGGACATGTGAGTATTGGTAGAAAACAGGGCTGGGCTGGCAACTGGATCTCCTCCGAGCTTTAGGGGGAGGATGTGTGCCTTCGATGCTGTGCTTTGAAGCTCATCTTCCTCTGCCAATGGCAACAGGCAAATCACAAGTAGCTAGTGCTCCACAATAAAAGAGAGATGAAAACAAGCTTATTGTTCATTGATCATCCTGGCCTGGGGAAGGAGAGTGTCCGTCAGCACATGCAATTCACACACCCTTCTAAGGTTATTGTATATTCCAGCCCAGCTGCAAGCAAACAAGTGGGACTTCTCTTTCCTAGGAAATCACTGATTCACCATCAGGATTCAGATAGCACGACTACTTCAAGGGCCAAGCCATACGTTCATTTACATTAGGATGAATCTGAAATAATTTCTCTAACACTGGAGAATTTATTCTTAATTTTCAAAAGCAAATGGGAGCAGAGTCTGACAAGCAGCACACAGGGTTTGTACAACCTACATCCAAAGTGTGTTTTCACAGATGCAAAGTAATTTCATTATAGTACACTGCAAAATCTTTTACTTGCATAACTTGTTTCCATTTCTTTTTAGTGTAATGAGATTTCATGATGAAAGCCAAATACAATCTAGTATAGCAAAAGTGCATGTTACACTGATCCTAATAAGCCCAATGAAAATCAATAATGCTGCTAGTTTCCCTGAAATCAGCCTCCATAAGCTCCAAGCACCGTGTTCTGCCTAAAGAAGAGTATTAGCAGCTTATAAAAGACAGATATTTCCTAGTAGAAAAACTGAAAACAGTTACACTTCAGAAAAAAATAAAAAATAGTTATAAAAAACAACAACAAAAGGCGATAGTTGTCTCCTGTCCTTAAATTGCTGGTAAGAAAAAAAAAAAGGGAAAAAAAATCAGTTGTGTTCTCTTTTCATCCAGTTCCCAGCTGTAATCAAACTGCCTCAATGACTGCAGCCTGCATGAGGATGAGTCACTAGTCCCTGACTTCTCTTCCCATTAAGAAAAGAACAATATTGTCTACCCTGTTCACTGAACAATGACGAGAAATTTTGCTGAGAGAGCAGAAGCCCCAGATTCACTGGCATAAAAATGAGGATAATAATAATAATAATAGTAATAGTAATAATAATAATAAAAGGTGCAAGCACACTATCAAGGAGCACTACTAAAAATTCAGGCGACCTGCTGCAATCAACTTTGGAAAATATGCAGGTATCTTCTGTCGTATTTCTTACCTTTGGCTTTTTGCATTCCCTGCATTCTGTAATGGACAAGGCTGAGTTAAGAAGGGAAAAGAGGGCAGATCTGAGAGCAAAGACTAAAACGCACACGTCGGAGCACAGGAACAGGCAGTATGTTTAGTCATATATAGTACATCTAGTATAGTACTATACATCTATATAGTACATCTGAGAGTAATACCCATAATTATGTAGGTTTTTATACTGCACATATTTCAAATGAAATTTTTCTTTGAAGTTTGCCTCTTCTTAAATAAGCTAATAAATGCAGGAAGCTTAAAACAATTTCCATTGCATTCATAAGCTATTTTCTTTTTTCTTTTTTTTTTTCCTCCTTTGCATAAGAAAATGTTTCTCTGTAATGATCTACCTTATGAATGACCTGAGGAAATAATTTTTGGTTTCTTTAAAATGCAGCCATTTGTTTCTTACTGGTGAGTTCAATTTCATTAGAAGTTATGGAGTGAACACCAACAGGCTATTTGCAATATTGAATAGCCAAAGGTGCATAATTACTTCCAGTTTACTATTAAAACAATATTTAAATAATTCAGCATGCAGTTGCTTTATTCTCTTTTTAATGATGTACTATTAACAGGTTGACAGGTTTGCAAGAGTAAGGCCTTTTATGAATTTTTTTGCATTAGGAAACTCTTATAGAAGCAAATGTAAACATGAGCTGTTATTTTTGTACAACGTTTGCATTATAAAGTCTTCCCTCAGGACAAGAATATATTGAATATTTGCAAGTGTATAACTTCATGTTAGCAGCATATTTGTGTTTATTTACTAAATGTAAGTGTGGTAATTCTGAATAAAATGATCTTACATACAGACCACACATGTACCATAGAGAAATAGATGCCATGGATACGCAGGAGATGTACTTCTCGCTTTGGCAGGGGGATGAGGCATGGCTCATTCAGGCTAGTTCATACATTGTAACGGCGTATGCCCATACATCACAGGTGTACAGTACTGTTTCTATGGTGACTGGCTCACATGAGCAGGAAATTTCATTTTGATAAAGTTATATTCTTGGGCAGAGGAAGAAGCATCAAATATGGTGGTTTTTTAGTGTTTGAGATATAACCTGTAAGTAACAACAGACCTAAAGAGGGAGTCACAATTTTCCCAAGTGGTATCAGCACCTGTAAATAATAAATTGGAAGTGGCTTATACGTTTGGGAACATACCTGTAACAAGACTTTGCCTTTTTCCCCACAGAGACCACGGCAGGCAGAAGCAGCAGCAGAACCACGAGCACAATGCCGAGGGAAGCGCTGACAACGCTGGGCATTTCTGTGCTCTTTCTGCTCACCACTTAGATAGCATGCTGCTGGCTGAAACCACATTGGGCTTTATGGAGCTGAAAAATGTAAAAATTACCTTCAGGTGAAACATTTCACTAATTTCAGCTTATGTAAAAACTTCAATATTTGTTGATCAAAGAAGTAAAACTTCAGATGGGAGGTCTTTCTGATGCAATCAAAGCATATTTTGAAAACAGTGAAATGGAACGGTTTCACTTTTTCCAGCTCCCCGCCTACCAGGGTTTATCATCTCTAACAATTCACTAAAGCTGACAGAAATTTGCTAAACAAGTCCACAGACCAGAAATGGCATTTTTCAGGGAAAACAGGATTTGACTGCAAGATGTCACTCTGCTCTACTCCAAAAGGGTAAAGAAAATATAACCATCACCAGGCTGGAGAGCACCTGAAGTAGTTCTTTTCCTTTAACCCCCAGCTTTCAGCAGCATCTTCTGTCCTCCAGGAAACTGAACAGTGGGTTCCCCAGCCCAGGGCTGCCTGCAAAAGGGCTCCAGCTATCTGCCAAATACAAAGGTAACCTACATGACTTTGCCTCCTGCCCGAGTAAACAGGAGTGAAAGGAGCTCCTCATGTTGCACTGAACATAGCGTCACAGTCATTGTTTTGATCTAGAGTGGGCCTTGCATGCCTCCCCAAACTGCTGTGTGTTCTAACTACAGAAGGGAAAAACTTTGGTATCTATGGGAAGAAGAGAAAAACAAACAGAAGATACCGGTTTTAAAGCAGGGGCCAGGGATTGCTGGGTGGTCTGGAGGTAACACAGCCAGAGAGTAGAGCTGCAGTGTAGGCCATTGCAACATGCTGGGCATCACACGTCTCAATGTGGAACAAGCTGGAGGGCTTGGGAAGCAGAAGAGACAAGACCTCCTCCACAGGTTAAGCTACTAGAAGGAGAAAAGTTCTTAGCTTGTTTGGTAAACAAGGCTCAGGAGGTATCTTTTAAATTAATTAATTTTAAATCCTGATGTTTGCAAGCTCCTAGCTATTTACATCTAGCAGCTTTATGCAAACAGCTATTAAACTGAGACATTTTTGGATCATGGATTTTTTTATGCATTCATTTGTAACAAAAAACATTAAAATAATAAAGGATTGATTACTGCTCCTAGACCTTGTGCAATGGTTGGAAGGTACAAAGTATTAAAACCCTTTTACCTGGTAAACACCTTCCCTTAACCTAACTGGTGTTTCACCTGGGGAAGCCAGCAAGAAAGCAATTCAGTTTCCAGTGTATGTTAAGCACTAGTCATTGCTATAAAGGCCTGTTGGTAGCACCAGGCCCTTAGCTATTACACGTCTCTTCCTAAACTGTATCTTAACTTCCATAAACAACCAACAAGGTGGAATCTCCTTTTGAATCTCAGCATTGTGGTCTTTTATTATAAGAAAAAGAGTTTGTACTGTAGTAATATCGCTTGCCAGTGAGAATTCATTCTCCCCCATACCCTCCTGAACCAAGGACCTAGAATACAGTAAGATAAAGAAAAGCCAAAGAAAATGAAAAATATCAATAAAGTTACACCAGTAAATTGAAATACTTACTGTCTTGGGAGGAAAACCTTTTATTAAAATAAAAATACCTGAGATAGTATCAAGGCAGTGTGACAATGAAGATGTCATTACTAAATAGGACTCTTCGGTCCCTTAGCTGTCAATAATTAATACATTATTTACACTTGCACATTCTCATTTCCCAGCTTTCAAGATTTCATTTACACTCTGATCCTTTGCTCAGCAGCAAATTTAACAACATTGTGACTTTCTTCTGCCTGACACTATACACCTATCAAGCTGAAAGAGAATACCATCTAATATGTGCATTTATTAAAGTAGAAAGCTTCAGTTACTGGAAGAAGTGACAAATGCCAGTGTTTGCCACAATAAACTGGAAGAGAAACAAATTGCTCCCAAATAAAAATCAATTAAGAAGCCATCTTAATAATACTGTTGGTGGGAGCCTCAACATCTGCATGTTTTAGGTGAATGTAGCTGAAGTGTTTCTAATTAAAACCGAAAGGAATCAGCAAACTTAGGAAAGCCATACTGACAATTGCAGACAACCTTATGTTGAAGATGCAGCATTTTGACTATCTGAAACTAAAATATTCTATTAGGTTGAAATAGCCTTTTTCTTGTGATGCAGAGAAGATGCATCCATTATATATTCCTAGGAGAAGCAAAGTCAGATGATCGTATGAGAAGTATATCGCCAGTGTACATAAATGTGCATATTTATTCAGTATCAGAATACGCAAGCTATGAGCACAAAATTTAACACATGTTAAAACTGTGCTTTAAGCAAGGATTACCAGAACATAGTGGACTGGGGTAATCATTTTAAAGTCAGTGCCAATTTTAATATTGGAGTTAATTTTATGCAAGTATTCTGGACCTATCCCAGCACACCAGGGACAGACATTGGATGATCTCAAATGGGGAAAATTATAGAAATTTGGTTTTGGTGCTCTCAGAGGATTTTTTGGTTGACTTCAGTGGATTTTGAAGCATGTCCTGAGTGTAATCAGAAACTATTAGGAGCAAGAAGAATAATAGTCCTCTTCTGAAACAGGATGACCTGAGGGAAGCAGACAACCTGGAGATCCTTTTCCACATGCAGCCAGTCTACTGAACTATTGAACAAAATCCCAACCAAGTTACATTGTCTTTTTTGGCTGTGTGGGATTTATGGTCATCATTTAGTATACCGTCTTGTAAATCTATAAAAATGTCATGTTCCCATTTTAATAGCTCAACTACTACAGAAAGGGACTGCATTCTCGTAGCAAAGCACACCCTTCCTCCAGCTGGAGTTTGCCTGCACCACCACAACATCTGGGTTGCATTAGGCAGAAGAGATCTGTACAGCGTGACAGCTCAGGGTTAACCATACCACTGCCTCTTGGTCTCTCCAAGCAGCTCTGCTGAGTGATTGCTGCAGTTTCTGCACATCTCTGTGGTGAGGCAGGCATCCTTGTTAATCATACAGAGCCTGTCTGGATTTGGCACTTTCTGAAATTTCATCTCAGGAGCTGTAATCAGAGGGAAAACACAGACACTCTGGGCAGCTTCGACAAAACAAAATACCATTTGTTTGTCCAAAAAGGAGCACTCCAGACAGAGGGAGAAAGGGCTGAACTGATGTGAACTTATTGTCTTAGATAAGGCTGGGCTTTCCCAATGCATTCACGTACTGTTGACACGGAAATCCACCTGAGACCAACTTACCCCTCGGCTCAGCCTCGCACAAGCAACACAGCAGCCAGTCCAACAGTCCCATTGCACGATTGCGGTGATAACCAGCTTCCAATTTCTTCATGCATAGCCAGAACCCACTCATCACTGTCAAAGCTATGCAAAATAGGGAGGTCTGTATTAAACGCTTTAGTGTAACAACTCCAAAGTTAATACCATGTTAATTGATTTCCCATTGCACTGCATATTGAGTCCAGTTTCTACAGCCCTGTCTCCTCCTTATCATCTGGCGATCTCCAGTTGGCACTGGAGCGGATACATGTTGTTGTTGCACCCTCGGTGCCTGCTGCATCTTACTGTCCTGATATTTTCCAAACAAGCTTTATGACAACTGATTACTACAATGCCATAAAAATTAGTTAATGCTCAGCAAAAGAGAGTTCATGCATTATTTTGCACTCTGAGAAATTAGTATCATGTGCTTCAAATAAAAATTTCCAGGATGAATTTTTGCATGCCAGTTCTTAGCCAGGAGCACAATATATTGGTTAAATTGTGTTTTCTTGTTAGCAACAGAGATTTTATAGCAGAAGCCCTGGCACAATCTTTATGATAGAGGAGCAAACAGTATTGCATACACTCTGCCGTAAAAAGTAATAATTTCTGGAAGACTCTAGCACAGTAAAAATTCCAGGCTGTGGACTGGATTCAAATTGGTAAGTACCCAAAATGTGTCAAAATGCCACCCAGTTGCAAGGAGATCTGTTCTGAATTCCTGAGCTATTTATTTCATGAATATATTGTTTATGAGACATGCCAGATTGATGGCTTTTTTTTTTCCAACATGGAAATCAGAGTGTAAATTTTCCTCTGCTGTCCATTTCTGTAAATTACTCCTTGACTAGTGATAGGCCACCTTCATTTAACGGGTTAAGAAAATGGTTTACTCCTTCAGTACAGATGTTCTTCATTTCTATTTGCTCTCATTTTCATCATTAACAGAAATATTAATTAATAAAAATTAAGAGGTTTGTAATATAAGTCACTTGGAAGAAATTTTGTTCATTCATGGACTGTAAGCGAAAAGCCTACTTGTTCTTTCATCATGTTGCACCCTTGGGACTACTGACATTATTGTTTTCCCAAATCCTGACCTAAACCTCGGCCAGGTAAGAAGGCACTCGGCAGAGTCTGTGGCTGACTAGGAAGCTCCTTTGTCATTTATCTTTCCTGCCAGTACATTAAGCAAGCATAAAGTTTGGTTTAATAAATAAATAAATAATAATCAGATGCAACATTTACATCTAATTTGGCAAAATCATTCATAGCCCATTCTCTCCTGGATATATTTGTGAAAGATGGGAAACTGGAAAGCATAAGATAGTCAGCTCTGATACTTCTCAAGTTCTCACTCCCGTAGGGACCAAAGAGAACAGACCAAACAGTTACAGGCAATTTTGTTGTTGTTGTTTTATCATTATAACTTTCATGACCAGCTCCAGCATTCTCCATAAGAAAGACTTGCTTACTCTGTTCTTCCTGTATCCTGTGCATTTTTGCTTTTCATGGGTGCAGACTTAAGAGACCCAAAGATCTTGAACGCTGGCCAGAGCAAGCCCATAAAAACACAGCCCTAGAGTGGCTGTGCAGGTGGGCAGCAAACTAACTCTTCGGGTTTCGCCTCAGAGCGGCAACAGGCAGAACAGAGAGCACAGCCTTCATGGGTCACTGCCCTTCTTGCACCACTCCTGGCTCCTCACTGGGATGGCAGAGATGCTATAAAGGAAACGTGGCACAAGAATACTGCAATCAAATGCACACACATATATATGGAGTTTTCTATATTTAATTAAGCAGAAATATAAATGGATCAAACTAGCCAGAGGGAGGTCTCTTAACGCCTTTCACCAAATCAGAGGCTTGATATTTTTATATGTACTCTTGAAGATAATAGGAGACTAAACCAGCTTTGGTTTTAGATGGCCAGGCTTGCTGGTTTTGATAATTTGGGAATGTAGCTGCTGATAGATTAAGAAAATATAATTTGGCTGTGTCAGCCCACAATGTGTTCTGGTCTGTTGTGTGGGGGTGTGTATAGATAAGGATCACAAAGCAAAATGTAAACTATGTGTAAAACCCCAGTAACTTGTCTCCAGAAGAGGAGTTCATGTAAATTACTATTAAAGCCTTTACTCTTGTTTGCTGATAAATTTATAGACATTAGCATCAAGGTAGCAATCAGGAATTCATCAGCTTTACTATTTTATAACCTGTTAGTCTCTTAGAACTTCTCTTTTGAAGTGACATACTGTAACATTGTGCAGTACTAAATGATATGCACAAATAAGTACCTAATAGTAGATTTAAAGATGTTGCAGCAGTCCAAGTTCTTTCATTTTCCTGATTATAACAGCATTTGCATAATGTATGAATTCAAACATTATTGCTGTTAAATAATGCATAAATATTCTCCCATGCTGAAATACTTCTATTTCCTCTCCATGAATTATTTTGAATGTATCATTCAGTTGTTGTTCTATTTAAAAATGTAGTTAGAACTCTGCATATATCAGTATTATGACTGGAAGAAGTATCATCACAAGTAGTTGGCTAACACTCCAAACTGTAAATGAAGTATACATTATTAAATGGGCCATCTCCTTCCTTCTTCAGGAAGCATTATCACCAGAATACAACATTTAGTATTTCTGAAATGTCAAAAAATAAAAATAAAAAAATGCATGTACATACTTGATTATCTGGCAGGCCACGGGAAAGAAAAAAAGAAAAAAAATAATACCACCACAACATTTTGTTCTCCAACCTGAAGGGAATATGAACATGGTCATATATAAAAAGAGATAAATCTGTAAGAGGTGTTTGGGTGAGTTCCTGAATAGCTCTTTGTGAAACTAAGCACCATCAACACCCATTGACTTCCAATCCCATATCCCCCAGATGATCGACCCTTTTATTTATTTTATTTTAAAAAGTGTGTCATCCAGCAAACTCGTAGATAAATCCTGTCAACACTTTCATGGAAGTCAGTTACATCAATGACAGATGACAGGATGAATAAAAGGACCTCAGGATTCAAATATCCAAACTTGAGCGCGCGCACACACACAAAAAATTCAGTGCACAACACTTAACAATAAAAATTGTCAAAATAAAAAAACATGAAATATATTTCCCTCCTGGGTCTACAGCCCAGCTGAAATGGTCAAAGTAAGTAAAGAATTTAATATAATCCGAAGAACAAAAATATACTATATGCTTATTTAAAAATAAATATATATGCTTGTTTACAAATGTGCAAATGTACAGATTTGCCTGATTCACCATAATGTTTTTTTCTCCTGCTTATGCCACTGCAAGATCTTGTCATGAAATATCTGCTTTTTGCAACTGCAGTGTTTAAAGTAATATGAAAGTGTTGACTTCTAATTGTATTGCCTCTCTTTCTACCCCTTTAAAATTTGTGACTTCTTTTTTAATTATTACTTTTTACTTACCATGTAGACATAGCTTAGTGTTTCAGTTTGGACACTAACTTGCTGGTTTCTCTTGTCTCAGTCAATTTTCCATTTGCTGAAGGTAGGAAGTAATCACATATCCAATATATGTCTTTTTTTTTTCTTTTAAAGTGTGTCATCTTTCACGATTTGTCATTATAATGCTAAAATGTGTCTGCTCCATCAGTAACATTGCCATTACTTTACCCATATAAATCCACACACCTATATATACACATGTGCAAAGAGACAATTTACTCTGTCAAACAGATTTTCCGTCACTACTCCTTTTCTTCTCTTACTGCTCTTGATGATGTAGTGGAAATGCACTTTTAAAACCTAATAAACTGAGCCAGTGGTAAAATGAACATACTTTGCTTACACTTATTTAAAGTGAGTCTGCATAAAATGGGGAACATTCTGAAATGGATTTGATCAACGTGAAACTATTGTGAATAAAGCACAGAAAATGTCATCTCTTAAATTCAATACACTTGCTAACCCAAATAAAATGGACTGTGAAAATACATGTTGGTTTCTAATGCATAGACAACTGAAAAAAAAAGAAAAGGAAAAAAAAGTTTTTCTTAAGTCTTCCTTTCCCTTTAACTTGAGTTATTTTCTTCCCACAGAGGCACAGCTTTTCAAGTAACCTCACACATGGAATCCTCTGCATGGCTGTGTCCTGCGGGTGGGCCCATGCTGAGCAGCTCAGTGTCTGGTTGACTTGGCTCAGACCAACAAGTACCACGCTTAGGGCTAAGTTTTCAGTTCCAGTTAATGTATCTGGGTCGCTTTCTCTCAGGGAGAAACACCTGCAAGATGCAGTTAAGCTGGAATACTTTATTTTCACTTCCTTGAACAGATGTAACCATGCAGATTACCAACTTAAAATTAGCAGAAGGGTGAAGAGAAACTGGCTGCCTAAACAAAGCTGTCCTATATGGTCTCTTGTATTTTAGCAGTTTTGACTAGGCAGGTGGAAAGAAAAATTTCTAGCTAAAACAACCCTTTGTTTAATTCACAAATGAATTAACAAAGCATGAACTCACCTTATCTTGTTGTGGGTGTGCTGTCAGGAGCGGAGGGTGCATAGTTCAGAACAGTGACACAGAAGAGCGGTGCTATACATTTGAAACGCCGCTTCCCATGGGTCCCGTGCTTTGATTTCTGCCTTTAATACTGATAAGAAGTGACAGTAGTTGGATAAAACAATCAAAATTGGAGTTGAAGAGCTTATAAACCTCCTGACACTTCAATAAACCAAAAGCCAATACAAACCTTAAAAAAAAATCATACATCCATTTTGACTCTGAACGGCCACATGGAGCAGAACTCACACACTCTCAGAGGGCTCAAATTTACCTCCTGATTTATTTTACTCTCATTTCATAAATTTTAAACAAAACAAAACAAAAAGCTAAATTCTACATGGAGAACCAAAATCTTTTATAATCTTTTAGACAGTTGCTGCCAGTTCTCAGGAGAGCTTTATGCCTGCTGCTAAATGTCTACAAATCAATATTTAATAATTTGGAAGATGAAGTCTTAATTATCCATCTCCCCTTTAAGCATCAAACCAACTTTCAGTGAAAATGTAACCATTCTGGTTGGTGCATTGACTGCTGCTTATTAGCACATCTTTTCCTGTAGGTCAGAGAAAAAGGCTTCCAATCACACTCCTTGTTTGCTAAAGATAGCACACATTTCACCGGACTTTACCCGTCTACAGGTTTTTCTCAGATGGTCACTTAAAGCCCTACCATAGGCAACAGCAACCTCCAGCACACGATTCCACGTACCACTTCACCACCACTCCTGGTCAGAGCTGCCGGATTCTCCCCATAGGTGAGGGGGAGCATAGGCAACCTGAACGCTCAGACAACAAAAACTAAGGGGTAAACAACTAATTTATGAAATCACAACCCACAAAACGTAATGCTGAAAATTAAAGCATGATACTCCTTAGACATTTTAATTTACAGTTCAGGCAAATCCTCTTGCAGAATGTATTTTTCCCATTTGCAAATACAACTGTTAGATTTATATTATTTCTTTGGTAGAAAATTCTGAGGAAAGCCAGATTTTCAAATATTTGGGCAATGAAGAATTCTGATACTTCAGCATTCGTGGTTTAAATTCTTGTTCTAAGTGCTTCTAGGATGAGCCTTACTCCCTTTATATTTAATGGAGGTTGATAGAAAGCAAAAGCACAGAATCCTGCACATATTGGATCTGGGTTCTTTGAGAGTGAGTTACGTGACAAACTCTTTTACTTTCAATATGTACTTTTCAGTTTAATGTTGCCAAAAATGAGGATTTTTAACGGAGAGCATAAACAAAGTCTACTGAAATTGACAGGAACCTCTCAGCTGCTATCAGTGGAATCTGGATAAGCCCCAGGAGCACGGGATCACTGCAAAACTTAAATATATATGTATTTCAATTAAGTGGAGATTTTGACACTGAAACACTCTGTTCAAATAGAGCTGACAAAAACAAATAGATTTTTCTAATAAATGTTTCCATTTCCGAAAGGCACTTATCTTCTCCTATGTTCTTTGCACTCGATGTTGCACTGAAGCCCTGGATTGAATTTGTGTTGCCACATTTATTTCTCTGACAACTGATTCTGGGGTCGTAGGCACAAGCATCATGACTTCATTGCAATAGATGAGTGTGAAACAAAAGGGCGTGCTTTTTAAATAAATCAGAAATATCTTTCAACATTAATGCAGTATTGAAAATTAAAAGCCTTTGTAAATTTAGGGGTGTAGTATAAGTGCAACTTTTTTGTTGTTCTGGAAAACTAAGGAGCACGTTGCAACAGACCAAAGGTTTATTAATACAGTAACCCTCCTCTGACAGTAGTCCATATCTGATGGTTATTGAAAGAGTTTAAAGATAAAAAGACAACTACAGCAGCTTCTCTTTCGCATGCCAGAGCAACTGGTACTTTCTCCATAACATATATACTTCTTACACTAGTATTGAAAAAATATCAGAAATTGCACCATTTCCATACCCAATATCCATGTTGTTAAAACACTTAATGTTCAGGTAAAAACAAAACAACACAAAACTACTACAGAATACCAATGAGGCCAGAGTATTCAGTTTCATATCCCACTAAATCAAAGACAGGGCCTTTTGTGTCAGAATATGCGTTTTGTGTGTGAATACGTACTTTTCTGAATTTGGGCACAATTATTTCCTGTCATGCAAGGACTTAGTGAAAAGTGTGGCTATGAGAAAGGAAATCTCAAGTGCCAGATTAGATTGACATGGACAAATCTTAGTCTTGTCACAGAATTTGAACCTTTAGGGCACAAAGAAGCACAACCATCTCTGTTACGGCAAGCTCACTTTGCCCACTGCCAGAGCAATAATTTAACACTATCTCATTTTGAGCAACCTATGTTTATAATGGAAACCTCTTTTAGATGGTAATATGATGTCCATCAGTGAACCTCAGCTTTGTGTAAGGGCAAACCATAATGGCATTATTCCAGATAACATTAAAAGTCGTGATTTGCTGTCAGACTCCAGTGCCCCCACTCCAGCACTTAACCACGCAATTAACTCAGTCTATAGCCAGGAGAATTATTTATGCAATACTAAAGGAGGTGCTGTGCTTACCTGATACCATGGGGACCTCCTTTCAGATCACCCTTCCAAAGGACAAGACTTCTGCGTATGAACCCGTGGTCCTATGTGGTTAATAGGTTTGCCTTCTCCCTTCCGTCTTTAGGCAGGCTATGTCCCATCACTGCCAAAACCAGCACTTTAGCTCCAAACCTATTTAGGAACTAAATAAATAAATAATAACGCTCCTGACTGATGGCACTAATTCAATATTAAAACACCATGGCATGGAAGATGTGCTTCGTGGTGACACCGCAGCAAGGATCTGCCTCGTGGGAGTGCCAGGACACCGCTCCCAGCCTGCTCCTCCTTCAGCAACCTCGGCTCCCACTGCCCGCTGCTTCTCCGTGCCCTTCTCCGTGCCCTGGAAAACATTCCCAGGCTGTGAGCAGCTGCCTGCAAGAGGCGCAATGCCATCAGAGGGTGCAGTGCCCACAGCAAGGGGGAAGAGCCCTGAGGCAGGTGGTCACCCCCGGCCAGCTGGCGTGGGGCATCCTGGATCCCTTTGAAACAACAACCCCGTGGCGACATCCTTCCATGATCAAAAGCATCTGAGAAGTACCCTCACAGGGAAGGAAGAGGGGAGAGTGGGGCCTTAAGGGCATCGTGCCTTCAAAGGAAGCAGCAGAACAGCCTGGCAGCCTTCCCGGTGCGGGGAGGGTCTCCTCAGCAGTACGGGGATGTGTAGGGCACACCTTTAAGTCTCTGGTCAGCTAATTTTATGGCAGCTTTAGATAAATGAAAAGCGCAACAAAGATGCAAGTCTTTGGCAATTCTCATTTCTTTGACCAGTTTTAGTAGAATGGTAACATCTTTTCTCCCTTTCCTGCTTTATACTTGTGTTAATGCACTAAGAGTATTTCATTTCATTATTCAACGGCCATCACAGGCAACAGACACCAGTGTGGCTCCACCAAGTTCAAGAGCACCATGCTGACTTGCTCAAATTTCTGGCCACAAGCTACTCCAAGGGATTTCATTTAGTGCACAGAAAATTTCTTCAAAAGATTTTTTTCCCCAGATGGAAATTGTCCTTGCTACCACAAGTGCACAGCAGCTGTATCAGTCATTTGGTCCACTAATTAAGAGAACTAGAATAATCAGCTTTAAAGATCTAACGTGCATCCTTAAATACCTCAAAGTGAATTTGAAAAAAAAAAAATAGGCAAGAGAGAGCTACTTGGTATACAGATTTTGGTATAACCTGAAGCATTGTTATTTTTCTGGTGTGATTTTTGGGGAGACAGTCATTAATGATCTGATCCTGTCCACTTTAGGTTAAAAGGAGACTTTCTAGTGGTGTGAATAGAAGAAAGATCAGGCCCTAAATACATCTCTCTTCCCTAGAGGACCAGGATATGCTGATGTGAGAGATTGCTTCAGCAAGCAGAAAAATGAGCTGGAACTTCTCCTAGTTTTGCTTTGTCCTTTGCATTTTTCATACTCTGTATTGACAGTTTCTAGATGTGCAGCGTTCAGTGGCTGGTGATCCTTCCTACGCCTATGTACTTTGCTGTCTACAGCCCTATTAACCTCAGATTTATTAGCTAGTTTGTCAACCACTTACACTTCCAACTTCCCAAGAGGCAAACACATCCCTATGTGAAGATGCACCAAAAAGACGGTAATGGAGAACAGTACAATCCATTTCACTCTTTCAGACTAGGAACACAAACAAAAAAGCACATATTCTACCTGTATTCGACCAAGCTTTAAAATGTAAACCAAGTTAAAACATATTTAGTTAAGTCTAGTATTCTTTTTACCTTCAAAAACTATTATTTTTCTTAATATTTCTTTTATTGTTTGGGGAGGGAGGATAAATATGTTGACTTATGGAAAAAGATCATAATGGATATTGATCCATAATGGATATTGGGTAGGAAAGTAAGCTAGTAGTAACAAAACAGGTCTATTGCTTTGTCTGATTGGAGCTCAGCTATGAAACATCTTGAAGGGATATTATTTTGATCTCTGTGCGAGAGACTCCATTGCAATGACACACTGACATTTAAATGGTGGATGCAGTACCTGATGTATGGACACAGACTTGGTCCATCACCTACACATGGAGGCAGCTGTGCTGCAAGCAACATGCACATCCTTGAACATCACTGAAAATCTGTCTCTAGGACAGACAACCTGAGATTGGAAATCAAACTATCAAGAATATAGCAGGAGAGTCTATGAAATATTTAGACAGGTGCAAACGCAAAAGTAGGTTTTTTAGCTTACACATAAAACAGGCAATGAAACTTTTCGAAAA
This sequence comes from Anser cygnoides, assembly GCF_040182565.1. Lineage (NCBI taxonomy): Eukaryota > Metazoa > Chordata > Aves > Anseriformes > Anatidae > Anser > Anser cygnoides. The sequence goes on along the minus strand of NC_089880.1, from coordinate 3,212,258 downwards.
GATAATGAACACTTTATGAATTCTCTCTGTGTAAATAAAGCATTTATTTTTTAGGCATGTTTCTGCAGTTAGGATACATTTGAAGAATAATCATTGTTCTCAAAGGCCTTCAAAACATATTCATCTTCCTGCATGATTTGCTCTAGGGTTAGCTCACCAGGCAACATAACAAAACATTACTTGCCTCAATGTTGCTGGGGCTATTTTAAACAGAACCTTTTCCCGCATTATCCCCAGCGGACATCTTTGGCATCTTTGACATTTAAAAGAGTAGGGGAGTAGTTTTTTATTATCTTGTGAAAAAAAAATATATATATATATATGAGAATGCATATAAAACTGTAAAAGGTTACGGAGGGGGAAGATGGAGGCAGTACGGGGAAGGATATATCAGGAATTTCAAAAACTAATGTTGAATATCTAGACATCCTATAGGAACCCCATGTTTTATCTACCTATGCTGTGTCAAGGACTCAGTGGTATCCATTACACCAAACCTAAGATGCACTAGGGACAAACAAAACCTTTCAACTAATTTGCAATAAGTTTAAATGAAAAAAAAAAAAAGTGAGAAGACTTTTTTCCTCCATCTCTCTAAAATGAGAGGATTTAAAACAGACAAAAGCTTAGCAAAAATGAAGTACATGATGGGCTACTGAAGCAGTCTATTTCACTTACTGAACGAGTGCATTATTTATTGAGAAAATAAAAGGAATAAGAGGGAGGAAACCAGAAATATTTGAAGTTTGACAGTAGCTTACAGTGTATGCAGTTTAATTCTAATGGATCTTTTCTCAACCATATATTTAAGTTCAACTCAGTTCTTTAAAAAGAATGGAAAAACAACTTGCAAACATGCTTGTATGAAGCAACTGGAGTATACTTTTTGTTTAAAATTTCCTTGTGAAGATGTTGAACCCGCTGTCTCTTAAAACGCAGAATGGTGCAGGCCTCTGAGGTTGTGTTTGTAGGTGCAGGTACCTATGGGTGAAGGTGTAACCTTCACTCCCTAACAGTTTAAGTTTGCCTGATACCTATCTATGACTTAGCATGCATGTAGTCCTCAAAGGGAGCTAGTGCAGACCATCTAGCTTAGCATGTGTTAACATGCCCCTTTAGAGACAACCACAGGAATATTTTGGAGAGGCTTACCAGTTACTGAGAATGCTCATCGATACTCTGTCAATGAGTGCTGACAGCAGCCCTGTGGATGAGCCATGTAGGCCTGGTGAAGACCGAAGTGTATAATGATGTTTGCACCTGCTCAAGATAGGTCATATTTTCAAATCAAACTGTTTGGCCCATCACAGAGCAGTACGAGAGCTGTTGACATGCAGGAATGAGAACTTAATAGTGCTACACATGGCTCTGGTCTGCCCCAGTGCTGCTTGGCTTTCCCTTTGGCTAAGCTAACAAACTCCTTGTAGAAACATTCAGCCAGCACCGCAGTGAGTGAGTGGGAACCACAGGCTGGGTCTGCTACAAGTGCAGCCCCTGAACAGGCTGCTTAGGCTCCACACCACAAACTCTGCTTCACTGGAAACTGAAAAGCTGTTAGCCTGGGTCAGAGTTACCACTGGATAAGAGAAGCTCCATAAGCTGCTTTGTTGAGGAAAATATGAAGGGAGTAGTTGGGTACACTTTGCTGATGCTGGAGAAGGTTAAGCAATCAGTTCTGAGACAATCTCCGGAAATTCAAACATTATCTCTTGATGAAAGACTGGAGAATTGTATATACAAATGTATTCATAAGTAAGGTTTCAAGAAAGTCTGTGCTAGAAAATGTTAACAACAGCTTCCACAAACTCGCTGCTTAAGACAAGGTAACAAGTGTTCCATGTGAGGGTGCACACACATTTTTAAGTGTTAATTCCTAAGAGATGCATAGCCCCCTCCCTTTGCCTACGAACCTTTAAGATATGTTCTTTTAAATCTTTCAAACAGCAGTGCCTGGCTGGTGCTTTTCCTGAGAGGTTGGAAATGTGCAGGTGAAAGGTAAGTCTGGGGGTTTCTGTTACAGCATATCAGATCCATGGCTATTCTTCATTTGTTCTACCTATTCTACACAGGAATTTTTCTGAATGAAATTGCAGTAAATGTAATTATTTTGATTTCTGCTGTCCTGTTTATGAGCCCTATTGTAAGATTTTACCATGTTGATTTCTAGATAATAAGGTTGTGGTATGAAAGCGTTTTTCACTGCAAAAATCAATCATGGTATTAATTCTGCATGTTATTTTCACGGTCAGTACCAATTACTATACAAGCATATTTTGCCTAAAAGTAAACAAATACAAAAATCTCAGTTTTATTAATGCATTTCTAAACACTGTATTTGACATTTGCAGCCATATACTTACAACCACTTACTCTTCACTATTGGGTTTATTGATTGAAGTGCCATTCATTCCATGTAGATATAAGCAACATGACTTAGCTTGCTTCTGTTCATTAAGATGTGGCCAAGCAGAAACTTCACTCAATTTTAAAAAGCTCAGATATCCCTTTCCTTGCAATTGCTTTGCTTATACACTGTTCAAAATTCTTGAGAGAATTATTACATAATGCACTCATTCTCCTTTTGCTTAGTAGAAACACTTCTGTTAGTCTAATGGCTGCAATGCTCTTTACTAATAGTTATTCAGTTGTTTACACATTGTTTGCATGTGTGTGTAAACCGCAATATTAGCTTTAATTATTGCACTTAAATGAAAGATTAACCAAAGAAAAAGGGAAACATGAGAAACTCAGAAATGTTAGAGAAATGTAAAATACAGATCTATATTCTAAGCAATCCATCAAGATGGATAACTTGAAACCAGTCACAATCTCTAATTATGATAAATAGGTTTTGTCCCTCTCTAGTGACAGAGAAAGAGGATACAAGTTTTCTACTGTTACTAGAAAACAACACTCTGAAATTCAGTTTGCATGGATTATAGCACTAATAGCCTGTAGTCAAGAGATCATTACAGAATTATGCATTTTAAATTTATGTATGTTAAGGGTGAAATTCCCTTAAGGGGACAGCATCAGTGACAATGCATTCGCAGTTCAGAAATTATTCTCCTGGATTACTAATCCAGTAATAATCATAATAATAGTCCATTTTTTCCACTAGGAATCATAGTAAGAGCATGCATTGAATGCCGATAGTGCAAGAGACCTTGTGAACAAATCTGGGGGGAAGAGACGTATCTGTGCTTCTGGGATGCTCAGGATGGGCATGCTTGGGATGAATATTATACATGGGTAAAATTACTCAACAGAAACAAGATCATTACATATATTGAGAAAGATGGGGTGGATATTGTGATGCAAAAGAAGCAGAGGAACAGAGCCAAAAGTCTCCAAAGCTAGAGATGAAACTTACAATTTGATACTAGAAAGCAAACAAAAAGACAAAAATAAGATTCAAACCGGGGAATGATTAGATCAAACCAATAAGCATCTGTATTTTTATACAGTGGTAAGATTTGTATGTACTTCAAGATGATCAGAGCAAGAGCGATTAACAGGAGGGAAGGCCAGGGCATGCACGCTGCCCCATAACTGGGAACTTGCAAGGCAGCAGCAACATCTGGGCTTCGAAGCTCTGCCCACGGCATGACCGCCCTGTGCATGAACAAGCTCACAGCTAGGAGCTGCTAGAGAAGCAAGCTGAAGTCACTTTCCCACTGCCATAAGCTACTAACTTGAAAAAAAGCTCAGCAGTATACTGGTATAAATAAAACAGTTCTTGTTTGGTATTAATGTTAACATTATTTTAAGTTCAGAGGGATTAAGCAACAACCAAAAATGCCTTAGAAATGGATCATGCTGTGTACCCATAATATTAGTTGCCACATATCACTATAGGAAAGTTCTTTCTTAAGCTTTCTGATGCTCGGTTTAACCACAGTGAATGAGACAAATGATCGTCAATCCCCCCCCCCCCCCTTTGAAAATGCGATGCAACAGTTATTTAAGTTAGCATAAACCCCTTGTGATCCACCCACAATTTATTAGAAGTTTGGAAAGGAGTATTGCACATTTCCTTCCCCCATTTGCTATCTTCTGCCAGCTATGTAAGGACTCAATAAAAAAGCCATCCATCCTCTTTTGTCAACCAATAGTTCTCTAGTCTCAAGCTATAAATGAACAGCACAACAAATTAAATGTTTGACAGGGAAGATGTATGGGTTCACAACACTGTTTGATCTATGTTGTAAAGGAGAGAACACTGAAACACATAGCTTTAGCTCAAGTATTGATTACTGGAAAAAAAATGTTTAAATAAAGAATATAGAACATTTCTCCCCTTTTCCTCCTACCCTTGGAAATTATGCTAATTCAAAATCAAAATAAAAATATTAAGAAAAAAAGAGGAATTAATTAAAAAAAGGCAAACTCAGTTTTATGCTTCAGACAAACACAGTTTTTCACAATTAAAAGGAAGGATATTGATAACTGAAGTTTAAAAGATGCTTTACCAAAGGATAGAACCTTCTCTCACCTTACTGTCGAAAGTCACTAAATTAAGTGAGAATCATCAGAGAAAAACAGCTATCTCCAGAGATGACTTATCCCCCAGTCTCCGCTAGAAACCTACCTTAATGCAGGTCAGACTGACCTGTTGAGCTGCTTATCTCTGATGACTAATTTTGAGACTAATCTAGATGACTGGTTCAGATGAGGTGTCCAATATTTAGGCAGCTAAATTTAGATGGCTCTTTGGTATGATTCATCTCACCTAGCTGCTGTTGCAATCAATAGGAAGACAAGTTCTATTTGAGTGGTGCACTATGAATGGCAAACCGGCCATTTTAGCAAATCAGTCATGCTACAGTCATGCTGTAACATGCCATGCCAAAACCTCTAAGTACTGAATTGTTTGAAACACTCCAGGAGGCCTCTAATCCAGCCTAAGCACAATTCCGTATGTATCATCCGGGACAAATCACAGCCCAGGAAAGTGGGTAATTTGGCTTGTTAGAATGGCTTTCAGACAAGGAAAGCTAAGAAAGTTTGTGTTTCATCTTTAAAGATATATAGCTGTAGCTTCAACCTGTATTCATTGGCACTCATATCCACGATGGATATATGGAGCTGCTACTACAGAACTGCTGGAACTTGCAGCATAACTCTACAACTAAGAAACATCAATACACACAGTAGTTAAGAGAGGTATCAATAGCTGGCACTTGAGTATGAGCTATACTTCCATGAAGTCAGGAAAATGTGCACTACAGTACTCTGTCAGCCTTTAGATGGACTTCAATAATGCTGAAAAAAAATCCTAATCAGTGTTGCAGGGTAGGCAGACTCCAGCCTGAGTGCAACGTCCTTTTCAAAGAGCATCAGCAAGTCCAAATTAACCCAAGATCCCATCTACACAAAAGGTAACTGCCACCAACAGGTTAGCACAGGGATGTCTTCTGCAGACAAAAAAATGTCTGTTATGAAACATTCAGTTCTTTCCATGGCCATCTTTTCTTGACACATGAACTTTCAGCATCCAGTGCTGCATGAAATAATGGCAATTTTCCTTCAAGCTCCTATTAACAGTGATGAGCTGACAGATAGGAAGCACGTGACCAGCCCACTCAACTTTCTGTGTACCTGCCAAAACAATGATGCTACAGAATGAAACCTGCCCTCGGCTTTACATATTTTCCAGAGAATCTGGTGTGAAAACTTTCAGAACATCTGTAAAGTAATACGAGAATCAGTAGCAAACAATTTGTGAAGTGTCAGCCTGACATTTGTTTCAGATAGTACCTGAATAATGAATTTTACAGGGAAGTAGATTCTTTCCACAATTTAAAGTTTATACAAAGCATATTTAAAAAAAAAGCTTCCTTCTCCTAACAAGTCACTAATCTGCCCGTAGGAGGCAATTTTCAAGCACTTCCCACACATAGACACAAAGATGTGCCCATCTCTCTGTTGGAATCCTTAGGCTCCCTTTTATTTGGTATGTTCTCCTGTAGAAGGAACTACAAAAGACTGAGTAATCCAGTGTTTTCAAAACAGTTTTTCTTTTTTTTTTTTTTTAATCTGTTTAGTTATCTGACTGGGAAGAGTAACAGAGAAAAAAGTAACTCAGCCCAAGTTAACTTCTCTACCAATCCCCTCTGTTAGGAAGTTGTCTCAGAAAAATAGAGAAGCTCCCTCCTGGCACCACAGAGAAATGCCGAATGCAAGTAAGAAAGCGTACCCGAGCACATGGGGTCAGGACAGCCACAGCCTCCTGTTTAGTGCAGCATTTATAGCCACACTGCTGGCTACAATGCCCGCAAATTCAGACCCTGCCACAGAATTTGACACCAGCCATACACTGCTGCAAGTGAGGAAGGATTTGAAGTGCCAGGGGAACTGGTCATATAGTTTTCTTCCAATGCCATTCCTAATCCAGAGCCATGTATATCCCCTGCCTGCACTAGAGGTTTGAACCAGCTTTTAGGCCTAAAGCCTAGATTTCTGCACGTCCACCTCTCCCAGTGCAGAGAAATCCTTTTTTCAGTCAGGAAATCAACACTTGGCCCAGGCAGCCCCACAGGCCTCACGTTACCCCCAGCCAGCCTAGCATGTCTGTAGGCCGTGCCTTGCTGCCACCTCCTCTCCTTTGGCCTTGGCTGAGGCAAGCCAAGTCCACAACTGTTCCTCTTTTGCTGCCCTTGTCAGCAAACACCCTGTTCAGCTGGGGTTAGCCCTCAGGCTGAGTTACTTGGGCCTAACAAGGTGTCAGATTCCTGAAAATAAAATAAAGTAGTAAATGAAAAGATTAGGGCTGCAATCCAGGAGACCACAAGCCACTATACACAAAAAAAGTAGGTGGTAACTGTTGTGGTTGTTGGGGAAGCCAGGACTAAAAGCCCTGGCTTACAACAGAAAAGGAATAAGTTTTGTTTACAGATATCTTGCCCATTATTGACCACTGATTCTGAGTTTTTGCTATTTACAGAATCCTCATTCTCTAGTTTCTGCTTGCTACTTGTGGTAGCCGAATCTCCAAAGCTATCTCTGTCTGGAGAGAAGAGTTTCAGACTTTTCAGCAAGATGGCCTTATGGAAGAAAGTACAGCCTGCTCCAGACTTGCCATGCCTGCAGAGCTGTGCTCAGCGCAGTGCTACCGAGGGACCCGAGTTCTTCTTTCCCCCCACTGGCTGCTCCTGGTGTCCCACTGGGGCTGTCCCATGCTGCCAGCAGCACACCATTCCTCGGCTCTATTATGATTCCAAGACATCATTCTTGCAGAGAAAACACCGGTCATAAAGTGTGTATGGGTTCAGTCAAGGTCAGCTCTATGGCAGTCCCCACATCCCACTGGATTCTGGTCCCGCCAGGCTGGGCAGACATTGGAAAAGATTTTCCTCTCAGATGGCCTGGGGATTTCTAGTAGAATCTCCTCAACTGACCCAAGCTTCAACAAGGAGAAACTTTTTGGTTACTCAGAACTTAATAAATGAAAGAGTGCAGAGGTCACAGTAGCATAGTGAGCGGTGTGATCTAGTGGCAAGGCCAGACCACTTTAGGAGCTATGAAGACCACTATGGCCCAGAGCCTGAAGCCCAAGGAAGGTATTAATCATTGTTATCCAGCCTCAATGGTGTTAGGGCATCCCCAGTGAGCCCAGGGAAGGATCTTTGCCTATACCAGTGGGGTTAAAGCCACACAGGTGTGTCACATGTAGCTTGTCCCTGCACTGCCCTAAGGAAGTATTGGTGTTTCCAGAAGAGCTGAGTACTGCTAAAAAGATATCAAGTAACCACCATCTGATGTGTTATGATAGTAACCACGGCTTTTTTTCCCCTGACACAGAGCCTGGAAATCACAGTTAAAAAAAAATAAAAAAAAAATCACGTTTTAGAAATGGAATCCTAAAAGACTGCTCCTTTGAAGAGAGCTCAGTAAATCTCTCTAAATTAGCTTCTGAATAGCTCTAAATTAACTTCTATTCAGGACTAGATTAAGGCAGTCTGAGTTCAAAGGTGCGTTATGAGAGCGCCACCAAATGATCCTGCAATCATCCAAATAATCCCCACCAGGGATAGTCAAAGTGACTGAAAGTGTAGCTCAGGCCTTCCTCTCTCTCAGAAGTGCTGGCAAGGCCTGCTCTGTTTTCTGCAGAACAGAAACTTTTACCACCAGCAGGACAGATTAGTGCTAGTGGACAAGTGGGCAAGACTTACAGCACATCCTTGCCACTCTACACAGCCTCTTGCTGGTATTTCAAGCTGGTGCTTTGACACTGGCAGGCACCTTGTGTCTTGCTGCAGTTTCAAGGCTCTAGGGAAGCTGAGGCAGCTGAAGAAACACTGGTTAGACTCAGGCCACATTGCTGGCATCTCCTTCTTCAAGACACAATAGCAGTGCACATCTTTGCACTGAAAGCAAGTTTTTTTAAAAAAAACAAAAAACAACTCCCTATCTGTGGTAATACCTTATATAGCTTGTTCAAGAATTCCAGAAGATCAGTGCTATTTTGAAACAAAAATAATATAATCTAATAACTGAACTCTCTGATAACAAGATGACTTGCACTCTGGAATATTCATGCTATGTTCAGCTTCACAAGCTTTCGGCCACATCTTGCAGCTCTTGTGTATGGAGGTGGCTCCTGTAGCCTGCCATAAGATGGAGGGCTTACTTACTGCTCATGAAGAGTCAGCTTCACACTTGCACAGGGGCTTGCACACCAAAATGTCAGGGCAGTCCTAAAAACACAACACATGAAAAGCCTCACAGGCACCTCAAGCTGTTCTGAGGACAGTGGGATCCTTGGTGGTGGCTTGCGGCGGAAGGAAAATTCCTTCAGGGGGAGAGTGCAATTTGGTTCCCAAACAGCAAATATGTATTTTAAAAAGCCTTTTTCCCATTATTTTACCCTCCTTTTCTCTGTCCCACTTATCTACAAAATAAACAACCTGCCTCTAATGACACACCACACCACCACTCCCAGTGGTCCCAGTATTGCTGGCCTCTGTGCCCCAGCTTGATGTGTCTGACGTTGTTACCAGGTAGTCTCAGCCTTGCATGGCATTTCTGACTTGTTTACTTATTTGCTGTTTGCCTTGCAAGACTGCACTCCCCCCCGAAGTACCCTGCCATTATTTCTGAAATCCAGCTGTTTCTCACATAACTATACCTTTCCCACCTTCTGAAATCCAAATAATCCTCACAGCTACAGCAAATCTGCAACTTCTGTTAGTTTCTTACACTATTATCTGTCACAGAGCAATTTCTCAAATCATGTTCCAGTCAGTTTTTCACATCTTCAGTTAGATTACCTCAGGACAGGGCCTGGTCATTTGCCTGCAGCCCTAACAGATGTATACAACAGGGGAAACGTCATCCTCCACTACAGGTAGGCAAGAATGCAGTAGTTCCTTGTTTCTATGGATGAAGAAAGAAAAAAAAGTAATTATTGAGGTTATTCTAAGGGAAACATCCTCTCGCACCCAGACAAATGAACAGGAAGTAAGGTGTCTCATGCTATCCTCTTATGCATTTCCCTGCATTCCCTCACTACCAGGTTAATAGTGCATAGAGGTTATATTACTTATTTTAAATCTTGGCCACTGTTTTATTAACCTTACAAATTTAAAATTAGGATATAAAACTGTAAATTGTCCTCTTCCACTGTTGAATTTTCCAGTTCTCTCTGATTACTTAAGAAATGATAATACAGTTTGAATTAGCAAGAAAGCCTTAAGTTAGTTGTATCTGTAGAGCAGAGAATTATAGCACCTTATCAAGTTACACCTTATCTCAGTCATCTTTAAGATTCTTAAGAGATACTGTAAGATTCTCACTGCAAAGTACAATTATGGTAGGGAGGAGTAGTGAACTCATGTTAACCATATTTAATCTCACATTCCAAATAATGCACATAATAGATGTGAATAAAAACAAAAGGGAAAATAATCAAGAACTTTCTAATAATGTGACTTAACCCTGGTTTCTATGTAATACCTCAGCTACCAGCAGCCCAAAGTTAATTTAGAAGACACTAGACACACACTACGTGACAAAAAAAGGAAAAACTCGACTAGTTTTTAGCCTAGGAGATTAAGGAGGAAAGAGGTCTTCAGAATGATATTTTCAATTATCACCTTTATGTTTCCATGACCTGTGACCTCCCAAACATTAGTGACAATTTTTATTCACCCTACACTGATTTATAGGAACCAATCTTGGCCATAAAGAAAGAGAGAATGAATAACTTCTTTTTACCTTGGCATCAGCTGTAAACACCTCGGAGTAAAAAATAACCAAAAGGGAAGCATTTTGGAAACAGCGTTTCTCTCCTGCTCACACTACCATGGCCTCAGTCTCTGTGAATTTTCTACTGGTTCTTGCTAGAGATTTTTATTTTGTTTTGAACAATTCTTTCCATGAACATGAGATCCGTACCACTGCAGCTGATTATTCTTTTCAGATGGTTTTCTTCCCTAACATCCTGAGACTTAATTCTTGTTACAGTACTCTCCCTACCCTGAGGAGCACATTTCCTATTGACCAATACTCTGCTCAATTCTGATTATAATTGTAAAGGCACTGCACTGAGATTAAACCTCCTACTTCCACATCTCATGCACAGCAATCTGAGAGGGTTATTAAAATAGACTCCCTTCTGATCATATCTGTAGACATTTTAATCTTACATTTGGTGTTTTTATATCCAAACTTTGCTCCTCATACACGGGGGAAGGGAATTAATTGAATTGAGTGGGAGGTTGATTTGGTGGAGTCCATTGGAACCCAGCAAATGTATAGTTCATCTACTGAAAACCACTTACCCTGAATTCTAACAAATAAGCCCATTTTTAAACTGTTCACTTCAAAGGAAGGAGTGGGAATTGCTTGTGCTCTGTCCTTCCCCACTAGCGTTTCTATTATCATTTCTCTTAAAAACAAAACAGGCACATGGGAAAGGATGATACAAGTGCAATCTATGTAGTGGAACTTTTTTTTCCCTGCTTTTTGATAAGGAAATGTGGAAGACGGAGTCTTCAGTAACTTTTAGTGGAGTCACGGGACAAGGATGGACCGTGGGGGAGACTGTGAGGCAGGCAAAACTGTACTTAGTTGTCTCCCCCTCCGTGTGAAACCCAATGGCTTGGGTTCACTGACTGATTTTCTCACCTCTTCTACCTAGTCATTCATTATACATAAAGGCCACAAGAGGTGGCAACAGCAAGAGAAAGGATTCACCTAAAGCCTCCATGCAATGTTAGAACCAATGCAAGCAGGAACTTGCTCCTCAGGAATGTTCCTGAAAGGAAGAGCTGAAAGAGCTGCCTATGAGACGAGTGGGCCGCAGTAAGGACACTGGCTCTCCCTGGATCAGATAAGTTATGAGCAGCAGCTTTTAAAATGTAGGTGTAAGGTAACCCTTCGGCTTCTACCACTGAATAAAGTTTTGAACTTTCAAAGACTAGAAGACAGCACTCCCAAGAAGCACTGCTGTGCAGTTGTATCCTTGGCTTCCAGGGTCCCTCACAGAAATTGCAGGCATGCCTCAACGCCCATTGCGTGTAAAAGTGTCCTCTGGAGTTCCACATTTCTAGCTTTGGCATCAAGAAATGTAAATTCACATTTTGCTACTCTCTCTATTTTTCTGATAGGTAGTGGAATCTCAAGCGAGCCTGGCAAGCACAAAGCACTTGATTGCCCCAGAGCTCCTCTCCGCAATTAAATAGAAGCCTGAGAAGATATCTGGGTACCTTCAATCCAACAGAGAAATCCTGGGAGGTAAGAACATATTTTCTGCTCAGCTACAGTGGCTACTTCAGCACAAACAACATCAAATGCTGAAGCACAAAGACGAGGAATTCCAGGAGGAATTAAAGTTTTCTCCAACAAGGAAAAAGTAGTCATAAGGTAGCTCATGACATCAGGAGCATTCGCAGCTCTGTAGCACCTTGCTCTTACTTATGTTAAAACTCCCCTCACTTGCATTCAACAACAAGCTACTGTCCTCCTCGATATTTGTAATTAATTGCTTTTATTTACTAGATTTTACATTTCTTAATCTGATCAATATCAAATTAACCTTACCTTCAAAGTCATTAGTGAACACACTGAAATTGTTTTCAGAAAACCCTGGGAATAGCACATGCATTCTCCCTGTTTGACACTGGCAATCATCTTCTCTTCTGTCAATCAATCTTTTCTCATTGCTAGCCCTTCCTTTAGTATATCAATATATATATTCAATTGGTACCCAGCCTGAGAAACAGGCCTGGACAGACGGGGCTGGTCAGGTGACAGAATGCCAAGAAACCTCACTTGTCCAAGAAACCTCACTTGTATTTTCCACGTCAGTGGATCGGAACAATAAAGAGTGCATTTTTGAAGTGTTGCTACCACCACTGCAACATTATCAAACAACATTTAAAGTCTGTATATGCATCCATATAACCCCACACACTCCCACCCTTCCCATTTTATCATTAAGACCATCCCGTTACCTGGAAACCTCCGTGCTGAATCTGGTGGTGTTCCACATACACTTTTGGACTTGCTTGGGTCTCCCATCACACATTTTTTGGTAGATCTGCAGGTAAGGTCTCCCAGAGCTGGCATTCTGCACTCAGGATGTGAATGATGAAGACGACACACCAGCAGGTAGTGCTTTCTCAGTTCAGCCCTCCCCAGCAGTGCGTTATTCCAGCTGGGGAAGACAAAGCATTTTCTGAACCTTTACCCAACAGCTCCTAGCGTTTTTCCCCCTGCAAATGGCTAACAACAGAATTTCAAAGACTGAGTTGCACAGTACCATTACACTTTCACCAACGATCCCAGGGAACCCACACCAAGTGTCTAGGGATCATTTACAGAGGAAAAGTAGTGCTCAAGGGCCAAGGAGGCAGCAGAAACAGCGGAATGCACTCTGAATGAAACAGGAATGGAGTATCAGCAGTATAAAATGCTCTAAAGTGTGGTGTGTTTTGTCTTTTTTTTTTGGGGGGGGGGGGGGGGCGGGGGGGGAGAAGGTATTAATGGCAGAGAAAGGAAACGCTCATTTTATTTAAGGTTTGGTCTGGTATATCTAGCCCGAGCTACATAGGAAAATGGGAAAGGACATGAGAAAGAGTGAGAAAAGACATGAGAAAGGGAAAAGGAGATGCAGGATTTCAGACAAGACAAACTCAGTCTAGCAGAACCTTTACTGTTCAGTCCACTTAAGACTTGACCTCTAAAGGACAGAGCTATTGATACACTTCAGAAATTTAGTACAGGGACTCCTATACTTAAGAGCTGATTGCATGCTGCAAAGTATGACAATGCTTATCCCCCTTATTTCACCTTTTAGCTATATGCAGAAATATTTTAATCTATTCCTCCATTATTATAGCCTCTTACAATACTCTCATAGTACCGAATCAATTTGGTGAAACAGCTTTACTTTTGGCTCACTTGTTTGGACATACCAGATCACAGTGTGTTAATATACATGGCGATTATGTTCTACCTACAAATGCCACAGTATTTTTCTTTATTCATTACTATGTATGTAAATTTATGTGCATGGCTCATAAGTAGTAAATATTGCCATTATCTGTCATGATAAAACAGTAAAAGCTTGGCTCACAAAGCACTAATTTCTTGCCTTTCTCCCTTTATATTACAGTGAGGGGCAAAAATCTGAAATGTTTGAGTATTTTTACAGCCTTTATAACATGACCAACAAAATGAGTCTTTGCCTTAAGAAACTTAAGGTATATACATCAGCCCAACTCAATGTGGTGAAAGCAAGTATCTTTCTCATCACAGCTAACAAGGAACTAACACACTGTTTCAAAAAAGCATCCCTTGAAATAGAAAAACAGAAAGAAATTCTCACTGAGACAACAACTAGAGACTTCAAAATAGTTGTGTCTGGAAAATCCTGCTTGGACCTAGAGTGGCAATGGCAGATATACAACAAAAGTTGCAAGATACCTACTAAAGGTAGGTAAAAAAAAACCTGAAACATCATGCAGAATAATCAACACCCCTGAGACCATCATCATTAGTCCACCATTAAAAAAATATTTTTTCCACCTCACTGAGGGGAAAAAGAGGCATTAAGAATTTAAATAACTTTACTTAAGGAAAACATTCAGCATAGCCCATAAAGCTGATATAATTCAGCATTTGGCAGCATGTGGCAAACCATTTCGTAAGACACTGCTGCTGCAGTGATGTGTTTATTATGTTAATATATGTTACATTATATCTCTGTATAATATAGAGTATTTTTAGAAATTATTAGTGTCTGGGAGCTTAACAGCTTCTTACAGGCATTTAGGTCCATGAACATCCCAGTGTGTATTAACTTAGTCCTAGAGCTACTCAGTATTTCTACCTGTACCTAAAATCTACACCAGTTCTGCTTTTAGGACTGGTAAATTATATCATCATGAAGTGTTTTAAAATTGATATCTTCCCTGTTTTTGGCTGAGATAGTGTTAATTTTCTTCCTACTAGCTGGTATGGTGCTGTGCTTTGGTTTAGGATGAAGAAAATATTAATAACTCGAGGCTGCCTCTTGCAGTGCAAATGGTGTGTTTGGAACACCTTCCTACCCTTGATAGTCACATTAACAAGAGGACAGAACAAATGGGTTATGTTGTTAGTGTCTATATATTTCAAGTGAAATGCCCATTGTGTAGTATAAACATTTCATATAACAGCATTAGGAAAAAGGATGTAAGCATACAGTTCATTCATTTTTTGATTTATTGGAAAATAACTCCTTGCATTTTGCTTATTTTGAAGGATCACAGTTTGTTCAAGTGATTTTCTAGTAGCTGTACATACTGGAGACTTCAAAAATCCAACTATAAATTTACAAGCATCAAGTATATTGCTTCTGCCTTCCACTTATCAGTTCCTACAATCCTTTCAGTTTCACTAGTTCAAAATGCACAAATCGGACATTTTTCAGAACCACTGAATCAGCATTTATGAAAATAATGTTTAAAAGTTCCAGGTGATAGTAATCTGTCACCTTCATATGGTGAAGTAATTGAGAAGACAAGTACTACCTCACCACGTTAGTATTCCTAAAGATTAGGTGCATCATATTGCATTTACAGGAGGGGCCTGAAACGTTAGTTACTGATAACCTACATCAACTTTGCAAAGAAATTGTAAATTCACTTTTAAAATTTGTATTAAATCTATTAAAAAAAGAAGAGAGAAGTGCAGGGAGACATAGGCAGACAGTGGCTGAGTAACCACACCGCTCTGAGACGTACCCCTTGCCCTGCATGTACTGCCATCTTTCACAGAGGAAAGTCTCTGCTACTGTTTCATCTCTGGAGAGCTGAAGTTCTTGCACAGCAACTCAGTATTACCATTCTTCTCTCTCCATTTCCTTTCCCTTGCATACTTGGCCACTACATCTGGATGGATGGACTTGTTCTTCTACCCAGGAATACGGTTTTGGCTGGGCAGAGCAGACACGTGCAAAGAGAACATCTCACCATTCAGTAGCAGTTGCCTGGATACAACTTCCTAAACGGCAAAAGTCTATACTCAGATTTTCCAGCACAGAAAATTAATTCCCTTTGTTGCAAACTCAAATCCCACTGAATCCACAAGTCATAGATGCCTAGAAATCTACTAGCTGCACTAGACAACCAGGTTGTCTTTGAGCGTGATGTCTCAATGAGAAAAGTTCAGCGTTACCATACTGTGCAAGTACACCAAGTACAATGCAACTTTACTTTGCAGTAAACCTGTCTGGAAGCTTACCACGCAATTATAGGACAGGTGAATGCCTTCTCCAAATAGGAATAAAATCTCTACAAAGTTTCTTCAGCTGTGGAGAAATACCTTGCTTACATTGTCTCAGATCAGGGCTTGGAAAATGCCCTGATTTTCAGATTCCCCCTCTACAGAAAGCAAGGAAGCTGCAGTGGCCTTAAAACTCAAGGGTGTTAAGGGGTATATTCTTTCAGATCAGCAAAAATGCGAGTTCTCAGCTGGATCAAAACTTGCAAGAGCTAGAATCAGAAATGAAATGCAGAATTGCTTTATTTAGAGCAACCTATTCAGAAAGCCTGCATAAAGCTTATAGATAGCCTGTACAAAGTCTACACTTCTGTGAAAACAATTCCCTGACTTTACTGTTTGCTTTGAAAATTGAACTACTTTAACCATTTTGAGGCACCCGTAAGGAAACCACAAGTAAGTGTCAGCGTTGGTCTTGTCAGTGACAGTGTTGATATGCTACAGACTTCAGTTTTACTTAGCCAAGCACTTGCTAGTGCTAACGGGTGGTGATTTGGTAATTCTACCGCAACAGCTAAGAACACATCCCTTCCTGGACCAAAACCTGGAAGAAAAAAGCTACGTAGAGGAATGCAGAAGTGCTATTGTCACCATTCTTGTTCTCCTTTCATAATCAAAAGAACAATGCATTCAAAGTATACCCACCTCTGTGAAACAAGTTGGCATCACAAGCACCTTCACACTTTCACACTTAAGAACCTTCGTGAGAAAAGAGCCACCTGTGAGAAAAAGGTCATCTACTATAAATCATATATTCTGAAGTAACAAAACCACAGAGATATGAGGTTTAACTACATGTAACAGAGAAATTTGAAAATCACATTCTACAAACCACAACGGACTTAAATTTCAGCAAAAGATTTACATAAAAAAGTTTTCTCTGTTCTTAGTTGTGCAAATTCTGTCTTCAAAGTTGAAAGACCTGATTAGACAACTCTGCCCCAACTGGTTAAGGTTTACCGGAATTTGCTCAAGAGCTGGGAAACAAAAGCTACTTTCTGTAAAGTTCAACGGGAAGTTATTGACCCCCCGTTAAATCTTTCTGCTACAGCAAAAACAAATCAAAAAATTGACGGGGTGGAGGAGAGAAGCCCCCCCCCCCACACACTTCTAAACACAACCCACTCAAAAAAAACATACCCAAATTAAAGTCAATACCTGTAGGTTAACGTTCAGCCCACAAGGCAGAGCATGCTGGCGAGTATGCTGTTGGCAGAGCACGGGGGCTGTCAGCCAGCTGAGGACTGCCAATGCTTTAAAGCAGCAGCAAGGCTGGTGTCCCCTGCTCGGCACACAGAGCAAGTCACTGGGGCTTGTCAGGTGCAGCTGCCAAGACTCTTCTCTCTCTTCAGAGAGAACAGTCCAGCCCAGCATGAATTTTGGCTGCGCAGTTGAAACCTTCACAGGATGTTGATGCTGTGAGAGGTAAGCTCGAGCATTCAGGAGCTAAAGGGGATGGGGTCAGAAGGGATACTGAAGCACTGTTCAATCCTTAACATCAACTGCATCGTTCAACAGGATACAGATGGTCAGAAGTTTTCTAGCAGACACTTTCATCAAAAAATCAGTTCCCTAATGTGTCACTTTTGATGACTTTTCTAAGAAATCTCTTCCTAGACCCAGCTAGCTCCTGGTATGGAGCTCTTTGGAAGCCGTCAGTGTCCATTATCCCAAACCACAGTGACGTGCAGCCCCTCCAAGGGCTAGTGGCTTCAGGCTTTCAGTCTTGCTGGCTTCTGAGGATGACCAGTACTCATCCTGGGGAGACCAACTTCCACAGCAGTCTGCATTAATTACAAGCTCCAGCATCTCAACAGTTGTTGAGTGGAAGTTACAAAATAGAGTATTTACCTCACATTTACCCAATTTTAACATGACTCATTTCTAAAATAACAAATAAATAATAGTAATTCTCCCCTTATCAGCAATTTTGAAGGTCTTATTTACACCAGAAGGAACTTAAAGAAGCCTACTTCTGAAACTGAAACCCCCACATCTTTCTGCCCTGCACTCCTCCTGCTGCAATACAGCCCTTTCCCTGAATAAATTATTATATTAAAAGAAAAAAGTTAAAGAAATCACCTGAAGGTTCATTATTGTTGCACAGAATTCCTCAGCAAGGCAGGAACCTTGTCACTGGTTCTAGCAGGCTAATTGTAGACTAACAAAATAATTTCCAATAGATTTTCATTCCCTACAGTTACTGCAGTCCATTGATTAACTTTACCAAGGCTCATTAAGTAGAAAATAGCATGTCAAGTATCTTTGTTTTGGAAAACAAAAAAAATCCATCTCTCCCCTCATAACCTGCATGGATGAGAGCTGTACTAGCATGCTGCAGCTGCCTCCCAGAACAGTACAGTAAGAAATACTGACGATATTGCATGACCAAGACCTTGGAAAACCTACCTTGACCACATTCACAACCCAGTTAGCCCTTTCTACACGTGCGAGGATTATGTCTGTATTGTTGCTTTCATGCTGTGACATAGTATAATAAATGAACTTACAGTGAATCAAAAGGATTTTTTTTCCATAAGATGGCTTATGAAACTGAAAATTACTGTAAAACATTAGAAGTGGCAACCTACAGTCATTTGAGCTGTTTGTTTGAGCTGTTATTCCTGCAAGGCAAAGGTGCCTGTTAATAAAATGTTAAATCACAATAAATAAAAGTACTTGCCACAATTTTTAGTCAGAATGCTAATGCAGGTTTTATTTTACTTCATTTATATACTGTATTTGTCAATGGATATTTCCTGACCAACACCTTTGGAATTCTTTCATTGCTCCATTATTTAAAAAAAAAAAAAAAAAAAAAAGGAAAGTAGGAATCAGCAGCCACTTCCTATTCATGTCAAAAAAGTAAAATTATTTTAAAAATCTGAAATTGAGTTTGGAGTATCAAATGCCTATGGGAAAGCTGTATAACAATTTAAAACTCATTCCACTGAGTAGGTCAAGTTACTCATAACCCCTTTTTTTTTTTTAGTAAAATCATAATAAAAATTATGCTTTGCATTTTCACATTCTGAAGAGCAAAAAATACTTCTTTATAACAATGCATGTGCAAATATACCCCCTTTAAAGACTATGTATCAATAAACAAACAGGGATTTTCTTCACTGAGTTCATAAAAAACACTTCCATGCCATTTATGACTATCATTGCTTTTAATTGTGACTGATACAAATATATGCTCTTAATAAAAGTTATTTAGTTTATAACAATTTCAATATACATTCTTTCCCTTGAAATTTTTTCCACAGAAATTTTCAAATTGAGAAAAGTATAGAAACCTAGAAATTACGGAAATAGGCCTGGCAAGAGGAATGAATTAAAGTTATAAAAAACCCTCTATTTGTAAACACTCAAGCACTGCAGATATTTAAAGTTATTTCAACATTGTACATATGGCAATCACTAAATGCTATCTGATACAGATGTTTCAGAGTAGAAATAGTTCAGCACAAGCTGAATCCACCCAAAGAAAGCTGAACCCACCCAAAGAACAGTAAATTTCGATTCATACTTCTATTTGAAACATGCAAGCACATTCTGAAATCTGACACATTTTTACTTTTAAAAATACGGAACACCATACTATATAGATGAAAAGCTTGAGAGCAGCTCAGTCAGATCCATAACTACTGTTCAAGGCAATTGTGAGATAGTCACATCGATGCCCTTAGGTGTCTGAGTCTTGAAAAAAAGATGTTGATTCACGAGTTTCACATATGGATGAATCTTATTTTACTAGTATTTCACATTGAGTAATCACTACGATATACGAAGTATATCTTTTAAGTCAGATCTTGGGTGTATTTCTGATAAAGCAGATAAGAACTTAATAAAATTTATTTCACACAGTGAAGACTAATGAAAGCCCCCTAAGTTAGACCATGACCTTTAAATAGCTGATAGCTATTTATTGATTTCAAAGCCAACTCAAAGAACAAGCACTGGGTCACAAAGTAATCAGACATCAATAAATCTACAGTAGGTATATTGGAGAAGTGACAGAAAAACTGCTTTGAGTTGAACATTGTGATAGCTTTTACCACCGTAATGCTTCAGAATCATACAGTTATTCTTAAAAGGGGCCTGTGTAAATGTTTCAATCCTATTTCTAATTGAGGAAAAACAATCACAGAACGAAAAAAACGACAATCAATTCAAAATATCATGGATGTAGAAACACTATTAAAGTGCCCAAACTGTTTTTACATTCATTTGAACCCCTGTCTCTAAAAAGGTGAAATATCCCGGTCTAGAATGTATGGTCCGCTCACCTCACAACATTGTTACTTAAACCCGTAAGTATACTGTATGATTAGTAGAAAATCTTTAGCAGACAAAAAAAAGAAAAATGAAACTGCAGCAAGAGAAAATGAAACTGCGGGCAAACCTGAGATCCATTAGTGTATAAATCTGCTTAAAAACTAAAAAGATAGAAAGAGAAAGCTAACAAACTACAATAAAAGTTATGTGTTTAAAGCAGTAAGTTTTAACAGGGTGGGAAACATTTAATATGAACATACGCCTGCAAAAGGATCATGGTCTTTCTGAACGAGCTGGTACTTTTTGCAGCATCAGATTTGCAGTAAAGACTTAAAATTGTATTTATTAATATTATGCTTTTCCCACCCTGACAGAGAATAAACATGAATTTAGAAGCACAGTAGAAGTGAAAAACAAAGAGTAGGAGGAAAAGAGAGAAAGCAGCAGAGAAAGACAGAAAAGGTGAATACAGAGCTACAGAAGTGTTTATTGAGCATGCTACAGAGGTAAGCAGAGTACACACAAAATGAAATTAAACAACCATCAAACCTCCCGACTTTGTTAGAAAATTAATTTTTAATTGTGCCACTTTCAAACTATACTGAATTTTACAATTCTAAAGATGTAAAAACTCAACTAATAGAAAATATACATGACCATTTTCTCTACATAGATAACAGAATCTATGAATCTTAAAACTAAGTACATCAATTTCAAAAAGTATTGGTCATTTAAACAGAACCAAGGTAACAGTTCAGATTGACAGAGAACTGCTTTCAAATTAACTGGATCTGTAGATTCTGAGCCATGTTTATAGTAAAGTCAGATTAATTTCTAAATACAAAATATTTTGAAGAGATTTATTAAAACTGAATATTACAATGCAAGGTAAATTAAGACTAAAGGCACATAAACTTTGGTCCCACCTGGTTGTCAGTTTTAGAAAACTGCCACAAAATTTCCTGCAAGTGTTCGCAGAAAACTTTCTTCATCATTGAAAAATACATGCACCATTTCCTGAACTAGCTTGACCAGTCTGTACATGCTCAGAAATCCACAACCATATTCCATATCTTAATTACAAACTAAAGATGGCAATATATATTTAAATGCACATAAGTCATGTCAACTTCAAAAACATCTACGAAAAATATTCAGCCACAAACAAGACATTACTTAGTGCTGACATTTATATGATACATCCCACAAGAGTGTGTACAAAAAGGTTAAGATTCTATAATGCTTTTCACTTAGGGCTCAAAGTCACAGAAGTCACTTCTTGTCCTTTACAAAATTAATATTCTGTACCTTGTTAATTTTAACAAATGCCTACATTCATAACTGAATCTAGACCAGAACCATGAAATACAAAAGGCTTTTTTTTTTTTTTGAAAAAAGCACAAAGCAAAAAGTAGCAAAATCAAATAACATTGTTTTATTCTTTCAGCATAATGCATCTTACCCAATTAAAAAGAAAAATAAGTGACAGGCCCGCAGATAAAGAAATCAATTCCAAGCAGGAGAAACAAAAGCTTAACCTTTTTACACACCCCTGCCTAAACGTATTGAAATCATTATGTAACAGTGTGCCCCAGACAACCAAATTTGTTTTTACTAGTTACGCAATTTCAGCAGTACTAGTTTCCCCTTTTAAGGCACGTATGTCAACTCAGTTGAAAAACTGTGGTATTAACTTGAAATCTTTTAAACAAAATGATGATTTATCTGAACAACAGTTGGACAACAGCAGTTAGTATCACTGCTTTTTAATATTTTTTAATTTTTATTTTTTAAACAAACAAGGAATGATAACAGCATGAAAGAAAATCCAAAAATAGAAGACAAACTCTGGTCCCCACTTTCCTGAACAGTCAATAGGTGACAACACCAAACAATGCAATACACCCTCATTTTCAATCTGCCTTTTTAAATAGTTGACTTGGAGAAAGAAACTCTCAGATGGTGATTTTCTCCAAGATTGTAATTGTGAAGATCAATCAAGGCCTGAATAGCTTCTTCTACTGTTGACATCTGAAGAAGTGCCATCTTGTGATCTCTTCTGAAACAAAATAATGGCATTAGGAAGTCAAACAATACAGGGGTTGTTACTAATGTTTTCCTGAAGACATGCCACAAAAAAAACAATTAAGCTGTCCTTTGTTAAAACCGCGTACAGAAAAATTACTTACTGAAAAAATTTAAATGCTTTCACAGTGCCTCCAGTGTTAGCAAACAGTGTGCGGAGATCCTCTTCTGCTACTGATGGTCTACAGACAGAAAACAAGCATAACCAGAAAATTACTAGTCCATTCAGTGTGTTGTGATTAATATTAATGCTACTGGCTTACTGACAGCCAACACTCACGGAATATTGGATAGATGAAGAGTTGCAGATGGAGGGAATATATTCTGAAAGTTTTTTGAACCAGGTTTCTTGAAGCGATGCAGAGGTGAATTACCAAAATCTTTAGTCAGCCCTTGGTCATCAAGTCCCTCTCGAGGTAGTTGTACTGTCTGATGTTTAGAAAGGGTAACCCGAATAATCTTTCCATACATTTTTTGTCCATTAAGATGGCTCATGGCTGAAAGAGACAAGAGGTTTACTCAATTCAGTATTACTTTTCAATAGCATGTTGCATATCACATACAACCCTAGAAACAAGGAAAAAAACAAGAAAAATCAAAGGGTCATTGCACTAGAATCAAAAATGAGGTCTGCAGAGTGTTTAAAGACCTCCACACGTGTTTCAGCTGTTGAATTCATTTAGGCTATTGTGCAAACTTTTTGGAACCTAATACAATAAGATTTTGGATCTTGGGGGTAACCAGGATACAACAAAAATTGACAGATGAAAACATGCTTAGTTCACCTGATTTCACATAGCTTAATTTCAAATACTTAGACTATTGGGAACATAAACAGAAATCTAGTCTTACCCAGCTGTGACTGGTTTCCATCAGCCATCTGTATAAGAGCACTGTCTTTCTTATTGTATAAAATCTTCACACGCTGCACATCACCATAAACACCTTTTCAAAGTCAAAGGTAACCCAAAAGAAAAAGGTTATTTTAAAGCCAGTCAACTAAGTTACGCATTTTGACATATCAATGGAACATTCAGACAGCAACAAGATCTCTCACTCAAACTCAACACTCTCACAAATGAATAAAGGAGATAAAGATTTTGAATAGTGAATTTTGAAAAGAATAATTTCTGATAAACCCTCGAAGCTATGTGAATGATATTAAATTAAAGACCATGCAAAATATATTAGCATGCATTAAAAGAAAATCTGTGTCTATGGAGAGTTTTAAACAGCAAAAGAAAAATAGCAAAAGATTTACTATTCAACTTTAAGCCAAAGTGCTAGCTACAAATAAGAATTAAGGTGAAACAAACAAAACAAAAAAAAACAACAAAAAGCAAAACAAAACAAAATTAAATCAATAATAAAAGTATAGTGCTAACAATAACATACCGAAGAGGGTAAACAGACTTTGGGGCGTAACCATCTTTAGAAGGAGAGAAGAGCAAGCAGCGTAAGACAAGAAGAGAGAAGAGTCGAGGAAGAGCGGAGATGAACAGATCATCCATAACGAGGGTGGTTCCCGCAGAATGGTGAGGTGGTCATGGATCATGGTTTCAAGGCGGTTAATTGGGGCAAGTTGGTCCGAGGAACATTTTGTTCAAGCACAGAAGCATGAACGTAGGGAATGAAGACAGGGAACATAGACAAAGACAAGGAGAAAAGGGTAAAACAGGGAAGGGCATGGGAATTTGGGTAAAGACAAGGAAAGGGAAGTTGAACACAGAGGGAAAAGGATGAAATGGGGAAGGGAAAACAGCAATGCAGAAGAAAAAATAAGTGGGGAACAAAAAAATAAAATATAGGTCAGTACATAGGAAATGCAGGAATTTGGTCAGAAAATGGTTGGTTTATGTACTGTACAAGAAAAACTGAGTAAAATGTAGTCACCCAAGACAAATATGGGTAAAGTACATTCATATCAAAGAGTAAACTACAGCATTTCATCTCAACATGAAAATAAATAAAAAAAAGCATGCAATAAAAATTTTAAACTTTAAACTTTAACTGCGTAAGCATGGCTGGTTATGAAATGCAGGCAAAAAATCTTTCAAAATGGCACTCTGACCTAAAACATTTTAACATGCAAGACTGGATGACAAACTAGTACCAGATGATAAAATAAGCTTAATGATTTATAGTGACAGAGGCCAGTTAAAAATGGAACAGCTAGACTGATACAAACTTCCCACATTTCATACCAGCTTTCACAGCCATCAAAATAAATGTAAAGGACAGTAAAAATGTGTAACTAAACAAACCCCTTTAGATTTCAGAGTTCGCAAGAAAGATACAGTGAAGGTAAAAAAAGCTTTGTCACCATTTTTTTTTTAATAAGACAAATGAGTAACTGTCAAGAAAAAAAATTACTAAGAGAGACTGGAAGAGTGCCTCGTCAAGATCTTTGGGAGAACCTTTAAAGAAAAATGTGTTAGAGTAGTTCACATAAATTAAAACCTTAAAATGTGAGATACAAGCATGAAATGAAGCAGCAAACAATTAAAAGAAACAAAAATGGGAATTCTAGTTTACATGATTATAATTGCAAAAGAAAAAAAGCTTTCAATTCAAATGTCAAACATGCAGTAATTACCATATTTTTCTTAGAAAAAAAGGTAGCCAACTATCAAACGACAATAAGTTGTTAGCTACCTGGAATAACAAAAGTATTCAACAATAATGGTTTTTAAATTAACTTTGGGGGAGGGTAGGGAGTAATAAACAGCAAAAATACTATGAGCTTAAAATCCAAATACGAGACGCCAAATTCAAAGAAATTATAAGATACTGATTGATGAAGTATGGCTAAAGAGGAAAAAAAGTGAATTGTTTCACTAACCTCTTCATTTAAATTGCTAACCAGGAGGACTGTATTGCCACCAGCTGAGACTCCAGGCATTCCCACACGGCCAGCAGCAGCAGCAGCTGCAGCAGCAGCAGCATTTGGAATAGCCAAAGGACTCAGAGCTCCTGGAACAGCTGCAACAGGAAGCCCTAATTTTAAAATAAAGCACATTTTACGAAACACACACAAGTCGATTAAGAAAAAAAGCACCTATATCAGTACAAGTGTTGCAGACAACACTCTACAGAGCAGACCACTCCACTGCTACAGTCATCCAAAGAGTTGTGATATGGGTTAAGTAAACATGAGGAACAGAAATTTTCTTTATTCACATCAAGTCTTCAAAAATACAAAGTACTTTTTAAAATAAACATTCTTGTGCACCAAAACTGTTTTTTTTTCTGTACTCCAGAACATACTCTGCATTGTTATATCCTTATCTTGTATCACCCTTTGAGAGGTATTGTTCACTTCAACTTGATGCTTCAGGCTAAATACACAACACTACAGAGTTGGTCAGGTGAAAAGGCCTACATAAACAGCATAAACCAGGTGAGGAGGCAAACTTCTAAATTCAGGATTCAAAGTAGCACCAAACTGGTTACTCCACGGCTTTATGTAATCCGATTCTTTGAAGAAGCACGCACAACTATTAGCTAAAACTTCAGTTGTGCTTTACTCTTCTTCTTCAAAGGAAACTGAAATCCTGGAGAGATCTGGTGGTTTTGCCTGGTGATGTCACTGGTATACCAGGCAAGTAGGCTACTTCCAGGATCTGTGAAAGGTTCTTATGACACATGTGCACTATACACACTTCATAAAGGACCATCTTTATCATATGTTACTAGCAGTTTATTTGCACATTTTACAGAATCCAGCAAAAGGATATTTATATAACAAAAAGGGTAAAGAAAAGAAAAAAAACGGAACTTCCGTATTTTATTTTCTTCTACTGAAACTGGCTTCTCAGATTTCAGCATTTTGGCATAATTTCGGATGTTTATATGATGATACTAAGCTAACACTTCTGACCAGTCTTCCAGAATGCCAGGTCGACAGTCTAAATACAACCTGTACACTATGTACTTAAGACCATTTTCCTTCCTTTAAAATAAAACTTAATATAGAAAGTCACTATGAGAAAGCAAATATCTTCAGTTTCAGTCAATGACCAAATATGACAATGATGACAGTAAAGATAGTCATCTGTATATTCAAAAAGATTCCAGATTTAGTATCAAAAGGCAAAAACATGTAGGGAAAGGAGATGTTTTTATACAGGGGGATAAATATGGTTACCATTATTATTTTTAATTCTCTAGAAAAGATCTCCAACACTTTATGTATACTTTATTACATGAATTCATAAAAAATAAGTAATTCAGAAAATTAGATTTTGCTGGGCTGGGCAAATGTCTCCTCAAAGGGAACAGGACATCCATCACAACTTTGCAAAAGCGTTTATCAAGGATAATAAAAAACACATTCTGGAAAATATTTTCTAGTTGTCTCCTATCAAATCACATAGAAACGTGTTCTAAGAAAGGAAATTAAAAAAGATACAGCATGCCTTCTGATAAAAGCATTAGTACTCAGAGATCAAACCAGAGGCATAAGTAGTACTGAGTAATGAAAACATCAGTTAGAAAATTCTAGTCATCTCTTATGAAACAATATGAAGGGAAAGTGTACTAGAATAGAAACAACGAATACCATCTTTTTATTGCATTACTTGCATTAGTCGTGGAACTGACTAATAGAAAACAGAAGGAAAAACCCTAACTTGTCATCCTTCCATCCTGCAAACACTCTTATTAGGATTTTATTAAATATGCAATAAAGTGACATGTAACATGCTTCAGCCCATAAGCCAAGCACCAGCTATTTGGGGTTTAAGAAAGCACTTCTCCCAGGTATGCCACTGTATGATCATCCATTATTGAGGCTGTCCTCGGTCTTCCCTATGAGAACATAAAAGTAACAGCTGCTGTCAGAGAAAGGATATCAAATTAGACAGACCACTGCTAGTCCACACATAGTGATTACTGTTTCTTAAAATCAATTTTATAAGACAGGAAAGCGTAAATACAGATCTATGTACCTAGGTGTATAAATAGCAAGACAAAAATCTAATATAGGTGTGTTTTGTTCTTGGGTTAAATCTGAAGAATATAGCTTTATTCTCAAGTAAAAGCTACTAATAAAGGAGGCAGTTAAAGAAAGCAGCCCTGCAGAAGAAACAGAACAAAAAATATGTATATGTGATATGCAGGGAAATCTCCCAATATAAAATACAACTTCTCAAGTAACAATTTTTAAAAATTCCATTCAGTTCTGAAAGTCATATTTTGGAAGTGCAATTTAGGTGCTTTGTATTGCATATACTGACTCATATTTGTTAATGCTTGGCTACCATAGAGGTCATAGAGACAGAAACGTGAAGAATGACGATATGATGTGACAGATGTTCACCTGAAAAGAAACAGGTCAATGGCAATCATTTAGCTATGAAAAAATGCTGAAACGTTAGAGCATTTCAAGTCTTTTAGTGTGTCTAAGCACCTCTCCCTAGCCTTAGAAGCTTTAAGCTAGTCCTGCACTTTTAGGAATAAAGTTAATTTAAAAGATGCTAGTGACACTGTTATGGTTAGGTGTAACCAAGTAATTGCCTTTAAAAGGCAAAATTCTTCATAGCATTAAACCCTCTAAAGGGCATTCTTGGTCCTACTGATGAAGTTAAAACCAAACATTAATTCAACAGCATTCATACAAAAATGTTTTCAATTGTTATCCTCTGAAACAGATTCATTTATTAAGAATCTTTAGAGGGAAAAATTAGTGGAAAAGTTAGTGAAAAGGAATAATAAAACCTATGAAAAACAGTGATGAATAAAGTTGTGGTAGCCCATAACTAGAGCAGCATATTTCCAGCTGTTTATTTATATTTAGCATAACTTGTAGTGGTTAAGTACAATACAGTTGCTATTTATTCTAAGTTTTTTTTTCCCCTGTAAGATCTCCTGTAACCTTCGTCACCTCATGTATAAAAGAAATACACATTCAAAACCAAACAACCATTTGCTGCTGATAATTCATTTGAAAGCAACCAATTCTGTAAATTACTGATTTTCTGCTTTCAAAAGAGAACAAGGCTCATTGAAAATACATACAATTTACAGTCTCCAAGATTTCTGACAACATAGTTACATCAAAACTGATGGTGCAGTATATATGAATGAGTATATTATGCACGTGAGCTAGGATTATCTAGTCAGGAAATATTTTTCCACCTGATTACATAGCAGACAGACCTTATTTCTTAAAAAGGTCAGATAAATTATGAACCCATAGAAAACAATTCTTGATCTGTAGGTCCCTACCATTTGCTACTGTAAGTCAAAATTGTAAAAAGATTAATTTGTATTGTAATTATTAGTTATCACTCAACACACTGGTGATGATTTGAGGACTTACCTGCAACTATTTAGAAACACGAGCTACTTTGTCAAGAAGATGAACTGGTATTTGAAAGCTCTGTCATCATTAATTTTATTTTAGCTTTCAACAATTATAGATAACAGGATTTTGCTTTTTCTGGATATTAACTGAACCATACAAACATTATACATCTTCCTTCCTAGCCACTGAGTCTTTCACCTAAAAGGTCAAACACAGTATGTCATGTGTTACTTATTCGTCCTCGAAGTACCTTTTTGCATGACTTCTGAAGTGCAAATTATTAATGACATTTTAGTACAAGGCAAATTAAAGCTATACTAAAAATATAACATGAACTTGTGTGAAAAACGTTGGCAGGAGTAGTCATCTTAACGTAGGTATGTATAACTATGACTGAACTAGATTTACTCCCTACATTTTTCATTACAGAAAACAATTGTAAAACAAAATAAAATGTGAAAATAAAATACAGAAGCAGGAGGAAGTCACTGCCATCATACTACCGTATTTCACTCATCATAGTTTGCTAACCTCCATCTTATAACTCTCTGAACTTTAAAGTGTTCTCAAAATTCTCCTTTTGCATATCTGAATAGAAACACAGCCATAAACTGCATGCACAAGCACCCATTCAGGCTTTCATTTTTTTCTCTCCTACCCTCTCTTATTTATGTTACTAAGATTTTGTACATTTTTGCACAGTAAACAGCACAGAATGAGAACCCTGTTCTTCCATATTCAAACAAGCATCATTCCCACTTTGACATCTGAATGGCTAAGACAGCAACAGTACTAACAGAGACCCCTTTTGTGAAGTTTTACAGACTTCGAGCTCTACAGCTGAAAAAAGGCAACCATGAAAAAAAGCAACACAAGAAGAGATGACAGTATCATCATCCCTGCTTGCCACATGAAGCACAGTTAAGACATACCCAGCTATCTTAACTCTCTTCCAATACATAAACACATGACTGACTTCACTGACGCTCAGAAAACTTTCAACAGCTGCAACCGAAGTTACTTGTGTTACAACCCTTTTATTTTCCTGCTGCTTAGGAAACAAGTGCAATTGAAGAGATGTATTCAGACAGTGAGAATTAAAATATTTGATTTGTTAATATGACTGGCATCTTCATAATTCTACTAGCAAAAAACATGAATACATAGAAGAACAAGTCTAATTAAAATCAAAAGGTTAAAAGAACTTGAGCAGTTTTGTGGACAAAAATCACAAAAACATCTAAGTAACCTACAAGCCTAAAACACTGGAACATTAGGTCTGCTAAACATAACTCATTTGGATACTCTGATAACTTTACAATTATAGTAAACCCAATTACTAAACACATCCAAAGTGATACAATGATTCAAGCATCTTCAAAGTGCTATTCCACTATGCCAAGCAAATTAAAGTCGTCAATTTGAGACATACTAGAAGCATTATACACCAAGAAATATGTTAGAAGACTGAGACTGGAAATCAACTTCTTGGGACTCAGGAAAATGTCAGAATTAGAGCTACATACTTCATGTTGTATTTGACGCCGTTTCATAAATCACGACTCTTTAACTCTCTTCTCCAAAATCCATGCCTTACAGCACATAAACTGATTGTTCTCATTAATAAACAGCTTCGGTATTGTTTTTTCTCTTTACTGTTCATACTGCAGCCCCACATCTAATACCACTGTGCTCTGACAAAAGAATTACTAATTACTTTGAGTGCTTTTCTACAGCACTCACCTCTATGGTGTCAAACTTCTTCACAAACACTCACCCATCTTCCCTATCAATCTATGGGACGAGAGATTTTATACTTTCAATTTTTAATGATGAGTTAAAACAAGATACAACTTTACTGGGAGGTTCTACAGCTAGATTTTTGAAAAAGGCAGATAATGCAGCATTCAGTAGCCATAACTAGGACACTGACCCTCTTCCTGTGTTTGCGGCTTTCACTATGGGCTGCCTAACTGCTGTAACACAGAGAGCAGAGGCCTGCCTTTACTCTTTACATTTCCTCTTTACTTTGCATTAACTCTGACTCACTCCAAGTTGGCCCATCCTTTACAAAAAGCAACACAAGAAATCTGTTGTTCTTAAGTTCCCTGTAGAATAAAAATGAGAAATTATGAAAAAAAGGAAAAGACTAAGTGGGAAGAACAGTGATCAAAACATAAAAAATCAGGTTTCATAAAAGTCGTAAGATTACGTCTGATGTTTTGAAGAGTGAAAGGTGTTCATGCCAAAGAATATCAACTTGACAGAAGTAGCAGTGAAACACATGTAATCAACTATAATAAATTAAAATAAAACCCAGAGTATTACAAATTTCTCCCAAAGCACGCAGAACATGCTGAATTAAGTATTTTGCTAACACTTGAAGATGTAATTATATGTTTTCTCAAGGCGATTCACCTATTTCTTGTGATGAGCTCGAAAACTGACTGGATATTAGAACATGAGTTCTATCATAAATCTATACTACCACAAATCTAGTACCATAATCTAGATACCATAAATCTAGAAGTGCAGCTGGAGATTTTCTTTTCCTGTAATTTACCAAAAAAAGGGGCACTTTTTTTTTTTAAGCAAAGAGCATAATCATTCCTCATTGAAGGAATAAAATAAAATGCTATTTTTAACAATCTGATATTACAAATAAGCATTCATGAGAGTGCAACATGCAAATTATGTTAAGTCTGTTACAAGCATGGTTGGGAGAGTGGGCAAGGTGGGCTGTAGCAGCTGACTAAAAGGAACATTAGAAAGAAGTGAAAACTGGCTTGGGAATAAAAGCAGGAACAGATTTTCTCTTAATTTGTGCATTTCTCATTTGTCATACGTTCTCTCATCTACTTCTCCAGGTCTTCTAAAGACAATGCAATAGTGTTATTACTGTTCAGATCACGATATAAAATGAACAGGCCTTTGGACACTATTGCAGTTTAAGATACTAATTCATTAGAAGGATAAACATTTTCATCAAGTGACTGCAACACAGAAGTACAATGCCAGAGTCATACCTAAAAGGGAGGTCTCCTTTGCAAATGCTGCAGCAATAGCTGGGTCCAGCGCTGGTTGTCCATCACCAGATGGAAGATCAGGACGAGTGTAGTCTCTGCTTTTATCATTGTTGTACTTGACATTCAAATTCACCAATTTGGAAAAATCAATCCGTAGGGTACAGCAAGCATTATAAATATTCTGACCATCTAGGGCCTAGAAAAAGAAGTCAATTTATTTAAAATAATACATAATACACAATACACATTGGATGTACTTAAAAAAAAAAACAAGCCCAGCATTTATATATTTATCCCTCTTACTGTCTAACTTAAAACCAATTAAGGTTACAATGCATTAACCTCTTTTAACATGATTCCAGGAAGCTCGACGTTTACTTCTCTTACCGAGATACTGCTTATGCACCAAGGTGGGAAGAGACATTTTAGTGCAAGCTTAAAGGTTAGTCCATTGAATATAATTAATTAGCCTGCATTCCACAGCATAGCTGCACCACAGACAAAATGCCAAACATCTCTCAGAAAGTTAAAAATCAAACAAGTACTCTTCTAAAAAGAAAGATGACCTGAGAAACTGAAAAAAACCCTAAGCTTATATACCACACAGTGGATTGCTATATATTGAAGCAGAACGTTTACATTGTTCTTGCATGTTTTTGTTCTCCCCTTAAAGGTAGTTATTGCAAAAATTTGAAGAAAAATATTATCTGCTAACCTAATATTACTTATACTTACAAATCCTATTTCCACAATTAGTTGGTACTTCTAAATGGATGTCTACCAACAGTAAAATTCACATGAATTCTTAACACAGCACCACTTTGAACTACATGAAAACATTCTCCAAAAAAAGCCTAATCATACATGGTTTGTCCATCTTCATTCTATACCAAATAAATGAATATATCTGGATTTTATTCCATTTGCATTTTGGGCATACCTTCATGTAGCGTATGGAGCACTAACAGCTATACGGAAGAGATTAGTAAACCAACAACTTCCATAAGTTATTTCATATTTTCAAGAAATGCTAAGAAGTGATCACACAGCTCATCTGAAGAAAACAAAAAACCCTAACACGCCTTCAAATACCAAAATCAGATCTTTTGTTTCTTTTGATTAATGCGGTACTAAAACACATCACCTCTGGACCTAAACTAGCTCTTGCAGAGCTAGCTTGGTTACACCTGCAACGCACTTTCAAACATATTCAAGTTCTGGTAGGACTTGCTATTTCGAGCCAAGCACTGTGTGAACCTAATGGGCCTGCTGGGTACGGAAAGCAACACAGCTATTTTCATACAGTGATGCATCTGGAAACTGAACATCCTGCAGACACCCTCCTGCTAGGTCTGGGCCAGCAAGGCTCTCCCTTCCTCCAAAATATATTATCACAGCTAACATATCACCAGGGCTCACAAAATTGCTTTAAAGAATTAACACCATTAGCAGTCCATGTACAAGAACACATAAGACAGTACTATTAGATCTTTCAAGTGCTGGGAAAATAAAATACAAAGGAAAAAAAAGAAAGGATTGAAACCTGACAATCTAGACAATTGTTTCAACAAATACCTAGCAATTAAAGAGGAACTCCTTTAAACTCAGCTTAAACAATGTTTTATACAGTATCAGCAACACAAAATCTACTGCCCTGATTCACAGAATACAAGCAGAGAATTAATTTTGTATTTTGGGGGGCAAGGAGGATGAAGGGAAAAGGAGGGCAACCAACAATACAAAATAAAGTATTTGCTAGCTCTTTCATATACTGTGAGGAAGCAAAATTCAAGACTCTCCTGAAGTTTGCATTTGAGAATATCTCACTGGAACACTTACACACAAAAAAGTATATACCAGAGAATCAATCACTACTTTTACAAGACTTATGTTATAAAATACACTAAGATACAGATTAAAGGCAGACCCAGTTTACACAGCCAATGTTATTACATCAAGAAATAACCATTCATAACAAAAACTAGGTACAACTGGGACCAAAAGGCAGTACTCATTTAGCTTTGTCCAAATCACAGAACGTGACATAAAGCTTTAAGTCTTCAAAACACAATCAAGACTCTCATTATACCTCTCTCTGGAGTCTTTAGACATGTTGATTTATGGCTGGCAGAAGGATGTTAGTGATTAAAATCTTTAGCTTTATAAAATAGAAATAGTAGCAAACCACAATATTACCTATGTTTGTAGTTTCCAGACTAGTCAATAGTTAAGAGAGAGCCATGCAAGTAATTAAAACTTATACTAAAACTACTAAAAGGTTTAAATCCTATCTTCTGAAACACTCAGTTACCTAAACTACATACGAAAGAATACAGCACAATAGAAATCCCTCGTAGCAGGAGCAGAGACTGTGAAAGAAGCTCCTGAACCAGAACGGAAGGAGATGCACTCTTAATGAGCACGGCAGTCACACTCTAGAAAAAGCCCCTTGCAACAGATAAAAACAGAGAACCCACCCCACCAGCCTCTACCAGCAGCATCATACACCAACAACAATGCAAGAAAGCTTGCCAGCAACTACTTTTTTTCAAGAGTAGCTATTATAAAGTCACAATTGTGAACGTTTACCCTCAGCTCCTTTTTATACAGCAAAAAAAGCACGTGCAAAGTTCCTCTCAAACAGGTAACCTAAAAAAACTGAGGACAGTAATGGTACTGTTAGTGAATGTACATATAGATATAATCTCAAAGAACTCTAGTTACTGCTAAGAAACTTTTCTTTCTTATCTGTACATATTCACATGTGACAGTGCCACACCACTTGCATGCCAAACCAAGGAGAACAAGTACAAAATGAGAGTATCATTCTTTATCTTGCCTTTGACAGCAAAACCATTATGTAAGCCTCAAGAACAGAAATAACAAAACTTATGCCATCGTGGACAGATACTTCAGTGGATACTTAAGCAACTGCTATGATACTGAATCTTGTGAAATTCAGGCCCCTGCCTTCCTCCCTTCCCCCCATTACAAAAAAGTGTACCATTCTCTTGGCATTTCCTAAGGGGGAAAATGAGCCCGACAAGTTGGTTCATCTCCTGCCAAGAGCTTGTCGTACAGACTCACTCCTGAAGAAGCCCGCTATGGTATTTAGGAGCATACAAACAAGATGGCTAGAAAGAACATGCAGAAGATCAACAGAAAACAGCAGTGAAAGAAAAGAAAAAAAGCTTAAGTTCAGACTAATATCCATAACCCCAGGAATGATGCACGTGCTTAAACTGACACAGAAGACCTCAACTCTGCAGTACAAACTCGCTTTCACTATTAAAACTTTCTCTACAGCTGCTAACGTTGCTATTGGGATGAAAAACAGACAAAACACTCCACACCTCCTAATCACTAAGTATGCTGCACAGTTCCTCATCGGCTATGACAGTTCAGGAAAGAAACAAGCCAGAAATAGAGAAAAAAATCAAAAACCCCCAGTGCTGCTCAGAGTTTCAAAATAGTGGAAAGTTGATTTGGCTGGAAAGAAGTCAGTATTCCTAGATAACCACTACAGTAGAAGAATTCAAAATACTTAGAAAGGGTCCTAGTAACCAGGCTTAGATTCACAAAGAATCCAAAATCTGCTCATGTCTTAAAACAGCATCTTTCACAGAAGGTAAGAATAGATAAGCACAGCCTAACAACAAAGAAAACAGCAGAAATAACTTGGTGAAAGATCCAAAATAGAGAACTATAATGGTCTGCCAAAGAGTACAAGAATGACCATATATTCAATGAAATACAAATTTTTTTTTTTTTTGGTAATAGCAACCAGGAAGATGATGAAGTGATGAAAATGGCTGAGAAAAAGAATCCCAGATGAAGAGGTGAGATGAGAAGAGACTGTTCCAATAAGAAAACAAAGCTCAAGGAAAAGTATTTCCTTCTATTGCTCAAATAATCAAACACACACAAGCTTTTCTGCAAAAGGACAACAAGAATTTCTATCTAGG
This sequence comes from Anser cygnoides, assembly GCF_040182565.1. Lineage (NCBI taxonomy): Eukaryota > Metazoa > Chordata > Aves > Anseriformes > Anatidae > Anser > Anser cygnoides. Next base: position 3,176,823 of record NC_089880.1, on the reverse strand, counting down.
CAACATGGAGTTGTAACACTTGCATCATATTCTCCAACGCGACTGTGGATGTTGACAGAAGTGACAGCAGCAGCAGCTAAGGTGAACTCAGCAAAAGTACCCTATGAGATTACAAAACGTTGTCACATCTTGAATGACTGATGCAGCTCTCTGATGTAGCCTCATGCAGATCTATCAGTAGGCTCTGATGTGGAGAAAGAGAACATTCTTTGAATAATTTATTCTGTCAGGCCTTCCTTGCCTGAATGAATGAATTTCTGATGTTACAGATACAATTCACTGTTCTTCTTTTTACTTTCAGGGTTCAAGATGACTCAAAATCCTTGTGATAGAATGGCCCCTGGAAAAGTACTGTATTTCTAGGAACTATGCTTCAATGAGCTTCTCCCAAGGCCTGTATAGGCCATCAACCTGGGGAATTAGATGCCCCTACAGGAGATGGTCAAATTAGCCCTCTGAACTTCAGGGAGAGAGATGTTACTTACAAGGTTCTTTAGATAATTCACATATAGTACAAAGACGACAAACAAGAATGCAGCTTGGGAGATAGGAAATGATTTTATGTTTAGATATCCTGATTTCCCAGTTCAGAAACGTAGCTCAGAAATTTAGCTAGCATGTATTTCTGGAGACATACTGCCTCAAGCCACAACAAACAGTGTATCTGCACCTCTCTTTGTCAAGCACTTCAGGCACCTAAAGTGATGATCCAAAACAGGAAACAGATCTATCGCATGATGAGAATAGCTTGAAAGCACTTGCCAAGGTCTGATAAAAAAAAAATCAAATTACACTGGAAAGAAAAAAATGAGCACAGAGGAAATACAACAAAACCATTGAGTCCCCACCACCTCTCTCCCCCAAAACACAGCAGAAACTAAGAATAATATTTTAAAAAGGACATGATGTAACAGTTTAGAGTAGTAAAAAAAATTCCCAAGAGATCCTTACAAAACACACTCCAGACTCAAGTAAGTACCTCAAAGGTGATACGGTAAATCTTGGGAGAGATGTGTCCCAAGTGCATCCTACGGATACACATTTGAATGAAAATGTTTCTTTTGAGACAAGTGTCTTGGATACAAGAGGTTTCTGTGGCTAAACACCACACGTAAAGCATAATCCATTATCCAAAAATGAGTTTTTGTGTGCAGTTCCATGACTAAAGGACCAGTCATATTCTTCTCTACAAAGCTGGAAAGTCAAGGACATGAACATCATTACTGCATTTGCTGGGCTTTCTGCTATAATGGATATAATCCAGCACTCTCTTGGTAATCTAAATATTGCTTATCATTCATTTCAGCTAGCAGTCTTCTTCAGCATTCAAGGTGTCCAAAAATCCTTAATGCAATAATCTAAGATAACTGCCCTGAATCTAAATATCTTATCTTGAGATGTCATTGCTTTGTGTTCTGAAAATGACTACCTGAAGTTCCCATTACAGATTTTATGGCAATGAACCCCAGCAGAAATTTTCTGCAGACTGCTACCAGTGCAGAGCCACCCTGAAGCTGTCACTCAAAGCCACTGGAAAGAAGGCATCTCAAATGTGAGTCAGACCTCAACAGAATCTCTGCAGAGAAACAAATCCAGGGTAATATGAAACACTTACATGCCAAGTAAGGACCAAATGGTCAACTGTAACAAAAACTCTCAGACTTGTGATATTTTTAACTCATTTTGGGTCAAGACTACCGTCATGCGTAGCATACTTAAGAGTCTCACTTAATCCTGCAGAAGACAAGACATTATTAACTGTCTATAGCCAAGATTTGGCAAGAATGCTTCTAATTCGTTTACACAAAGACAACAGTTTGAATTAGCCAGCTGTTCAGATATAAACACTGGCACTCCAATCTCATTATGGTATACCACATTAGCGGTATTCCAATATTTATGTTTGATGCTTCTGCCGATGGTAGTATCATTTACTATGAAAATGTGCTGGTTCTGATGCACAGAAAATCTCCTTATGAATACAGACATCTCCATAACACCACTTTGTCTCACTGGAAAAAGCACAACTATTCAGTGTGCTCTACTGTTGCAGGTTCCCAGGACTTTCTCCAAACCATGGCTAGACTGCTGAATCGTACAGAACCTGAAGCTTGTCATCTTCACCTTTAGTTGCAGATATAATGAACTATAATGATCCAATCTGAAGGCAGTGATGAAACATGAATCAGTGTAGCCATAATCTACTTCTACAGGAAATGAGTTTCTCACAAAGCAAGTGGAGCAGGAATGCAATTTTTCACTATTTGCTCATTCAGATAGCAAAGGAGTCCCACAGGGCTAGAGGCTTCATATTGAACATTCTTGTCAGTGTCACTATTTTCTCAGAACCTTCAAATGAATAGTATCTCTCCTTGGTACTTACATCACTTGAGTTTTTCAAATTGCTCTTTAACTTCCTTAATAAGTCTTCAATTTCTATTAAGGCCACATTCTGATTTCCTGTGAAGAGTGCCAGTGGAAAATTAAATTTTCCCCATTATCTTCTATAGTAACAACTGATGGAAAACAAATCGAAAACTTCTTTACTCTTTTACCATGCTTTTAATTTTGAACTCCATGCAACAAATATTGCCACCACATCCGCTTGCTTGTACAATTTCCAGATGTATTTAAACTGTTTTTCTCTTATTATCTGACTTTCTTTCCTTTAGGCAGTTTTGTTTTGGTGACACTTCATGTTTTACCATAATAACTCAACCATAAAAACAGTTATTTTACTCTATCTCAGGGAGAGAGGAGGGTGAAGAAAAAAAATAAAAATCAAACCTTCCTTCAAATACAGCATTCTTTACTTACTTAGAAGCTCTTTAAAATGAGAAGCTATAAACCTAAGCCTTTTTCAATTCATTACTTTGGATCAACAGCTTCAGGATCACTCAATGACCACACATGCAGGAGTCACTGTTATTCAATTAAGTTCAGTCATTCACGCAGAAGCTGACCACTACAGTGTCCGAACAAGCTAGCATTAGTTTGTCTGAAGTCAACAACAGCACCAGATTCTTTATTTCTTTTCATACTTTTACATACCTCATCCTCTGTTATTTTGCAACTTCTTTACTGATTTGAAAATTATCAGTATAATTCTAGGAATATAATATACAGTCCATTTCACAGACAACATTTTTCCATTAAATCTTCTGATAACGTACGTAAGACTCAAAAAATAAAGTCAAAAAATGCATCACTTGATATTACATTTTACTTCAAAAATGCACTCGGTTTAAAGAGTTATTAACATCTACTACTGAAAAACAGCTTTGCAAACACGAATCAAGACTAAATTACAACACTCCGCAACAAATACCCGAGAAACACTTGGGTTAAAATATAACCCAAATGGCTTACAATCAATTCCTGCAGCAATTGTAGGTTAAATATCTAGTTTCTGTATCACTATTTTAATTCTACTTACAACCTGAAAGATGTAATCCCATCCATGGGAGTTTTTGTTTATTACAGTAATATATTTGTACCTTCCTCTATTCCGAAGCACCATCTAATGTTTTGTATTATACATCTCAGAAAATAATTTTAACTGTATTCCAAGTTTTTAAGTATTTCCAGACTGGTTTTCAGGGGTAGATTATCTTAAAGTAGATCATCATAAGCCAAGTTGAAAAACTCCTTGTCCCTGACTAACTTATTTTTTCTCAATAAGAACACCACTTATACTTTTCTTTTTGATGGCCTTTTTTTTTTTTTTGCGATTCCCTGTTTTGGCCACCTCATACTCTTTTAATCAATGTCTAATATTTCATATGGTGAAGAAGATAAAAATGACCATCTTCTACTTTTTAACGTCCATCTTTATCTCAATGTAGTCATCATTCTTAAAGGCAGAGCAGAAACCTAAGCCTGCTTTTTCTTTCCTCCACTTTCCCTCCTTAAGTTCTCAGCTATTCTATCACCTATGGGTAATAAGCACTTTCTATGCTACCATGCAACAATTAACATACACATCAATTTTAATCAGCCTTCCACAAACACAGAATGTATGTGAAGGTTTAAAAATATACATTGATTATCTCTTGAATAATTTTTTTTTTAAAATAATATCTATCCTTCCCCTTTGGTTCACCTTTTCTATTGCCACGGATGTTAACAAATCTTATTCACTTAATTCAAAATGTCTGGTCTAGATGACAGTCGATCTTTGTCATCATTTATCCATATGCTCTCTCCTACTGTAATGAATAAAAATAATTACTGGTTCTTGCCTCTCATATCAAGGATAGAGTCTCCTATGAACTAAAATTAGGATCTCGCTCTCTTGTGTCACTGCTGCATCATACTCTGGTCCCACAAGTAAGAAGGCACTCTCTTCTGGGCACTTAAAATGAAATCCATGTTTTGTAACTTAGCCTTAAAAGAGAACTATACTTACTAGTTTTGCTTGCTGTGCATTCACTGGATCACCATACTGCAGTAAAGCTTGAAACTGGTTATTCTTTGTGAATGTGATTATCTTCAATACAGCACCAAATTTAGAGAATATCTGTCAAAAACATCATAAAGTTTTACATACAAGTTCCTGCCAGTCACAGCTCAAATTAAAACAAAATTTGGCTTACCTGATGAAGAACATCCAGAGTTACGGGATAGTACATGTTGTCAATAATTATTCTAAGTACCGGACTCTGAGCTGGAGTCACTGCACTCTCACTCACAGTGGTCCCACTTATGGGAGCATTTGTTGCCTGCACAGCTGTCACTGCCTGAAGAACAGCTTGGGCCCGCTTTAAGACACAAAGCAACAAAAGGCATTTAAAGAGATCTTATTTAATATTTCAACACAATAGCTAGAAATTAGTTAGCAATATTCATAATGGTTATCTTCAGAAAAATCAGAGCTACACACAGAACATAACAGAAGTGGAATGCAGTCCAACTTTGTGAAAAAAATGAAAACATCAATTAAGCCTTCAGACTGCGTAAGTATCAATCTTCCCAGTAGCAAGCATATTGTTCTACTAATACGGACAAAAAACAGAGGATTTTGTGGATGTCAAGACTCCTTCCAGACTCTTTTATAGAAAAAAGCCTACAGAAGCCAATTTTCGTAGTGTTTCCAGTTTGTCTTACAGTTAATATTTCAATTCCATTTTAATTCCGTAGAAGGCTCTGAAAGAAAGGGATAATGCTAAACACTTCCAAACTTCTCAGTTGTAACACAAGGAAATAGTACACAGAACTGACAGTGCCAGAAAGTAGTATCCATAGAGGGATAAACAACCTGGTGTCTGATATCCACTCCCTTTACTAAGAAAAAAAAAGAAAAAAGACAATACTCTTAAACTGTGGCTGTGTTTTGTTTTTTTCCCCATTTGTTTTCTTTTGAAACACAAGCAAGGTCTTAGAAATTCAGAGGTTAATGACAACATCGTAAAAACACACATCTACTACATTAAACTACTTCTACTGCCAAAACTGAAAGCATCAGAATGATTAATATTTTTTTTTCTGAGAAAGAAAAAGTACGGGGAAAAAAGATTTCCAGTTAATACTTCCATTAGGGCAGTCTTACGAAGCAAAACAATACAAAACGAAGAGACAAAGCGAGCATTCCAGGTAAAAATTATGACCAATAATAACCACCATATTAATGCATACGGCATATTTCAGTGGTATTAGAGCTACGACCAGTTCTCATGTCTCACAACTTACATGACACTCCCCAAAATGAAATGAATCAATGAGTAAAGGAAGTTTAAAAAAAAAACAGAGCTGGTGAACACTAGAGGTAAATCTTGTTCTCCCAACTACGTTTAACATTAATCAACCTAACTCTATAAAAATGCCTTTTGGTAACAATAAGCTCTTTTTGTTCCGAAAACTAGCAATATCTGCACCACCTTTATCTTTCCTTACAGAAAAATGAATAATCAACCACCTTCTGGCTTACAGAAGGACTCATGAAATGCTAGTTACAGAATACTTACTGCCAGGTACCTATTTATAGTTATTAGTTCCAGTTTAAAGAAAGATCTGAAATCCTAGGAATATGAATGCTAAAACTGGGCATCAAAGGGTATGGTGGCATAAAAGCCGCTGAAGAGTCACTACAACCCACGTGCTGTGAAGGTGGTCCTGGGATGTACACAAACCACCATCACCACAGAAGCCAGAGAACAATACTACAGAAAGCTTCTTAAGGCAATATATCCATCCAGTATAGATTGGCGTGCAGACAGAATCCAGACACCATTCTTCTCCCCCCAAGATAAAGGTAACCATTTTCCTTTGTAACCGACATTTTGGAAAAAAGGAAAACCAATTTTTGAGAAGTACCTTTGACAGACAAACTATCAAATGTTTCTAAGGAACTGGAACGCTGACGTGATCAACAAGAAAATCAATATTAATTGATCTGAACCGAGATGCCTTTAAAAATAATTTCAGAATAATTATTTTAAAGATAACAGCTACAACTTTACTATTTCCATGCCTTATCTAAGACAGGACACCAGTAACAGAAAATGTAACTCGGTATTTGCACAATCTTTTGTAACATCAAGGGAATACGAGAAATTAACCTTAAAGTAATTTTACTTGTGGTAAATGAATGTCTTTTTCCCTATAATTTGTAAGACAGGGTCATCACATTAGGAAAACCTGTTTTGCAAAGGCATTATTTTTGCTAAATTTCCTGTCCTAATACACCCAGACATGATAGATCTATTTTAAAATAGGTTCTGCAGAGGCAAAAACTTTTTTTCCTCTCTACTAGCAAATACATTTGTACATTAATATGTTCTTCTTGAGGAACAGCAAATCACATAAACTGATGTTACCAGTGCTACCAAGAGCGATCACTGAAACATAGGTATTAGTCATTATCACCATGGAAATTCAAAAAGGCATTAGAATCTCAGTTGTCAGAATTAAATACTTATTTTTTTTGTCGTCCTACAGTTTCCAAAATAAGATGAAAACTTATTTTATGAAAAAAATAAACTTAAGGCATCTTCAGAATCTATTTTACATTAAGAAAACACATTAAGAAAATTCATCCTAATGGAAAGATCACACACAAAGCAAAATCCCCTTCAATACCACAAAATGGAACAACATAGGTAAAACAGCAGTGTTTAGATGTGGACAAAAGTAGATGGTTTAAATATATGCTACACAAGCCAAGACTACGCACCATGAATCATGTTCTACTGTCTATATTTCTAATAGTGCATAACAGTATACCTGGTTCAGTGTGTTATCAGTCTTTAGTTCTTTATGATTGGAATACTGGATATAGATAGGTTGGTTACGAAGATGAGGTGTCACAGCAGAGTAATAATTAACCATAGTGATAGCTGCTTCTTCTGTAGCAAGTTCCAAAAAAGCCTGTAATACCAAGACAAGTAAATTTCAATATTTACAAAGTAGACAATCTTTATATTAAAAGCACAGAAAAATCCAGAACTTAGAGGTTGGATAAAATATTTTGCCAAGTATCAGTCTCTAGAAGATGATTTAATTCTCCACATGCCAACTTTATTTGTTAAACTACTACATTCCAAAAATTCATCTGTGAAGATGCATAACTGAGTATTTATCCTACAGCCATCTTTCCTACTTTATGTAGCTGCTAACCACCCCACACTCCCAAACAGAATTACAAGGCAGAGTAAATTCATAATAATAATAAAAGAGGCAACAAATTACCTGATTTTTCCCTTTCAGCATCAGGATGTTGGTTACCTTACCAAAAGGTAAACCTAAAGCAATGACTTCTGTTTCTGTTACTTCCCCAGGCAATTTTCTGATATGAAGAACACGAGACGGAGCCCCATCCATTTTATCGTCACCTTTGAATTTCTTGTTGTCATTACCATTGGCTGAAAGACATATTCAGACTATTTGAAGAGCTTACTGCTATTATTAGTGTTTTGTTAAAATGTTTTTCATTACAAACATGAGAATTTTAAAAGAGCCACCTCAGTCTCATCTACATAAAAATCAAGGGTTTAGAACAAATTTTGGAGAGTCGACTGGAAGAACATGAAAAAGTGTTAGGTGGTTCAAGTCTGTTCAAGACTAACTCAATAGCTCTGTGATAACGTATTTTCTAAGCAAGATAAAAAACACAACAAATCTTTTTTATCTCACTTTCAGTGAAGTATCATATAATGACACGTAGGAATACTAATAACTCCTCAGAAAGGCTTGAATAAAAACCATATGTAAATAAAAATATCACCCAGATTTTTTTTATTTTTATTTTTTTGAAAGGAGAAAGATGTCAATGGAATAAAGTGACTAAAGATGCTCCTTAAGGAAAATTGTTTTTAAGGACTGTTTTCACTAAGTAACCAAACAAAGAAATGATAAAAGTTTCAAAGGAAATTTATTGATGATACAAATACAGGAAAAATCATTAAATGCTGAGATGGATGACACTGGAGAAAAGTGATGACACAGAGGACTGACATTACAGAAGTCTGATGAAATTTACATCCCCGTAGTTTAAGAGCCAAGTACAAAGTGACCATTATGAATTGTGGACTGAAACGGGAAGACCAGCTATTAAAAACAATGCTGCTAACTGGGAGGGAGGAGAGTAAAAAGAAAAATATAGGATTTTCCTAGCAGAAATGAGGAAAAATCGACATCATTGTAACAAGACACCAGGAAGATAGTTTGGAATGTTGTCCAGAATTCTCGTAAAGATTTCGAACAAAAATTCAATAAAAAATAACTCAATCTGGAGCATATGAAATAAAGAGCTAGCCAGCTGGATAGAAGTTTTGCTTTGAAAAGCAGCCTACAAAAATACTATTTACTTTGGCTACAAGGTAATAAAACTACTGCCTATAAATATGTCACTGTAGCAAACATCAGAAAGGGTTAAAAGCTAAAGAAAAACACTGTCTTAAGATACATGGATATTAATGAATGAATTAGTGCTGGAAATCAGAATGCATTTAGATAGGAGGAAAGTGTTCAGATTTCCTTTTTTATATTTCTGTCTATAAAACATGCAGCTGATAGTGAGATACTCCATCTCTCATTTTACCTTAGAAGAGCTGTTCAAAAAAAACAACATAAAAATGTGATTAGTAGAAAAATTTATGTAATTATTAGGGTTCAAAATCATGCTTGATGGCAGATAGCAATGAGGATTTAAAAAATAAAATTATGAACAAAATTACTTGGATTTTATTTTCTAACTAAAAAAAGTCAGAAGAAATAAGGGAGGGAGAAGGAGTGTTAATAGCAAGCATTTACATTAAATTCTCCAAAAGCCTTGCCTTTGTAAGAAAGCTGAGGGCAGCATTTTCCAAAGCGAAGAAAATAAAGAAGTCCTCAATTATCACTCAGCTATAACTGAATATAATCCAGATTTTACATCCAGGAAAGTCACTTAGACCTAAACTGGTCACCTGAGAACAGTAACTTTTGCTAAGAGTATGCCAAAAATCATAATTAAGAATTTAAGCTTTTAGCTCAGTTTGCCTACGCCAAGCCAACTCACTGAAGATTCAAAACACAGAATGGAATGGACTCGTATTTTTACAAGCGTAGAGTATCCATGCTCCAGTTCTGGATCCAAACAGCCAGACCAGGTAACACATTTAACTAGCTTTTCACCACTTCTAGCGAAATTGGCAAACCCCAGTTCTCTGACCAAAGCTATGAACTGTTGCCATTTTCAGTAATAGGGTCATTCTTCATATTTCCACTACAGGAAGTGCTGGAAAAAAGAAAAACCTCTACATCACAAATTATTTCTATCACTCCCTTATATCTTTTTCTAACAGCTAAACTTCTTTCTAATTGGAACACTTCTCTTTCTACTTCTGCTTGCTTTTCTAATGCTTCTCTCAAATTACAATCTAGATTGATCTAAAACTAAAAATCAAAGTAGTCAGCATGCTTTAGAATCAGGTCATATATTTAGAAGATAAAAAATAATACTCTAAAACTGAGTTTTTAAAAAGTTCTTTCACTGCTGAACACTTTCTAAGCCTTTTCCAACTTATTCTAAGAAACAACAAAATCCCTGTGACGTTGCAACTGGTGAAAATTCAGCCAGTAGCATGCAAGCAACAACACTAGGAGAGGATGAATCCAGGCAATAGTATATATTTTGTTTTGCTGTGCTGCCAAACCTCATGACTATCGCTTATTTTCAGGAGTGTGGAGTTTCATGCAATCAAATATAAATAAAATATTCACTCCCAGCTTTTTGAAATCTTCCTTCATCTCCCAATCCACAGGATAAGGAATAAAAAGAAAAAGCTAAATTCTAGATCGATGTTTTAGTCAGGCTTTAGAAAGATCTCCATCAAAAATTAAAATGCTCAAAAACAACTATTCCTATTCAGTATCTAAAAATTACTTTCACCTAGAATTTAAAAAAGATCTGGGCAATATTCGTCTGCTTGCAAGGTTAACTGTATGATCTCATTTTTTCTTCACAGAAGAGAAGGACAAACTTAGAGGGAACACAGAAGAGTAAAATTTCAAAAGTGCACACTGAGTTAGGATTTGAAGTCCATTTTTAGTCTGTACAAGGCTCTAACCTGTATCAGGTTTTGAAAATGTGGGGAGACTCGTCTTCCAGGTAGCCAGATTTCTGTCTTTCAGACTGAGACAGGGCACAATATAGCATGTTATCCTAAAAACCACAGGCAGCCAAAGTTTATGAAGTACTTTTACTTTTCACCTGAAGCTCATTACACAATAGCCTTGCCTAGGTCTTAATTTACATCTCTACAGAAAGCTAGAAGAAAACACTGTAATACATTAAGCCTGCCACTTTCTACAAACTCGCAAAGAATAGAAGAGTTGCAGTGATAATGAAAGTATATTTCCAGTGCCTTTTTATTCTTAAACTTCTAAGTAATCTGCACTCGTTACAAGTTTCAAGAGTTAAGTATGGGAACATTAACAACATGAAACGAAAACAAAGAACTCTGACATTTTTTTTCCACAGAATAAGTTCCAAGATTTTTAAGTTGATTTTCTCTTTTTTTCTTTTCCCTTAAAACTAAGGCCTATATTAGGGTTACCTAAAGCCTAACCCAAATGTTAGTATTAAAAAGGGATCATAGTCTAGTATATAACCACTCATGCACATAGATTTGTGGGGAAATGCATCTCCAGTTCCTTTAATAATTTCTGTAACGCCTGACTACATTACTTTGCCATCTATAAACCTTCCTATCTGATTTTCTTCATTTTATAGCGTTTTTCAACTTTTGCTGCAGCAGGTTTAAAGAACTGTAAAATAAAAATATTGTACTATGTACTATCTCTTCCTAAAGAGCAGCCTAGAGCCTAAATGTGATTCAAATATCCCATATAAGTTTATTTTTTAAACTATCTACATCCAACACTTACTCATAAAAATAAAAAAGAGGCAAATAGAAAGTGCTTGTGATATGTTTAATATAGAAGGTAAATAAATATAATAAAATAATACACAAAAATGTACAGGATTACGCACTGAAAAATGCAAGACAAGACTTGGGTGGTCATTTAAAGACTGCTGTCAACAACCATTTCCAGTGCTGTGTAAAATGCCTAAAGAAAGCTTTCAGCAGTGGGGCAAGTAAGCCCGACAAAGCTGTTTGTAAGGTATACTCTTCCCAGTAAGTAGCAGAGTGAAAGGTGAACTGACAACATTCACAAAACGAAGCCACAAAATTTACCCCAAAACATGTAAGACCAGATTTTAAGACAGAAGAAATTAACACAGCAGTAGCTATCACTGCTTTTCTTGAATGAAGCACAGAACACTTTTTAAATTTTTGGTTATCCAGCCAGCATAGCCTAGCACTAACTTATTACTGCTATAATTGAAATAGTAAAGTGTCATATATTAAACATGCATGCACATATATGTGAATTTTCAAAATATTTGTCAAGCAAATGAAATCAGCTTTTAAGACAATTAGTAAAGTTTTTGACACCATATGACACATCTCTCCCTAACTTTAATGTAGTCTTTTATTTGCCATTTTAAATGATACTTCTCAGCTGGAGATGCATCATTACACTGCACTTAGGAACAGAAAGCCACAGCGTTTAAAAATGGGAACACAACCTGTTCTGAGTCACTGAAAGGTAAGTTCAGCTACAGTTAAAGCACCAACTGTATTCTCTAACAAAAAAAGAACAAGGCACTAAGAATAACATTGCCTTGTGTCAGAAACAGACTACGGCAATAAGCAACCTGAAAGATCTTTCTGGAAAAGGACAAAATTGCAGAAAACTGGGGAGGGTAAGGGAATGTTGGAAAGGGAAATCTCACATGACAACTAATAACTACTGCTGAGAAACTAACTGCTGTTAAATTGGAAGCTCATTGGCAAGGAGCTATTTCATCACATAGTTTGGCTTTCACCGGACTTAAGAAGCCTGATCAATGCCAACTCCTTTCCCCCACAGTTTTTAACAACTATAAAGATGCACTGGACCATAATGCTGCAAAGTCTACAGTGGGGAAAAAAAAAAGTGAGAACACTATGACTAAAACACTGCATTCAGTGTTTGTCCATTTCCAATCAAGTCACAGCCTTAAACATATACTAAAGAAAAGTCCCATGGCTCTGTGGTGATAAAGCACTCAATTAAACAGAAATCTAACCCTGAACATTTACTATATTCAATTCAGAATTACAGAACAATTTTTATTTATTTTCCTGTAACAGCTACTGCACTGATGCAAGCCCTCTTTGGTTCTCTGGCGAGGAGAGGAAAAAAAAATGCAGTTTCCTTATAACATCGGTTGTCTAATTCTAAACAAAATCTTGTGTCTACAAACAGCATTCAAAAGCATTATTCTCCCATCTAAGTAGGATCCTGCAGTCTAAACGTAATCAACATACAAGCCACTCCCCTACTGCACAGAAAACCAAGTCACTGAAATTGAATGCATTACAGTCAACAAAGCCTATAAATGGGCATTATCTAAGCTATCTGGATTCCCTGACATTTTTAGTTAGAAACTCCTACCTTATTAAACAAAGGAAGGAAAACCTATATATATGAGCAACAAAATGAAGTATAACACACACAAAACACATGGTAAATCTGTGGCACTCCACCTATAAAAACCTCAATGCTCACAGGTAGATTTTGCAGAAAAACAGATCCTGAAGTTCAGAGTAGCTCCTAGACAACAGTAAATAACGTACTTCCTGCTGATAATGATTTTAGAAAACATTAAAAATAGAAGATTTCATCCTAACAAGTTCTTCTTTGCACACTTCCCCACCCCTTCAGATATAACCTCAAGTGTTCTGAGGCCAAAACACAAGAGTTAAATATTTATAGTTTTACTTTCATATATAAACCCTTTATTTTAAGATGTATAGTTTTCCTTCACAGTAACTGTAATGAATATTTTCTCTATAAAGTAACAGCTACTGCAGTAAATACTTTTCTTCCTCATGCACTTTCCATAAAAAAAAAACTTTCATATTTACACCATCTCTTAATAAAGAAATGCAACTATGTGGGTATTGGCAAAGATCTTGCATACGAAAAAAAAAAAGTTTTTTTCATCTGTTACTTCTTTAAAAGAATGAGGAAAAAGGTCAAATTTCATCACAGAACACTAACTATTAATTACTGTTTATCTGCAATAGTAAAAATTAATTGATAAACACCATTTCTGCAGAAGTTAATCTCTGTATCACAATGGTCAGTACACCCCACCAAACAACTACAAAAGAAATGCAAAGCTATGCATTCCTGAAACACTTATTTCATCCTTCAATACAATCACTTCATTCAGTAAAAACAAGAGGCTCACTAATAGTTGTATTAATTGTTGTTGCTAATATCAGACATATTTCTTGTTTCACCTAACCGAATAGTAAAGAAGTAGAGAGAGCATCAGGCATATATCCACACAGGAAATATTTGACCAAGTAAAAGGCAACAGAATTAAGAAAATAGCAATGGAATTAAGAAAATACCTAGTTTAAAATTGCGGATTCTGACCAGACAGGAACATTAAATATAGCAGTCGATACTGAAAACAATCACCTGCCTCTAAAACAAGCAGCTAAGGAAATCACAGAAAATCACAAACTCTGAGGGTGTAAGACAAAGAGACCACTGTGGTTTCATTTGAGATTTTCTTAAGCATATGTGCCTGGCCTGACATCACAGATATAAGGTAGGAAGAAAGGACCTTTGGTTTGATCCAGTGAGAGAGTCTGGCACAAGGGCCAGGAGGTTCCTAAAACAAGGAAAATTGAAGTGCTTTTTATTTTTCATAAAGACATCTTGGAGTTCAACCTAAAGATAAAATCTGGAATTCAGAACATTGGAAACAGAGGAAAAAAGTAGATTATGTACTCAAGGTAAAAATCATGAAGAACGTGGAATTCTCTGAAGTTTCCATTTTTTAATTCTTAAATTATAAGTTACATGCTCAATGCCAACTTCACTTTTTGTTGTTGTTTTGAGGACTTTTAGGGAGTGGGGAGCACATTCTGTAAGATTTTGTACTTCAAAGCATGTTATACCCCATTATCCTTGTCTTGCTGGGCCACCGCTACGTTGCAGAGTTCTTACCACTTGAACTAAAGCATTCATCAGTAATAACAGATGGATCATTACTCTGGATACAGGCCACATGCAAAGGAAAGTCTTGACCAAACAGCAATAAAACTACACAGAATATTGCCCATCAGGAATTTGAGCTCAAATAACTAACTATGGTCAGGCAGATTAAAAGATTAACTATACTGCTTTTAATTAGAACTAGCACATCTGCACACAGGCTGCAACTGTTTCAAACCCCACTAATTAACTTTTCTAACTATAATACAGTTATAATATAGTATAATGGCTATTCAACATTGCACATCACAGTCCACAACCAATGCACTGAATTTTGGCCCTTAAAATATGTAAAAAAAATACTATGGCTAGAGTGCAGTGTAACAAATAGGATAAAAATGAATTGTGGCATAGTGATGCAGACAGAAATTAATTAACGATAACGGCCACATTTTATTTCTCCCATCCTCAAAGGTGTTTTTGTTGGCATGGTTGGTCAAGTGGTTTTGTTGTTGTTGTTTTGTTTGTCTTTAAATTTCTTAATTTACAAAAAGACAGTGTTCAAACATTCAGAGCATTAAAATTCAGTTTATCCACATGCAAATGCCCACCTGAGTCTGTAGAAAAATGTAAATTATAGTCTGTTAATGTTATGATACTTTTCAATCATGTGTTGTACTTCTTCAAATCTTTCCAATTACTATTAATTGTAATCAATTTGCAAACTTCAGAAGTAAATTACCTATGCTAAGGCATCATTAATGTTAACTAAAAACCAATTTTACTTAATGTGCTATCAAAAACAGCACATGTATGTTTATACCATAAGTTAAACGGGGCACTTGAAACATGATTATTAGCTTGCATGCCTCAGTGCCAAGTACTCTGTTAATACAATGAATTACCTGTCAAAGTCACCACTAACTTTCCCTGCTAATGAAGTAAAAACAAGATCAAGATTAATAGTATCATTTAAAGCTCCAGTTTAGCGAGCCCAGCTGCAAAATGATTTTTGAAATGTTTTAGCTGATTGAGTAAAAATGCACAAATGTAAACAATAAAAGCTATGACAACTATAGGAAAAAATCTTCCATTTTTTCTGCTTCAATCCTTTGTCTTTGATAAGCCAACTTCCATAAAAGTTTCACCAACTTTCACTTTTTATCTATATCCCTTTATTTTTTTTGTGCTCATGGATTCTAGCAACACAGTTCATGGCATAAGCACCTTCATGCACAGAGCTGTTCCTAAAACTTCCATCAAGCAGCCCTCTACCTCAAGCAAGCTTGGAATAAAAATAACCCATCATAAAAGAAAGACCCTTTCTAGTTCAACAGGAAAAGAGATTTTATTATTATTATTATTTTCTTAGTTTTAAATTTGAAGAATACAGAGTTAATAGTCAATTTATTTTTTTTAAATGTAACCTGGCTTCAGCTCTTGTTTCTCAGAATCCTGCTATCAAATCGTATTTCAGTTTATCTAAACTTCCCTTTGAGTCACTGGCTGCTGTGCATAAACATGAAAAAATGAATGAATAGTTCCTATGAAAAGGTTATGCCCTCCAAAAATGAGAGCCAAGCACAGTTATGGTAGAGAACAAAAATGGACTCCAAGAATATTTTCAGAAAAGATAAAGGAAAATGCTTAGAGTAATGCAAGGCCTGTGGTTCTGACAACACACCCTCAAGACAATGTCACCTCATGCTAGAGGAAAAAAAGCTTAGGTATCTGCTGACCCGAAACCTTACATAAGTCTTTCCTTGAAAGAAATTATGATCTAGGAGATAGGATTCTACCATAAAACGTTTAAAGAATTTTCTTTCATATTGCTCATAAACTACTTATGCTAAAAAAATAATTAGAGTCTTGTGTAACTAATAGACGTGTTTAACTTAAATGAAATTCCTTAAGGATAAAGACAGCAATAATAGGAGATGCAAGGGTTCAGAAGTAAGTGGTAAGAAAATAACAGTCATCCTCAAATATCCAGGTCTAAATTTCTTTTGAGGCAGTTCTTTTACTAAAGATACACAGAGTACTTAAGATAGTAACCTGACTTGTACTAAACATTAATGTAGCATACTGCCAATTTTCTTTTATCTATATGGTCTTGGAAGATGGATACTGCTGACGAAGCCGTTTAGAAATTTTTCTAGGAACAAACCTCGTATTTTGATCAATTTCTTTAAACAGTCCAACATGATGACATTTTCCTTAATTCTGTATTGTTTATCAAACTACCAGTGGTGCAAATAATCAGTAAGAATGCAAATCAAACGTTTGTCCAAAAATTTTGCACATTTGACAAGAAATTGGGGACAGATTCATATGTAAGGCTCTCCAAAGGGCAAAGAAAGTATGCCACTTTCGTTCCTATAAAAAAGAATTCGCACAAGAGTGTTCTTAAAGCATTAAACTACCTAAAAGAGCTGAATACCAAAACCAGAAATAAACAAACAAAAAAACTACCCTCACAGAACAGTTACTACGTTAAAAAGTTAAGATGATCATTTTAAAAACCTCAGGTTTAACCTTACCCCTAAAGACAATCCTTAAAGACACAGCCCACAATTCTATGGAAAACAGCTTGCATGAAGAGGTCTTTTTTTTTTTTTTTAAATGAAGAGTTTTTTAAAACAAACTTCCTCAAGCAATTGTTTTAAAAAAAAGATATTTCTATAGCACAGACTTGAAAAAAATGTGGGAGTCAAGTTTTTGTTCTAAGTTTAGGCCCGCTAGGGCACTGCTGGTGGCAAATGTGGTTTTTGGATTGTGTACTTTTCCATTAAGGCTCAGAATATTACACAGACAAACTGGTTCTTTTCTTCTGTCCACCTAGGTATCTGTTTAGAAATTATAATGGGATCATAGGTTGAAAATATCAAGGACAAAACCAGTTTAGTTTTCTATGTATTAAACAATGGCCAGGTCTCATAAAATCGTGACACCAAACTCCAAGAACAGAAAGTAGTTTTAAATGGTACAGAATAGGCCAGTTTCGACAAAATGATTAAGCTCTTCATAAAGGAAGCAATGACTACAGATTCTCTGAACAGACCCTAGGAAATCTACAAGGGCTGTGCTACAGCTAAAAACCCTATTCACAGAAGTTTTAAAATTCTTCTACAGGAAAAAATCTAACATTAATTTGAACATAAAAAATACATCAACTCTTTTGGCTTCAGGAGACAGGTACAGAAAAATTAACATACCAGTTTCCATTTCAGGCCTAATTACTTCTGCTTCTACAATTTACAATTGTAAAGGAAACCTGTGCAAGTTTGGAAAAAGTTCTTCCAGGCTTCTGATAAACAAGACGGATGCATGCTCATATATTCAGAACTGAATTTAGAACTGAACTGTTGATTTAGCCTACTGTACATGTTTCATATACTATTCAAAGACAGGAAGGCAGTAGCGAAATTTGAGCACAATCCCAAGAAATTGCTTAAAAACAAAACAAAAAGCCTCAAATGAAACTAACCCCTTCCCACTGACATCTGTAGGAAATGGCTTGAATTGTAATACTGCATTCAGGCTTGGGTATTTTGTTCGTTTGTTTGACGTTATTTTTCCACACCAACCTCCTTTATATATTACACAGTTAGTACGACCACTGCAACAGGCAACCATCCTGATACTACAGGAGATTATCTCAGGCCACTGCTGTTTGTTAACGAGATCTTTCCTCTGAAACCATGTACAGTTCTGGATGCCTAGAAATGTATCAAGAGGTCTCCTTTGTATAAAAAGCATAAGGATCAATTCATCTGAAAACTGCTTCCCAAATCTTTAGTGGTTGGTAGAGGGTGGTGGGAGAATTTGCATGTGTTAAATACAAACTCCTCAGTATACATAATGGACTCTTCTATTTGAATAGCTTTAAACAGAAATTTCATTTTTCTCAAAAAGTTTCAAGACTTCTTAGAAAAGCTTCTGTAACTTTTCTTCTGAAAACTCAAGCCTATAATAGTTTTTTTTTCCTTCCCCTTTTAGCTTTTTCCCTTTGATAAATTAACTTCCATTTAGTTTTCCTGAAGAAAAATTTTCTCTGAAAATATATGGAAAGTTCCAAAACATTCAGGAAAAACTAGTTTGTCCTGGTAACAGTGACGCCCTGTCCAAAGCTCAATGCCCAACCTCCCCCCCAACTCAAACTACTTAAATGAGAAACTAGAATTAAAAGGAAAGTATACTGCTGAAGCAGTATTATCTTGGACTGCATAGGACATCAAGAAAATGAAAAGATGCATCTCTTTCAGAACCAGAAGAAAGCAAGAAAAGCAGGGAGAGAGATAAATGACTGTTCCAGGGGTTGTAAAATGGCTACCAGTACACTACACTTATTTTTGATCTATGCTAAAGGAGTTTCATCTCCCCACCTCTAGTTAGGTAACAGTCAACAGAGACAGTACTACTCTCTTCTGCCAACCCACCCCGCACAGGACCTAGCGATTGCACAGCTGCGTGCCTAGTCAGTATGCTGGAAAGCTGCACTTCTCAGTGGCACAGTTCAGTGCTGCATTAGCTCACCTTGCAAGCGTATGAATACTCCAATATTGTGTCGAGCAGAAACATGACCAGTTGTGCGTTTTTTCCTGCTTGTGCTAGCGATATAGGAAGAAAAAGCACAAAACTGCCCACTCCGGCAACAGCTGCCATCACAGCACAGCAAGTGTAATATGAAATTGCATCGTGAAGCCCAGTCTTTTACTGCTAGATTAAAAGGAAAGGAAATGATCTGCTACTAATACGAGCAACTGTACTGCTCAACACAATGTGAGAGGGGGAATATATCAGGCACATTAAAACAGTGAATCAGGCAACTATTTGGGAGGCATACCAACACTGATACCAAGAACTATTTCCTCTACATCTCTGAGGAAAGTAAAAAATACATGTGTTCTTGGGGAAAGGAGAGAAAAGAGAGAAAAAGCACAACTCTGTGGTGAGCCCCTCTGATAGAGCTCAATGCAAGTTCAACACTCAAGAGCATATATTGCAATAAAAGACATTTTATTATGTGCCAATTCATGAAAAAATTCTATCTAGCAACACCGTAAATGTGACTAAAGAATAACTACACTTACTTTGCACTGACATTCTGAGATTGTAACATTGTCATCTCAGACTGCAGTAGCAAAGTGAAGTTTACTGCTTTAGCAGTCTACATGGGACCAGACCAAGCTCTCTTTTCCTGAAGCCATACTCTATTACGGATTATGGGGCAGCATTCTTCTCCGTAATACTCAGACTCGCAGATGGCTATGTGTGAAAAAGCAGATGTCACAGAGGAGTTGTTAGCTGTTTACCTTTAGTTGGTAGCTCTTATTCCTTACTTTGAAGGCAGCAGTACAAGACAAGTGTAATTTTTCATCCTGTTACCCACCAACAATTTGCTGTACAGACATCTGGAAGTTGCTTTTTGTTTTACAGGATTATTATTCTCAGATACCTGAGGTTTGTGAGTATATACAAGGTCACTACAGTCTGATGCATGCCAACAGTTTATCCCTCTATAGCACAATGGAATCTTGTTTCAGTGTTCTCCCCTTGTAAATAGGAAATGAGTCCAAGTATAAATGATAGATTTCTCCTTTGAAAGGGCATCACTTACCAGTAACTACCATGCTGCTCATGTTAGAGTTCGGGCTATTGAGTACACTGCCTGAAAGAAGTTCGTCAGATCCTCTCTAAAAAGAAAGAGACAGTAAGAGATTTTTTTTCTCTATTTTGTGATTTTTAAAGATGATATTAAAAATGTCAGTTTGACAGGGAAAACCTTTAAAAGAACTTAAGCAAGCATAACCAAACCTATTCAGATTTGGCACACTTTGTCTTTTCAGATAAGTGTAACAACTTGAAATCTACGTAAAGCAGTATATTTACATGGCAATCTTCGCAATGAGAGCTGCTGAAGCAGTTGTTTCACCCACCACTGAAATACAGCCACCTTGAGAAAGAAGTGCTGAGCAATGACTTTGTCCGCATTTCAAATTAAAATATTATAATTGCTTACTGTATTCCCATAATATATTTAATATTTTGATATTTTGTATGTAAAATTAAAATATTATATCCAACTGAAACTACAAGGGAAATATATAGACAGAAATATTGAGTTTAGCCCAATTCTAACACCCCTATTTGGAAAAAGACTTGTCTTCAGAGGATATTATTGCTTTTCAGTCTGGGGACATCCATT